>NW_022987714.1:13721364-14029451 GCF_902827165.1 Trematomus bernacchii | reverse complement strand
ATTTTGCGCCACTTCTCCTCCCGCATTGAACATCACAGAAACTCTGTTCAAACATCAAAACGTTCAGCTCGGTCGGGAATCAATGGCTATTACTTTTATCATTCATAACTTTCATAATTCCAGAGATACATCCCATAATTCATCACATTTTTAACATGGAAGTCAATGGAGAAATCTTCAGACTTCAACAATCTTCATGCAACTTCAACTGCTAACTGCTCCTTCTTCAACTGCTAACTGCTCCTTCATACATTCACTCAGAAACCTCATTCCAACTTTAAAATGTTACACATCTTTCTGACATTATTCGTGTAACACAAATTTTAAATCTGATTCTCACTTTTAGAGATATTAAACATTGTTCAGACCTTGGTAAAGAGGCCTTCTTCAGATTTTAGAGTGCGTGATGTCACAGCTAGAGTGGAGGACAGATTTAATTTTGCCTTCATATTTTCTTTTAAACCTGCCATAATTCCCAAACCCTACATTCCTGAGACATAACTTTTCATGACAAACGTAGGAAAACATCTCGTAGCTTGAAAGATAAAGAAAAAATTAAGCAAAAATAATTAAACAAAATGCCTCTTGAGGGCAAGAAGTGACAAAAACTTTCAACATGTCTCCATTAAACTCCATTGTAAATTCAGCCTCACCTTTCCCCACCACAGCAGCCGCACACCTTTTGTTAATCTGCCAAAAAGGCCACATTATTAACCCGAAAGTACACAAAAAGTACACTTCAGATGCTCAAGTTCCTTGACATACTTCACGCTTTGAAATTTCACCGATATCTGTTACGGTTCTTCAACAAAACGTTCACATGTAACAGGTTTATCTCTCATTCAGAACAATGAAAATGCTCTCCTCTCACTGATCACGATGGAAACCTTCGATCTCTGGACACGTCGTTAGCTCAAATATAAACACCTGTGTCATGGAACACGATGATGTCATAACTCCAACTGACATGCTCAGAGCAGCAGACTTCAGATAATGGTTAATGGTCCAGCCCTCAACAGCTCTACGTCAATTATGGGGTGTCATCATATGCCGTTTCCATGGAAACGCATCCCTCGGCATAAACACGATGTCGCTGTAACTCCAATGGACACGGTCTGATCGTCCCCCAAACTTCGCTTGTATATCACCGGTCCAGCCCTCAACAGCTCTACGTCAATTATGGGGTTTCATCATATGCCGTTTCCATGGAAACGCATCCCTCGCCATAAAACGATGTCGCTATAACTCCTATGAAAATGTTCAAAAAGTGCTCAAACTTCACATGTGTGCTAACAGTCCAGCCGTGAAGACATCTACGGGACAGTTTTGAGATTTCTTCAAATGCCGTTGCCATGGCAACACAATGCTCGCCATGAAACACAGTTTTCTCATAACTTCAGTGAAAATGCTCCAAATGGCCCAAAACTTCACAGGTTTGGTAACGATGCAGCCATCAACGCATCTAAGCGTATTATGGGATGCCATAACATGCCGTTGGCATGGCGACAGATCATTCACCATCAAGTTAGTTCAAAAGTTTGCAGTTCAAATATTCTGCTGCTTTTCCAAGCTTTTTTACTTTATTTTCTTCTCTCATCTCACATTCAAGCCCCCAGTGTTCATGTATCATTTCAATCTAAATTCTTCACTTTCTTCTTACACATTACATTTCAGCATAGCAGTTTAGCGTCAGCTTTTCAGCATAAAGCATTCCCACTAGCAATTTCTTCAGGAATTGCATTCTCTAGTTTTAGCTACTGTGCATATGAAAATAAAGTTGAATCTATTGTACCCTTTACTCCACTGCATTTCTTTAACAACTGTAGGTACTTTCCAGATCTAGATTGTAAATATAAATCATATAATATGTTCTTTAAATGTGATCTAATGTTATAGATTATACTACCCAATTGTATCTAAAGTATTTTTGATAAGCTCTCCTGCACACTACCAAACAGCTCCCTGGAAGCTGCATAAATATTGATGATGTAATTATGTTGTTATTACATTTATGTAAAAAAATATGTAACATTTTACTGGATAGAGGTGTTTTCAAATGAAGTGACGAAACACCAAACTGCAACAATTAAGTATTTCACATTTCTTACAGCTTCAAGAACTGTCTTCAAAGTCTTACTTAATTCTCTCACTTTTGACTCAGGATTCAAAGATTTTAGTAGTAGTATTGGCCACATTTTTAATTAAATATTTTGCAAATGCTACAGCCACACGTGATGGAGTTACTTAAAGGATGATGTATCAAGGGAGGCCAAGACATCTAACTAAGTTGAAGTTATCTGTAATGTGGTGTTTTTTTTTCCACATATTTATACTGTGTGCTTAAGCAATTGATGGAAGGTTGGTAGGTTGGGTGATGGCATAACCTTGTAACACTTTATTTGCCATATTGGTGAGTTGTTTTAGTGAGTGAAGTGTTGACTGTAAGACAATGCATTGATACTGTATCTGTTAGCAGCAACATACTGTTTACTGTGTCATTTCAACCCTGAGGCTTTGAAGTCACAGTTGAAAAACAGGGCTCGTCCGGGATTTGAACCCGGGACCTCTCGCACCCTAAGCGAGAATCATACCCCTAGACCAACGAACCTTCTACAGTTTGGAAATAGAAGGATTATATTTTCCTCCCCTTGCCTTCCAGACCAAAACTTTAACTTCAGACTGATGATGTGGCAGCTTAAAGACATGAACTTGTTACTTGATAAAAGAGCCCCCTCTGCTGCACATTTTTGTAATCCCATTCAGCTCTTCAGCTTTGCACACTTTGACGCCAAGAAACACAAGGATTGGACATTAGACCAGTGGAAATCTGTACTTTGGTCTGATGAGTCCAAATTTGCGATTTTTGGTTCCAACCGCCGTGTCCTTGTGAGACGCAGAGAAGGTGAGCGGATGGTTTCTGCATGTTTGGTTCCCACCGTGAAGCATGGAGGAGGAAGTGTGATGGTATAGGGGGGCTTTGCTGGTGACGCTGTTGGTGATTTATTCTGAATTCAAGGCACACTTAACCAGCATGGCTACCACAGCATTCTGCAGTAGCCAGCAAAATATAAATCATATTCTGGATTTTTTAAACATTTTTTTGTTTACTAGATAATTCCATATGTGTTCTTTTATAGTTTTGATGTCTTCAGTATAAATCTACAATGTAGAAAACATTTAAATAAATAAAAAACTTCGAATTTGAAGGTGTGTCCAAACTTTGACTAGTACTGTAGATGTATATACTCTCCTGCATTTACTTGTTCACTTCCAATATTTTTAAAATTGTTTTATTTCCTATATATATTATGTTGCATTGATGGAGGAGCCTGGGACTTAAGACTTTCATTCCCATATCTACATTTTAGCCAGAGTTGGGCGAAGTACTCCAGATCTTGTACTTAAGTAAAAGTGGAAGTACCAAAGTGTAGGTATTCTCTGTTACAATTAAAAGTTAAAGTGCCAAATCAAAAAGTACTAATTTTGCTGGCCCATTTCAGAATCATATTTATTATATGTTATGATTATATTTATTGATGTATTATTATCACAGCTGGTAAAGGTGGAACTCATTGTAATTACTTCGTATACTCTAGGGTAGATTGTGAATTTAATCCAGGTGTAACTAAAGTCTTATTTTAGTGTTGATCATATTTTTGTATCATTATTCCATATCAGCAAAGTATCATAAGATATTAAATAAATAGTGGAGTAAAAGTACAATATTTATATTGTACTCAAGTACAGTACCTGAGTAAATGTACTTGTGTTGTTACTTTACACCACTGATTTTAGCTACTGTGCATATGAAAATAAAGTTGAATCTATTGTACCCTTACTCCACTGCATTTCTTTAAACAACTGTAGGTACTTTCCAGATCTAGATTGTAAATATAAATCATATAATATGTTCTTTAAATGTTGATCTAATGTATAGATTATACTACCCAATTGTATCTAAAGTATTTTTGATAAGCTCTCTCCTGCACACTACCAAACAGCTCCCTGGAAGCTGCATAAATATATGAATGATGTAATTATGTTGTTATTACATTATGTAAAATAAATATGTAACATTTTACTGGATAGAGGTGTTTTCAAAATGAAGTGACGAAACACCAAACTGCAACAATTAAGTATTTCACATTTCTTACAGCTTCAAGAACTGTCTTCAAAGTCTTACTTAATTCTCTCACTTTTGACTCAGGATTCAAAGATTTAGTAGTAGTATTGGCCACATTTTTAATTAAATATTTTGCAAATGCTACAGCCACACGTGATGGAGTTACTTAAAGGATGATGTATTAAGGGAGGCCAAGGCCATACATCTAACTAAGTTGAAGTCTGTAATATGGTGTTTTTGTTTTCACATATTTATACTGTGTGCTTAAGCAATTGATAGAAGGTTGGTAGGTCGGGTGATGGCATAACCATGTAACACTTTATTTGCCATATTGGTGAGTTGTTTTAGTGAGTGAAGTGTAGACTGTAAGACAATGCATTGATACTGTATCTGTTAGCAGCAACAGACTGTTAACTGTGTCCATTTCAACCCTGAGGCTTTGAAGTCACAGTTGAAAAACAGGGCTCGTCCGGGATTTGAAACCCGGGACCTCTCGCACCCTAAGCGAGAATCATACCCCTAGACCAACGAACCTTCTACAGTTTGGAAATAGAAGGATTATATTTTCCTCCCCTTGCCTTCCAGACCAAAACTTCAGACTGATGATGTGGCAGCTTAAAGACATGAACTTGTTACTTGGTAAAAGAGCCCCCTCTGCTGCACATTTTTGTAATCCCACTCAGCTCTCCAGCTTTGCACACTTTGACGCCAAGAAACACAAGGATTGGACATTAGACCAGAGGAAATCTGTACTTTGGTCTGATGAGTCCAAATTTGAGATTTTTGGTTCCAACCGCCGTGTCCTTGTGAGACGCAGAGAAGGTGAGCGGATGGTTTCTGCATGTGTGGTTCCCACTGTGAAGCATGGAGGAGGAAGTGTGATGGTGTAGGGGGGCTTTGCTGGTGACGCTGTTGGTGATTTATTCTGAATTCAAGACACACTTAACCAGCATGGCTTTCCAGACCAAAACTTTAACTTCAGACTGATGATGTGGCAGCTTAAGGACATTAACTTGTTACTTGGTAAAGAGCCCCTCTGCTGCACATTTTTGTAATCCCATTCAGCTCTTCAGGGGCCTCATTTATAAAGCTTTGCGTAGGATTCACGTGGGAAGGTGGCTTACGTAGGACAAAGCAAATAAATACACACAAAAATATTCCGATTTATAAAACACTGCACACGCACGTCTTACGCCGGTTTCCCTTTATAAATCACAATCAACTCGAAATGCGGCGCAGCTTTTGCGGGCTTCATGTAACGCCCATACAGTATTTGCCTATAAATAGTCAAAGAAATGCCCCGTATTAATATTCATTTTGATTGACTGCATGAAGAAGATCGCAGGAAATGACGGCAGAACAGCTAAAAAAGACATCTCACACCGGTGGGTGTTTCTCAGGGTGTTTCTCAATCTCGAGTAAAGCTGCTCCAGAGCCACTATTTCAAGCATACTACGTCATCGAGTGCCGCCGAAGTACTGTTCCAATGTCCAGCATACTTGGAATTCTACTGAGCCCGGCGTACTTCGTTTGGAGAAATGTCGAGGCTGCACATGTGTAGACCCCGCGGTCTTAAAATCACCACAATGCTTTGCGCACAGACCAATTACCCCAAATCTGTGGCGGAAAATGTAAGGCGGGGCCTCTCATATGACGCACACCTGCACACTTGCTCGCCTGTTCCACTCTTCGTTTTCCGAATGCTAGGAAGTATTCTTGCCTCGCTTCTGAAGCAAGACGCTCGGAAGACATGTGCTACCAAGCAAGCGTACTCGACATTGAGAAACACCCTCAATGTCGAGTAAAGCTGCTCCAGAGCCACTATTTCAAGCGTACTCCGTCATCGAGTGCCGCCGAAGGACTGTTCCAATGTCCTGCATACTTGGAATTCTATCGAGGGCCGGCGTACTTCGTAGCGGGAAATTTCGAGGATGCACATGTGTATCCTCCGCGGTCTTAAAATCCCCACAATGCTTTGCGCACGGACCAATTTCCCCCATCTGAAAATGGCTGAATCCAGGCAGGACACGTTTAAATGTAAGTAGGCCTATGTTCAGTGGCGTAGTAAATGTGCACATGACTTGTGTTTAAAGTTTATAGTCCGTTTGAGTTTTGCCCGTGTGAACGCAAACCAAACCTTCTGAGAAATGAAACAATGTAACAAACTGTTGTCTGGTGCGCACCAGAGATGGACTATTAGGTTTGAATGAGACCTTTGCAACCTAAATAAATAATTAAAATGAACCTTGTTTTGACTTTGCCTCTTTTGTTGATATTTGTGGTTTATGCTACAATGTGCACCAAGTATGATATATGAATGGAAAGGATGTACAGAAACACTTTTTTTGGAAAACTATGAGAATGAAAGAAAGGTGATTGAAGATGAGAAATTAATATACATGTATGTATACATTTATATTATTTAAGTAGGAATAACTTGCAGAAATGATTCAAAGGATAATCATTGATCAGCAGTAAGTAAGGGGTGGGAATTATAAGCATTCCCTTTGCTGCTCCCTTTTCGGACACATATGATTTATTATTATTATGAATATTTGTGTTGAATATATAAATATGATTATGAATATTGATAAATACTGTATTCTAACAATACGGTATTCTGTTTTTCACATTTGTTATTATTTTTTTTATTATTTGTTCGAAATGAAATATACATTTTATTATTGATTGGTGATGGTGATTTTATGATTTTCTTATGGCTGCTTATCCTCCAGGACTTTTTCAAGGCTGCAAACAGAAGGAGAACGTTTTATGTTAGTTTAGTGGTTCTGTCCTGGAGAGATGATCATTTTACAAAATACAGTTACTCAAGTACATCTTCGCAAATCAGTTATGAGTCTTAATACAAATCGCGCTCAATTTAAGGCGGGGCCTCTCATATGACGCACACCTGCAAACTTGCAAGCCTGTTCCATTCTTCGTTCTCCGATGCTAGGAAGGATTCTTGCCTAGCCTCTGAAGGACCTGACTCGGAAGACATGTCCTACAAAGGAAGCGTCCTCGACATTGAGGAACACTCCGTGTCAGATTTTGGTTATTTTGGGGAGGTCGAGATAAATCATATTGTTTGTTGGATGCAGTTTGAACCAGAGTAGCAGCATGGAGGTCAGATCGTCACCAAAATAAATAAATAAGTGGTCCGAAAAAGGTTAATGACAAAAAAAATACACATAGCTTAACTAGTTGGGGGGGTAGAAGGGGGTATCATGCACCCCCTGAAATATACTTCTAATCAGCTTTTCTAGATTGGAAAAATTGTGTAGAAAAACGATCAGCTATGTTTCAGGGCCGGCTCTAGACAATTTGCTGCCTTAGGCGAGATTTTAGCTGGCGCCCCCCCCCCCCCCCCCCCAGCCAGAGAATCGTACAGTAGAAAAGATAAAGATCAATAGAGTATCCAAGGAATACACAATAAAATCAGGTCAGACACACAGAGGAAAGGGGAGAGGACGCTGGCGCTTGTTTGTTCGCCGCTTCTCCTACGCCTCAGAGTTTTTATCTGCTTTTAAGCTATAGTTATATGGCTAAACTTTTAGTCTGTTTAACAAGTGTTTTTATATCTTAAACCTCGTGATTATTGACGGTTTTGGACCTGACGGCTGTCGGGACTCACCTGCTGTATCGCCCAAATTCGCCGACTATCTCCGGCTGACTGCTTGCCCTCTCTCCCGCTACTAGTGTGATAGCAGGCGGACTCCCAAGCCTCTGTTTCATTCCAGACGTGAGGTATACTAACGGGATAGCCTTCCAGCTGTCTCGTTGCTGTTAGCCCTCGCTGCTAAGCACCGCTACCAAACTTCTTCGGCGCCCGACATGTTGAGGTTTTCTATTCCCCAACTCCTGAGTTTCAACCACTCCAACGCTCCAACCTGCACCTCAGTCATTAAACAACTTGGACTTCTTCGTCGGCATCGCTATATCCACCAAAGCCAAAGAAGAAGACAAACTGTATATTCCCAGCACGGAGATGCAGAAATTCCATCCATCCACTCTGTCTGCCGTCGTGTCGCACATCTGACGCGTCATCAGAGCCTGGTCATGGCGGGGTCAAATCGCGCCAGAAACATCGCGAGACCGCTGTATGAATACACGGAGAGCATCGCGAGACCGCCACACATGAAGGAGTCTGGAAAACGTGTAATAAATCCCTCAGTAATAAAGCATCCTTCATTCAAGACCACATCACTGATGAGAAAATGGACTTCATGTGCCTCACGGAAACCTGTGGTTTACTCCACCCTCAATGAAGCTTGCCCTCCTGGCTACAGCTACTTGGAGAAAGCCCGCAGCACTGGTCGTGATGGAGGCCTAGCTGTCATCTACCGAAAGGAATTGGAACTGTCACTCCTGCCCCTGCCTGTATTGTCCTCTTTTGAATGCCTTGCATTTAAATGTAAACCCCCCTTCGCCCTGACAATACTTCTGATCTACCGGCCACCCAAACCCAATTCAGCTTTTATCCCAGAGATACAAGACCTTCTCACTACGTTATGCACAACCTCTGCCAATATTATCATACTTGGAGATTTTAATATTCACGTCGACTCCCCCTCCTGCCACTTTGCCACTGAGTTTCTGCTACTTCTGGACTGCCTCAATCTGACACAGCATGTTAATGTCCCCACACACGCCAAGGGCCACACGCTCGACCTGGTCATCACAAACTCCGCCCCCCATCTGCTAGTGTATGACCTGGGGGGTGTCTGACCACAAGACTATCTCTATGGAGCTCTTTTTCCAGTCCCCACTCAGCAAGCCCAAACGCCAAATCTGCTTCAGGAACCTGAGGAACATCAACCCGGACACCATGACCCTGGACCTCCAGCATCTTTCTTCCGACAACTTCTCATCAGTAAATGAGTCAGTTGCATATTACAACCAGTCCCTTAACAGTCTCCTTGATCTGCACGCCCCCCTCAAAACCAGGATGGTCACCTTCTCGTGCTCAGCCCCTTGGTACACCGGCGAGCTGCGGAGAATGAAGACAGCTGGGCGTGTCCTTGAGCGGCGGCTCAAGGCCTCAGGACTCACTGTTCACCGGTTAGCCTATCGTGAACACCAGAAGGCCTACGCACAGTCCCTCAGAGATGCACGGTCCCAGTACTACTCCTCCATCATCAACAACAGTACTGGAAACTCCAAGCAACTCTTCTCCACCATAAACCACCTCCTCAAACCCCAAAGTCCTCTACACTCCGACTCCACTGAGAAGCAGTGTAGCAACTTCGCCGCCTTCTTCATAAACAAATAGCGCGTTCACACCGGAGTACTTTTCCGACAATAGTTAATCAGAACTACGATATATTTGCGTTCACACCAAAAAGCCCCAGGAACTAAATTAATTGAACCATTTTTACGCCGTTTTCGAAAAGTTCATACGTGTGATTGGCTGTGCGGAATGCAAACCACGCCCCGTGAGTCTCTGAATTTTTTTTGAAGGCCGCCATTGTATTTTCTCACATTAAAAGCTCAGCGCCGCAGCCACCAACGAAGAGATTACTTTTGTGAAAGCAGTTATTATAGCAACACTAAATAAATCCTCGGAGCGGTGGAGTGATGAGGATGTGTCGGCGCTTCTGCCGATTTACTCGGAGGACGCGATCCAGAAGCTTCTACTGAAGGCCGTTTCCGTGGCTCAGCAAAGTTAGCAGACCTGGAAACCGTCCACAGCGCAGTCATGCAGGGACCACGACGAAGGTCAAATTAACTACATGCAATGCACTGTTTTAATCTGCACAATACTGGTCTCAGATGTACTTTTATTTGCTCGGTAGATCGAGTTAGCAATGCTAGGTTGAATTGGGTAACACTGTTAGCAGGCCGGAACCGAGCTAGCTAATAACATCTAGCTAGCTCGCTAGCTATTCTCGGCCGCTATAAAAAAGTTTTGACTTGTGAATAAGTGTGCAATGTTCTGTAATTTACTTCACTAACTCATGGCACTAATCGTGTGTTTCAGGCGAGGTGTTTCTCTCTGGATTGAAAACTAGTGAGCTTTCCCCTCCGGGATAAAACGATAATATAACGTTAGCAATTAGCATGCTACCTCTGTGGCTACAGTGAATGAATAGAGATAAACAATAACTTACATTGTAGTAGCTATAATTGAATGTGTCATTTGCAACATTAATTCTATATGTTAAAGGTAGGGTAGGTAAGTTTGAGAAACCGGCTCGAGATCGCTAGAATTTGAAAATACACAACCGGAGAAAATCTGCCACTTCCTTATAGAGCCCCTCCTCCAACACACACAAGCGTGCACATGACCAATGAGGGCACGAGATAAGTTTGTGCACAGATGGAAGGCTGACAGGCAGGTAGGCCATCCAGTTATTTTAGCCGGGCCGGATTGGTCGTACTTTTTACAGTACTACGGCTTCCACAGATGACATTTTTTTATGGATTTTTTGTCAAATCCAAATTTTTTTTTAATATTTTTTATATATTTTTATATTATTTGATCCTATCTTATCTTCTACTTTACACCTGCATTTTGTACACTGTCCCTGCCTGCACCATGTCCAATGTTGTCTCTGTTGACAACCTACTTATTTCTCCTCTTAGGAAAGCGGGCACGGGATGACAGCTTCCTTGACACCATCATGGCGATGGAGGACCGCCATGCCATGGTCAGGAAGGAGAATGAGGACCTGCGTGCCAAGGAGATGCACGACGAACGGCTGCTGCATTCACACAAGGCCCAGGAATCGGACGACCAGCTGCTCATGGTGATGCCACGCCATGCTGACTCGGCGGCGTGCCAGGCTGCACGCCAGGTGGAGGTGTCGGCGCGCCAGGTGGAGCAACAAAACAACAAAATACATTTCAGGCTGGGCTTCTGGCAGTGCTAAGCGAGCTGATTAAATCCAACAGGACTTCAATAAAAAAAATAAAGAAAAACTTGTCGTCGTTGATAAACTGTACAATGACTTGTTGGGAGGCGCGTGGTGCAGTGAATTAGTGCGTTGTTGTTCGGATCAGGGGAGCACAGGTTCAAACCCCACTGCAGTCAGCATGTCGTTGTGTCCCTGGGCAAGACACTTCACCCCAAATTGCCTACACCTGGGACAGTTAATTTTGTATTATTGTGATTATATATATATATATATGCCACTGTTATTAATACTGACACTTCACTTTGCACTAAGGTGTGTCTGCTGCTGAGCCTACCTAATATTGTTATTATTTATATATATATATTGTTTTTGATACTACTGACACTTTATTTTATATTGAAAATGTTAACTTCTATTTACACTAAAACTTTTAACTTGTATTTACATGCATACGACACACCTGGGACAGCGTGATGCCGTTATTGATATTGTCTTGAGTGTGCAATAAAAGAGAACCTACATGGCGATTAAACAGAGCCTGTATCTTACATTTTTCATTACATTTCATTTAGCTGACGCTTTTATACAAAGCGACTTACAATTACTAATTACAAGGACATTCTCCCTGGAGCAACTAAGCTTGCTTATTTCTCCTCTGACACTTTATCTTTACAGTGACCTGTGTAGCATCCAGAGTTGGGTGTAACGCGTTACAAAGTAACATTTTTAACGGGGGGTGTGGGGGTGGAAAAAAATATAGATTTCCTGTATTCTGGTGCATTTTAACAGGTGGTTTGATACTTTTATGTGGCTATACTAGCATGAGGAAAATGATGGGTACATTTTGTAATTTCATCCAGTAGTAAAGAAAGGAAACATATTTGATTATTAATTCAGAGCCGTCTTTGAATTAATAAAAAGCAGTTTAAATGCCCATTTTTTGTACATTTATATACAACAATAATTATTTGTGAGTGCATTGAGAGATATTGTTGTGGAGAGTCATTTATATATAAATCGCAAAATACATTTGTGAATCCTTCTGTGAGCATTTATTAATATTGAGACTGATCTGACTCCATACAGATGTTAAGTTCACCTAGGAATGGTATCATTGACTTAAATGTTCAAATAAATGTTGCTCTTCTGTCTATATTGGTCATATGATGCCCCTTGACTGAAATGTTTCCTGTTCAATATCCCCACTGATTTCCTTAAAATCCTGAGATGAGAG
Organism: Trematomus bernacchii; assembly: GCF_902827165.1. NCBI lineage: Eukaryota > Metazoa > Chordata > Actinopteri > Perciformes > Nototheniidae > Trematomus > Trematomus bernacchii. The sequence goes on along the minus strand of NW_022987714.1, from coordinate 14,017,237 downwards.
TCCACATCACAATTTACTCTCAACTGTCATTTCCCTTTCATCACTCACCTCAGCAATGGACCTCTCTCTCTGTCCCTGTATTCTGCCTCTGACTCACTGCCTAGATGTCAAGAGAGGTGGTGAAGTGATCATTATTTATTGAGCAGTATACTCTTTCACATTGAATCATAACAAGTCATACTGAATGTAAATACAACTGACTCTAAAGTAAGTCGCAGTCTGTGACCTTGGACATTTTGAAGACTCAAAGTCCCAAGCAGTAGGTAGAATATGCTATGTAATGTGCACAGAAAATAAATAGTTAACTGAATACTGGGATGGAAATAGCCTATAAGCACTCAGTAAAACATAAACACACACAAAAAGCTTCTGAATGATAAGAAGTATAATTAAAACATAATGCACATTACCATTTTGAGAGAGAGTACCTAAGTTAAAGAACTCAGAAAATAATCTCTTATCGAACTGAGGCTCCAGTAAAACACACTGACTGCGTCTCTACATGGACATCAGTAAGCCGTTTATGAGTATTATCCTGGTTATGATCATATTGGGGATATGGTGTTTACATGAGCACAGAGAGATCGGGTTATTCATGTTCCCTGTTTACATGATAAATACTAGTAACCTGGCATTTCGATGCCTTTTCTAATCTAAACTATTCAGTATTTGTATTTCTCTATCATGACATAAAGACGAAACTCCTCTCCAGAATTGAGACGCCGCCATCACTGTTAACTGATTAACTGCTACCAGCTGATGACTTACTTTCCTCTTCTTTGAAAAAAATGTTCTTATGTCCATGTTGTCTGGGGGAGAAAACATATCAAACCAAGAGATCGTCAGCTTTGATTTTCGCTGTATTAACCATTTCCTGAACATTTGGTGTGTGTGCCTTACCTCCGCTACCGGCATCGCTTCATACAACAGATCAGGGGCCTCATTTATAACGCCTTGCGTAGGATTGACGTAGGAAGGTTGCTTACGTAGTACAAAGCACAAAAATAGGTACATAAATGTTTCGCCATTTTCCGATTCACAAAACATTGCGTACCGGCGAGGGAAGTGCGTACGGCACTCCCTACGCCTGTTTCCCTTGATAAATCACAATCGACTCGTAAGGCCCATATTTGCCTATACATAGTCAAAGAAACGCCCATTCATTCATTCATATTGACTGACTGCATGAAGAAGATCGCAGGAAATGACGATAGAACAGCTAAAAAAGACATCTCACACCGTGTCAGATTTTGGTTATTGTGGGGAGGTCGAGATAAATCATATTGTTTGGTGGATGCAGTTTGAACCAGAGTAGCAGCATGGAGGTCGGATCGTCACCAAAATAAATAAATAAGTGGTCCGAAAAAAGTTAATGACAAAAAAAATACACATAACCTTCCTCAGGCAGTGTGTTTGTCCCGGGGATAGGAGACACCAACTTGATGAGAAACTGTAAGAAATGATCGGGGAATCCCTCCGGAGTGGAGTCATGACGACTGGATGTTACGGTTTTGTATTTATGTTTTCATTTTCCACCTTTTGTTTTGAAATGTTTTCCTCCTTGTGTCTTCTCTGTTCCTTCTTCCTGTGTTTGCCTTCCTGTCGTTAGTTTCCCTGGTGTGTCTGATTGTCTGATTGTGTTCACCTGTTGCCCTTGTGTTTCTGCCTCCCTTACCCCAGCTGTGTCTTGTCTTGTGATTACCCCTCTCTGTATTTAGTCTTGTCTTCCCCTGTGTGCCTTGTCGGTTCATTGTTGGTTTTTCCTGTCTCCCTCCATGTCAGTCACGGTCAGTTTTTGTGCTACCTATGTGTTTCATGCCATGTTTTTGTTCAGCTTTTAAAATAAAGCTCGCTTTTTGTTTATAGACCTTTTACCTTTTATTGTAGTCTGCATTTGGGTCCTACCCTTTCCACGCATCCTAACAGAATGAACCGACCAGCTTTGGACTCAGCAGACTCGGATCGTTTTGCTCTACAGGCAGAATGTCTTGGGTACTCTCTGGAGTACATTTTTTATACTTGGAATGGCGCCTCTTCTAGACGTGGTAGAGAGGCTGCGTTGAAGGAGGCACGTCAGGAGGTTGCTCGCCAGCCCTGGCTTAGGAGCATGTTGCCTGAGTGGCTACAACTTTTCACAAGTAGTCCTGAGGACTTGTCTGAAGCCTCTAACCCTTTCCTGGGGTATGACCAGGCCTGGGGAGGCCCACAGATCCTCCAAAGAATCTCTAGGAGACGCAAGACCAAGATTCCAGCCCGTGCTCCAGTGGTTCCAGCTCCAGATCTGGCCCCAGCAGCCATGGTTCCGGCCCCAGCAGCCATGGTTCCGGCTCCAGTTTCGGCTCCAGTACTGGCTCCCCGGCCGACGCCAACCCCCCGTGTTTTGTCAGTGGTTCGGCCCACTCCAGCCCCTCGTGTCCTGTCGGTGGTCCGGCCGACAACAGCACCTCGTCTCCTGTTGGCTCTCCGGCCGATGCCTACCCCATGTCCTGTACCGTTGGAGGTCCCGCCGACTACTCTTCTGCCGGGGGTCCTGCCAACCCTATGTCCTGTGCCGTTGGAGGTCCCGCCGACTACTCTTCTGCCGGGGGTCTTGCCAATCCTATGTCCTGTCCCGTTGGGGGTCCCGCCGACTACTCTTCTGCCGGGGGTCCTGCCAAGCCTATGTCCTGTGCTGTTGGAGGGTCCCGCCGACTACTCTCCTGCCGGGGGTCTTGCCAACTCCATGTCCTGTCCCATTGGGGGTCCCGCCGACTACTCTCCTGCCGGGGGTCTTGCCAACTCCATGTCCTGTCCCATTGGGGGTCCCGCCGACTACTCTTCTGCCGGGGGTCCTGCCAACCCTATGTCCTGTGCTGTTGGAGGTCCCGCCGACTACTCTCCTGCCAGGAGTCTTGCCAACTCCATGTCCTGTCCCATTGGGGGTCCCGCCGACTACTCTTCTGCCGGGGGTCTTGCCAACCCTATGTCCTGTGCCGTTGGGGGTTCCGCTGAGGGTCCTGCCAACTCCACGTCCAGTATCGTTGGGGGTCCTGCCGACACCTGTTCAGCTGTGGGTCCTGCCAACCCCATGTCCTGTCCCGTTGGGGGTCCCGCCGACTACTGCTCCGCCGGGTTTCCTGCCAACACCAGATCCTGTCCTGTTGGGGGTCCCGCCGACACCTGCTCCACCAGATTTCCTGCCTACACCATATCCTGTCCTGTTGGGGGTCCCGCCGACACCTGTCCCGCCGGGGGTCCTGCCAGCTCCATGTTCTGTTCCGTTGGAGGTCCAGTCGACACCAGCCCTTGCTCCATCCGGGGTCCCATTGACACCAGTCCATGTCATGTCCAGGATCCCGTCTACGCCTGTTCCGTCGGCTCCGGTTCCTGTCTGGCCGACAACGGGTCCTGCCCGGCCTCCGGAGCTGTCCCGTCATGGCCTTCCTGCCCGTCCTCCGGAGTTGTCCCATCAGCACCTTCCTGCCCGGCCTCCGGAGCTGTCCCGTCAGCGCCTTCCTGCCCCTCCTCCGGAGCTGTCCCGTCGACGCCTTCTTGTTCGCCCTCGAGCCCGGCCCCCTGAGTGCCGCGGTCTTCGCCCTCGAGCCCGGCCTCCTGAGTTCCCCAGCCGTGGTCTTCGCCCTCGAGCCCGGCCCCCTGACTCTTCCAGCCGCTGCCTTCGCCCTCGAGCCCGGCCCCTTGAGTTCCCCAGCCGTGGTCTTCGCCCTCGAGCCCGGCCTCCTGACTCTTCCAGCCACTGCCTTCGCTCTCATGCCCGGGCCCCTGAGTTCGCCCGCTGTGGCCTTCGCCCCTTTTTGGACTCTGCCTTGCCCACGGGCCATCCGCCCGGCACCCCTTCCGGGCCCGTCCTCCGGACCCCCTCCACCCACCCTTTTGGTCCTGGTTGTGCGTCCCTCCTCCGGGCCCCCTCCGCCCACCCTTCTAGAGGTTTTGGACTTTTGGGGGTTTTCTTGGGACGTCTGGAATCCGTCCCTTGAGGGGGGGGTTCTGTTACGGTTTTGTATTTATGTTTTCATTTTCCACCTTTTGTTTTGAAATGTTTTCCTCCTTGTGTCTTCTCTGTTCCTTCTTCCTGTGTTTGCCTTCCTGTCGTTAGTTTCCCTGGTGTGTCTGATTGTGTTCACCTGTTGCCCTTGTGTTTCTGCCTCCCTTACCCCAGCTGTGTCTTGTCTTGTGATTACCCCTCTCTGTATTTAGTCTTGTCTCCCTCCATGTCAGTCACGGTCAGTTTTTGTGCTACCTATGTGTTTCATGCCATGTTTTTGTTCAGCTTTTAAAATAAAGCTCGCTTTTTGTTTATAGACCTTTTTACCTTTTATTGTAGTCTGCATTTGGGTCCTACCCTTTCCACGCATCCTAACACTGGATCTGAATTATTTTTGTTGTATTTGGTGGTTTGTGTTCCAGCTGTCGATCAGCAACTATATATCCATAATCCACCAGTTAAAGGAAATACAACTAATGGATTGTGTTATATTAGCTGTACAATTTACCACATATGGTGTTCTTAGTTTCCATACCTCCTGTGTTTTACGAGCGACTTATCAAGTCTTGGCAAACGGCATAAAACACGATTAAACGTGATAGTATATAAAACCATGCTCGTATCTACAACCTATAGAAATGCAAAACGGCGTCAGTTTCAACCCGGTATCACGGCAAGACGTGAACATGTGACGATCTACCATGCTGGGAGACGTGAATATGTCACGGTTTCGTCCCTTCAAACGTGACAGTTACACGGTATTGTTAACATGGCCCAACCAGTGGAGAAATACCCGGAAGTGCCAAGCAAATGGTCTACCGCGCCTATTGGTCGGTTTTTATTGTCAAAATGAGATGTTTTTAATCGTCACACTTGATTTCGCCGATTTTCTTGTTGCCCTAGCTGGTCGACACCTCTTTTAGCAGAAACAAAGGCTATATTAATGTATTAAATCGATGTTAATCCATGTGTGTGGATCATAGACTGGTGTGGATGTGGAATTAACGGACGTGACGTTGTCCACGTTGTGCACGTAAATTGCGTTGCCAGGCAACGCAATTTACAAACTCTTCAACTAAACCCTAATTATATTTTAAAACATTTTAGAAGGCCTCACGAAATACTTTAATGTAAATTAAAATGTAAATGTGAAGGGATGTGTGTAATGTGGTGATTGACATTATTCACCCACGGATCTATGGGTTGGGGGTATTGTTCTGCACGGACATTTTAGTTAACCGGACTTACTGTTGATGTGAAATCCGGAAAAAAAAATACGTTGTACACCATAACGGTGCACAGCTGATATAAAAGGACTTGTCGTTTTTAAAGATATTACTGATTTTCTTTGAATATAAGAATGTAAATACTGAGTTGAGAGAATAGTCAGGGGATTTGGGTGATGGGAGACACATCTATGGATTCAGAATTTCAATAGCTTACTGTTAAATGACGGATATACCTTTCTGTCTGTGATGTTTTACAAATCAGATATAAGTAAAACATGTGAAATAATATAGCAATATCCTGTACAATTATGTGAAAACATGAATAAAACTACACATCTTCAGATGTTATACATACACAAGTGTCCTACATTAATAATACAAAGTTATTATGGCTGTGTGTACCTTGTGTGCACCGCCTAGTGGTTAAAGCACGTTATTGAATTAGTTGTGTATATGATATGTCAATGAACCTTAGAAAATCTTGAAATCTTGAAAGGGATATGCAAAATAGCCATTATATACAGTCTTTAATTAACTATTAGTAGAGAATAACGAGTAATGAATATACTTTATAGGGATCTGCAGATAAATGTTTAGTCTTCTCAAGCAGCAACTATCAAATATCTCTCCTGATTGTTGGCACTTGACAATCACCTTTCCCTGAATTTTACTCAGGTGTAACTAAAGCCTGATTTCAGGGTTGTTTATATTTCACATCATTAATCAGAATCTGCAAAGTAACTAAAATAAATGTAGTGGAGTAAAAATACCAGGTTAACCTCTGAATTGTAGTGGAGCAGAATTGCTGTTTTGTTTAGTAATGGATATTGAATATGGAATAAAGGTTTTGACAAGACCTGGTGTAACAATAATCAAAAAGGACATTAAAAGAGCTCCAGATGTCAATGATCTAAACAAAACAGCACACCTGAAATGTATATTTAAATACTTTATTAAGGGCAGTGAATTAGTTTTTTCTGTATGTTTTTCAAATCAGTGTTATACAGTAAGTGTCATAGACAGTGTTACATTGCTATTATTATCCTTAAAATTTATATAAAACAAAACCACTAATGATCTTTTTTTTTTGGGTGTTTTACAGTTAATACTGTTTCTGCTATTGATGGTTTCATTTTTGTGAAAAATAATAAATAATACAATTCAATAACGTGCTTTAACCACTAGATGTGCCTTTCTATCAGCTGTGCACCGTTATGGTGTAAATACAGCCTATCTACCAATTGGATCAAATATAAAAGTCAGCCGAATTAGTATTGATACTGCAAGGAGACTTATTGTGTGAAAAGAAATGTAAGATGTTGTTTAATTGCTGATATATTTATGATCCACGTCACGTTTTCAGTTTTGGCGGCAGTGCTTCCTGTTTGTCCAGAAGTCTTCTCATCAGGGCTCTATAAATACAGAACTACGGCAGATATGTAATATTTAATGCAGCCGAACCGTGTATTACAATGCCGTTATGTGATGACCTCCAAACAGAAAAGTAAGCAAACTCGGAATAAAGTATTATTTTATTTAAAAAAATGTTTTCGGATTTCACATCAACAGTAAGTCCGGTTAACTAAAATGTCCGTGCGGAACAATAACCCCAACCCATAGATCCGTGGGTGAATAATGTCAATCACCACATTACACACATCCCTTCACATTTACATTTTAATTTACATTAAAGTATTTCGTGAGGCCTTCTAAAATGTTTTAAAATATAATTAGGGTTGTAGTTGAAGAGTTTGTAAATTGCGTTGCCTGGCAACGCAATCGCACAACGTCACGTCCGTTAATTCCACATCCACACCAGTCTATGATCCACACACATGGATTAACATCGATTTAATACATTAATGTAGCCTTTGTTTCTGCTAAAAGAGGTGTCGACCAGCTAGGGCAACAAGAAAATCGGCGAAATCAAGTGTGACGATTAAAAAATAAATTAAAAACATCTCATTTTGACAATAAAAACCGACCAATAGGCGCGGTAGACCATTTGCTTGGCACTTCCGGGTATTTCTCCACTGGTTGGGCCATGTTAACAATACCGTGTAACTGTCACGTTTGAAGGGACGAAACCGTGACATATTCACGTCTCCCAGCATGGTAGATCGTCACATGTTCACGTCTTGCCGTGATACTGGGTTGGTCAGTTTAGACGTAATTCTGTCCTCCTGCTTACCGCATCATTTATGAGAAAACATTTCATAACATTAACACAACGTATTCGAGGTGGTTTTAAATAACATATCCGTATTTATTTATTTCTCCAAGTTACGTTTTTGTGTGCACTGAGGAGTCTCAAACAGGCGTTTGTTTTATCATTTTAAGATTGGCTTTAATCAATGTTTGAAAATGAATTCTTCATATTTGATAAATGAGAGGTAACATTTTATTTATGGTATTATTTCCACATATTTCTCTCCATTCTTCCTTCTGCCAACGGTGTCGCAGTTTCTCGTCTCTCCCGTTTGTGTGCTTAGTGCGTACGCATGGGTTAGAGTTTGCGTGGAGGACAGCACATTTTCCCGTCAAGTTAGTATTTTATAAATCGCAAACATTGCGTAGAAACTGGCGTACGCTATTTTTTGAGCGTATATCCCTTTATAAATGAGGCCCCTGAGCTGTCCAACTATGACAACACTCCTTGAACATGCGCGCGCTATGTGAGAATCTGCCTTGGTACAAAGTAGCAGTGAAAACATGGTACGGAGTTTCATTGATTTGGGCATTCTCTCAATAAGCAAGTGGAATGGATTTCATTTGATAGTGAAGCACTGACACAGCGCTCTACAAAGTGCGGCGAGTGGATAGACCGATTCACGGACTTTCCGCATAGTAAAAGTGGGGGGGTCTAAACTAATCATTTGAAAAAGTGGGGGGGACTTGTCCCACCCTTATATAATGGCTGCGACGCCCATGGGTGGAGGTATGCCCATTATTTTGAGTTCGTCCGAAGAATAGACAGGAATGTGACGGTGAGGTGCAAACTGTGTCCAGGGGCCTCATTTATAAAGGGATATACGCTCAAAAAATGGCGTACGCCAGTTTCTAGCAATGTTTGCGATTTATAAAATACTAACTTGACGGGAAAATGTGCTGTCCTCCACGCAAACTCTAACCCATGCGTACGCACTAAGCACACAAACGGGAGAGACGAGAAACTGCGACACCGTTGGCAGAAGGAAGAATGGAGAGAAATATGTGGAAATAATACCATAAATAAAATGTTACCTCTCATTTATCAAATATGAAGAATTCATTTTCAAACATTGATTAAAGCCATCTTTAAATGATTAAACAAACGCCTGTTTGAGACTCCTCAGTGCACACAAAAACATAACTTGGAGAAATAAATAAATACGGATATGCTATTTAAAACCACCTCGAATATGTTGTGTTAATGTTATGAAATGTTTTCTCATAAATGATGCGGTAAGCAGGAGGACAGAATTACGTCTAAACTGACGCCGTTTTGCATTTCTATAGGTTGTAGATACGAGCATGGTTTTATATACTATCACGTTTAATCGTGTTTTATGCCGTTTGTTGATAAGTCGCTCAGGAGGTATGGATAAGAACACCATATATGGTAAATTGTACAGCTAATATAACACAATCCATTAGTTGTATTTCCTTTAACTGGTGGATTATGGATATATAGTTGCTGATCGACAGCTGGAACACAAACCACCGAATACAACAAAAATAATTCAGATCCAGTCGTCATGACTCCACTCCGGAGGGATTCCCCGATCATTTCTTACAGTTTCTCATCAAGGGGGTGTCTCCTGTCCCCGGGACAAACACACTGCCTGAGGAAGGTTATGTGTATTTTTTTTGCCATTAACTTTTTTCGGACCACTTATTTATTTATTTTGGTGACGATCCGACCTCCATGCTGCTACTCTGGTTCAAACTGCATCCACCAAACAATATGATTTATCTCGACCTCCCCACAATAACCAAAATCTGACACGGTGTGAGATGTCTTTTTTAGCTGTTCGATCGTAATTTCCTGCGATCTTCTTCATGCAGTCAGTCAAAATGAATGAATGAATGGGCGTTTCTTTGACTATGTATAGGCAAATATGGGCGTTACGAGTCGGTTGTGATTTATCAAGGTAAACAGGCGTAGGGAGTACCGTACGCACTTCCCTCGCCGGTACGCAATGTTTTGTGAATCGGAAAATGGCGGAAAATGTATATACCTATTTTTGTGCTTTGTACTACGTAAGCAACCTTCCTACGTCAATCCTACGCAAGGCGTTATAAATGAGGCCCCAGGTCAGAAGCTGTTATCCACTGCTGTAAACACCACGTCAAACCTCAACAAACACCTGCAAAGAACACATGCTAAAGTGAAGCTAATAGCTAAGGACCCCCGAACCCAGAGTGAGGATGTTGTGAGTGTGCCTCCGCCAACTCCGAAGCAGCAAAAATTACCGGTAACCAAAGCAGAGATGGACAGGCTTGTAGCATCCTTCATAGTAGAGAAAATGTTGTCCATTTGCACAGTGGAATCACCATCGCATCGTTCAGAGATATACTGCGCAAAATACAGATAGCAGGAGACAGAGGACAGCCATGGTCAGAGCTATCTGGATCAGTCTTATGCGACAATGGAAACTGAACTAAAGAGAACATTTGAAACTTTAGCAGTCTGCGTGATCTGCCTGTAGGGAGGGGCGGGCCGGCCCTGCGAGTAAAGTAACGAGTAAAGTAACGAGTAAAGTAACGAGTTACTTTATGTAGAGAGTAACGAAGTAGTGTAATATATTACTTTTTTTTTAAAGTAATATGTAATATGTAATATATTACTTTTTTTTAGTAACGACCCCATCTCTGGTAGCATCCTATACATCACATCTAAGTGATTATTCTGATAGCATCATGTTTCATCGGTTATAAACTGGCGAAGCTTTATTTATTGTGTCCCACCCCAAATATGTATTTCATTGTATTTCAAAATGGCGTCCATCAACACAAGCACTATTTATTTATTGAAAGAGAAATGGTTAATTTTGTAATTACCAGTGTTGTGAGTAAGGGAACATCTTAGGAGTTAGTGTAGTGAGTTTCAGAGCAGTGTAATAATTATTTGACCTAAAACTATGAATGTCCTCTGAGGAGGAGATGGGGATTTGCTAACTTTTTATTTCCCCCATTTTACACGACACAAATGGAGGCCACTATGGGCCAAAACTAACAGGTAGGTTTCTGTAGGGTTCATGGCAGACGGATGCAGTTGCTCTCAGGAGGATATATAATAAAGGTGTGTTAACTGCTGAGCCTATTTAGTGTGCATACGACACACCTGGCACAGTTTATTCATTTCACACAGGTTACGCAATCCATAGCGCGTGCATGTCGTCGTCCAATCCTTTTGTCAATCCTTCTTGACCGCCGTCACCTCCGAATCAGCATTGCTATTGCATTTGACTGGTCGACGATCTGTATTTGTGTTTGCAGACGAAGCTCATGTCTGAGGTCGGAAGGTAAACAGACGCCTCATATACAGCAGGTGGGCGTGGCAGTATACGCGGGAGGTTTTTCTTCTTCTTCTTCACTCGTTTTTTTGGCGGATTGCAACTTTAAGGTGCATACCGCCACCTACTGTACTCGCCGTGAAGTTGTATGCGGCCTGCCAGTAAACCCAAAGCAGAAGAAGAAGAAGTGACGTCAGCGGCTTCATTTGCCTAATCCACCCCCAGGAACTCATTTAGGTGTGAACGCGATCTGCTTTAGTTCATCAGAGCTAAAAGAGTTCTCATGAACTGTTCTCATGAACTATTGTGGGAAAAGTACTTGGTGTGAACGCGCCTATAGTTGACACCATCCGCTCCATCCTCTTTAGCCCCTCTGCACCTCCAGTTCCAACTGCTGACCCACAGCCTGGGACAACCCAGCCTCTTCGCTGTTTCACGGACATCTCTCAGTGAGAGGTTGAGGGCATCGTTAGGAGGATGAAGCCCTCCACCTGTGTCCTGGACCCCCTTCCATCAGCTCTTGTGAAATCGTACATCTGTACCATGAGCCCCATGATCACTAAGATCGTAAACCTCTCTCTCCAGGCTGGCCATGTCCCCTCTGCCCTAAAAACCGCTGTCATCAAACCTCGTTTCAAAAAACCCGGAAGTCCTGGTCAACTACAGACCCATTTCCAACCTTCCTTTTCTATCATAGGTGCTGGAAAAACTAGTTGCTGCTCAGCTCCAGGACCACCTAAACTCCAACAACCTATTTGAGAAGTTCCAGTCTGGTTTCCGCTCAGGCCACAGCACAGAAACTGCCCTGGTCAGGGTCACCAACGACCTGCTGATGACGGCTGATGCTGGCTCTCCCTCTCTCCTCATCCTCCTCGATCTCACTGCAGCTTTCGACACCGTCGATCACGGCATCCTCCTCCACCGTCTCCACTCCACCATCGGACTCTCTGACTCTCCCCTTGACTGGTTTAGATCATACCTCACCGGGAGAACAGAGTACGTCTCCTTGGGCGAGGCAGAGTCGGGTACCCACAACGTCACCTGTGGTGTCCCTCAAGGATCAGTTCTCGGCTCCACCCTTTTCACACTCTACATGCTCCCCCTTGGCTCTATCATCAGCCGACATGGAGTATCATTCCACTGTTACGCTGATGACACCCAACTGTACCTCAGGATCAACCCTACCTCCTCTGCAGCCCTGCCTTCACCCACACTCACTGCCTGCCTGGAGGAGATACAGGCGTGGATGAAGCAAAACTTCCTGAAACTCAACAGCTCCAAGACTGAAGCCATTATAGTTGGCACCCCACACCAGAGATGGAGTACTCGAGTCCTGGATTCGGACTCGAGTGCCGATTTTCGGGACTCGTGACTCGACTCTGACTCGCGCACTGATTGACGCGACTCGGACTTGGACTCGTGAATTCTCGCGCACGATGACTTGGACTCGGACTCGTGAATTATCGCGTACGCTGACTTGGACTCGGACTCGTGAATTTTTCCCCCCACGATGACTCGGACTCGACTTGTACATTGACGCTCCGACTTGGACTCGGACTCGGACTCGAGCAAGTTTTCTATGGAGTCTGATGTCCTCTATCCTGGAGTGTGCACCGGCTGCGAGGCGAGTTCACGTACTGGGCCCCGCTATTCCAGTCTAAAGATGTCTAGAGACACACCCCGCATCGTGCTGTATGCTTTCACACATTCTGCTTCCACATTGGAAAAGAGCAGCGCAAAATGCTCTATGTGGAAACAATATTGAAGAGAAGGCTCTGTAACACATTACTCTAAACATCGAGTTCAGACATATAGGAGTGATTCTATAATTTAGGGTGCATTTCACATCAACAAAACAGTACAAAGAAAGTGTTCTTTCTTAATAGAACAATCAGTGGTTCAAGTTAGTATATTCCTCAGTGTAACATATCCACTGGTTGCAAAGCTTAAACATTTTTTTATTTTATTTGATATAAATGTAATAACTGTTACTACAGTTATTACAGTACTGGGTAACTTAGTTGACAGGTAACCTAGTTGACAATTTCCCTATTTTGACCCATCATTTCAATGGTAGGCCTTGCTTGGATGACCACATGTCATTTTCTTGAACAGGTTAACATCACATTTGAACATATAATTGAATTAAAATCATCAAACAATTGTAAACCATAACAATGTACGTAACATTGTTGATGGTCAATGAATATACTCATTGACAATGTGCTATTATACATAAAATATTGTAAAAAATTAGAGGACAATCACCACAGTGTGTTCAAAATGTCTGCCAAAGAGGAACATGGCATCATGTGATGCTGGTGACATGGTATTGGGACAAACCATTTTTGAGTTAAATGGGGGAGTTCTGTTAGTAACATAGTTGACAGAACTTTTGCGGACATTAAGATATTTAAATTATTTAAAGGAGGAAATCAATTAAAAATATGTTATTATTCTTTAGTATTTAGACTTTTGAAATAAATGAATACTTTTTTTTATTTACTTTAATGGTTTTTATTCATTATTTTGAAACCAAGACACCCTCAACTGAAAAACGGACAGAGCAAAAACTGACAATTTAAGAACATCATGACACATTTCAAGGTAAATAAAGCATAGGATGCACATAATGTTTGTGTGATATTATAACATGCTTTCCAATAATAGGCAAAATATGATATTTTTGAAGAAAATAGTTGGAATAATTATAATTATCATCAATGGACATCAATGGACATGGAATGTACCCTAAATTGTAGAATCACTGCTGTCTTGAACACTATCATCAGAGTAACGTGATCTAATCCCGATCTTATTACTATCAAAATAAAAGTGCAAAACGAAAACTTTACCATAGGAAAATATTGGCATACAAATATAATCACTTCTCTAAAAGGTAACTCATTTTAAACATAGTTTATTTATATATAATAATAATAATATTAATATTAGTAATAAGCTTTATATTTGTATTGTTAAGGAATAATTCTTCTAGATATCTAACCTTTTACTCTGACATGTGTTATCTCCTTTAAGGAAAGGCCTTGGTGCCATATGTGTTGTTGTCACCAGTGTGAGACCGGTCAACTTGACTGGCACGTAGGGTAATTGTTGTGAGAACACTGAGGCACTTCTTTATCGGTGTTTGTGGGCTCTAGGATGTGAAATCCTTGAGGCCATGAGCGTCGGACGCAGATGATTCAGTGTTTAGTCTACTCCTTCAGAGATGTTGATTTCTCTCTGTGAACCTGTTAAAAGGTCTAGCATAGAGAGAGGTTCTTCAGAATTGACGTGGCAACTCTACCGTGTGGTCAGAACCTCTGACTCTTTGATTTGTGATGTGAATCCTCCGGCCGAATACTCTGAATAAACCCATCAGTGTTTGACATCAAAGCTCTCTCACCGTGTCTCCTTCCTGAGTCGGTGACTCCATGCATTACTACACAGAAGTTTCCTCCACAAATTGGCGTTGTCGGCAGGATACCAACAGATCTTCAGAGACTGGTAAGTGTGATTTCAAATCTACATTTGGACATTGCCTTACCAGAATCTGTGATTGACGGTATCCTAAAATTATCTGTGAAGCTAAGCGGCTGCGTTTCGTTTTGGTTAATGAACATTTGGGGCTAATAACCCCAGGGGATCATCCAGGGACTCTGTCTTGGCTGGTTCCCTCTGTGTGTGCTGCTCGGGACGTATGTGCCGTGCAGGCATACACGGAGATGTTTAAAAAGACCTTAATGAGGGCAGCAGTAAAGTGGAACTTCTGTGTGAAATCAAATAAGAGATTTGTAATGAACAGATCGCCGAGATTCCGGGGGTTTCAGCGGCCAACACTAGCAGTTAACTAAAGCAGCCATAGATATTACCCCCAGCGCCTCTAAAAAAAAACACGGCTCCAGCTGCGGCTCCGGGGAATGTGTGTCAAATACCTCCCCGTATCTGCATGAGCTGGTGAAGTGAACTCAGAGGGAGAAAATCACAGCTTTTGTCTATAACTTTAACTCACACCACCGCCGTCTCTATTAAAAACGAGACGGTTTAAAAGCACTCTCGTGGCTTGTGGCCGTTTACGACGTGCTGGCCGGTGCGAGGTGCGTGCATTACCTGATGCGACAGGCTCCCTACATTGCTGGAGGAGCTGGTGTCGGTCCGGGGTGCATACATAAAATTATAGGCTAATTGATCATGGGTGGGCAGTGGTATGCAAGTGTAGAGCAAAACTGTGTTTCATCGTTGGGATGAACATGATGGGAGGTGTGTAGGCTGGTCGAGTAGGACTACAGTTAACTGTGTGGTTTCGGATAGAAAGGGTAGAGGAAAAAAGTCTATGTGCTCCAGATCGGGGGGGCATAGCACCACTAGAGCAGGGATAGTGGAGTCGCAAGAGGATAAGCTAGTTATTGCTCTTGGACGGTCTTCAGGCACCGATCTAAGGACTTGTATACAAGGGTGGAGGCACGAGTCAAGGTGCCCCACTGGATTCCCATTGGGAGAGATCAAATAGTCCCTACCCCCTCTGAAACCTCTTTAATCCGGACTAAATTGAGCTGGATGAACTTTGCTGTCGCATTGTTGTTTATTACGAGTTCATCATGTTTGTTTGTCTGATTGTTTGTATCAGGGGTCTATATTGGTTTGTCTAACCGCCGTCTTGTGCATGTTTTGTAACAACTAATAATGAATCAGTCCATAGCCAGGGTAAAATAAACTAAGCTTTAGTTAACTCACCAAAAGTAAATGACTTGAGAAAGATAAATAATATATAGTGTTTTGCAAAATTCTGGTAGTATAGATGTGCTGCAAAATGAAAATAAATAGCAAAAGAGTGTTTTATGTCCTGCATCTGAGTGTGCAGAGGAAACGTAAACAAGAAGCACACTGTTCAGGGTGTGCGCTGCATCTGAGTGTGCAGAGGAAATGTAAACAAGGAGCACACTGTTCAGGGTGTGCGCTGTAGGTGTAAGAAGAAGAGAAGATTATATTACTTTAAGAATACATTCTTAAATTGTATTGCTGGTATGTTAAGATATGTTTGTGACCTTTTATAAACCCTATGCCCCGTCCTGCACCCTGAGACCCTAAGAGGCATCACTGCTGGTCGTAAAAAACCCTGCCTGAGGAGGTCAGGGTTGCAAAATCTGTCTGCTGTTTTAGGTCAATGTTGTATTATTTGTTTCATTTATTCTCAAATCTATGTATTGTATGGTAATAATGAAAAAAACGTAATGTATTGAACACATTCCGAAACAAAGCTGATAAGACAGAACTTGACTCAGACATAATACAAATGATTGTTGAAACCTTTTGCGCTGTTGCTGCAAAATGGAAACTTTGTTGATTATCTATTCCAACTGGCCACTGGATTCAGATAATTAATATAAGTTGAAGTTTAATTACAGTTTTAAATATAGTTTAACATTCTTTATTAAACTGCTTCAAATGATTTCTCGTATCAACCAATTGGTCTCCATAGACATTACTAAAATTCTAATAGTTGTTAAACTACTGACAAGTTTTCTGAAACCGAGTTTATGAACAAAAGAGTAAAGGTCGCTGGTTAAGCCAGGATCAATATATTTGTTGACGTTTTCATTACAGTGTGCATAATAAATGTGTTAAATGAATTGAGCAATTCTTTAAAAAGTATAATGTTGCAATCTCTTTACAATAAGTAATTACAGTTAACAAAGAAGTAGAGGTTGTTTTCCAAGGGCCTCTCCTTCACAGCCCTACACTTTAAATCATGAGACTTTCAAATCATAACAGACAGAGATCGGTATCACTTTGTGTTGCAAGCCAAATCCATATAAAGGTTCTACGTGAGCCCAATTTAAATACCATAAAGAAAGTATTGAACCCAGCTCAAGCTAAATGTCAAATGTATTTAATTAATGTACAAGTATTTTGATTTATTTTAAAATGTTCCAGTCTAGCTTCTTTCGAGTTCAGTCTAAGCAACAAATTGTTTCTCATAACATTCTCACTGCTGTCCCAAATGTTTTAACCTTGGGCAGACAAGCTGTTCACACACCCACACACACCCACACACACCCACACACTTTGGATAAGTAGTCACCTTATCCACATTGTAAATTGTTGCCTTCTTTAAAGTTATTAGTAATTTAAGATTAATTATTAAATTAAATGTGGTACATAAGATACAAATAAATAAAATAACTTTGACTTGATCATTTTGTTCACAACATTAGACCTGTCCTCTAATCTCTACTAGAATAAGATAAGTGTGCATGTTTGGATGTTTTAACACTCCTGTAATGTACCTAATCTTGATATATTACAGAGCTGGGAAAATGGTGTATTGATTAGATTCTGATCCGTGCAAGTCCAATTTTGACTGACTTTAGTTCTAATGTTAATGTTAATTTGACTTCAACCCATAAGTAATTATTTGAATTAACTCTAAATGTCACATGATGATGGATTAGTGTTCCACATTTCTTCCACTAATTTGTTTTACAATTAGGCCAAAGGTAAAGAGAGACATTGATGACCTTGTGTCCCTTTTGTTAGTACGTGGTTCCATTTTGTCTATGGCCTTGGACGGCTTCACTAAGGCCCCGGCTCCACGAGGACGAAAACGGGTTGAATCCGCATATTTCTCATGCGTATAGCCCTCTAAGCTCCACGAGGCCGTAAGGGAAACGTAGAAACAGACCCCGCAAACGACAACGGGTCCAAAGGTGGATAGATCTGGGAACGGAGCGCTCTGGGGGGTCCAACGGGGCCGTGGAGTCGCCTATACGGTCATTCGTTTTCATAGCCTCGCCTCTCCCCACCTCTCCCCACCTCTTCCCACCTCTCCGCGTACCCCGCATCATTGCTGATGTGTTTCGTTAACAACAACAATGGCGGATCGCAGGGTTGCTATCGTGCTCCAGTCGCTACTGACCATGCTACAGTTCTTTGTGCAACATCTACAGGAGCTCATCCATCAGCAACAACAGGACATGGATAACATGACCTACATGTTGCTAAGAGTACCGCGGGGAATAACCCGAAGGGCAACCAGGAGAAGGTTTTGGGTAAGACCGGGCAGAAGCAGCAGTTGGTGGGACAATTTTGTCAATGGCGTTGTCGTGGATGAGGAATGGAGGGAGAACTTCCGCATGTCCAGAGCCTCTGTCGTCGCCCTGACCGAAGAACTGTGCCCATATATTGAAAGGCAAACAACAACCATGAGGGCACCAATTGATCCACTGAAAAGGGTTGCGTTAGTACTGTATTACCTGAGCGATGGGGGAAGGATGCGGAAGACTGCTAACGCCTTCGGTGTTTCGCGCCAGACTTTGTCCTACATTATTAGGCAGACGTGCAGAGTGATCTCAATTCACCTGGGTCCAAAATATATCAAGCGGCCTTATACTGAGCCCGAGACCGCGGATCTGGTTGAGGGCTTCGATCATGCTCATCACATGCCCCAATGTTTAGGAGCAGTGGACGGAACCCACATCGAAATCAAGCAGCCATCTAACAACCCCACTGACTACATCAACAGGAAAGGCAGACATTCCCTTAATGTACAGGCCGTCTGTGATTACAAGTACCGATTCATGGATATCGTGGTAAAGTGGCCTGGGAGTGTGCATGATGCACGGGTGTTTGCTAACTCAAAGGTAAACATGTACTTGAAAACTGGAAAGATCCCTGCTCTGAGAAAACAGATTGTGGACGAGGAGGAGGCCATACCAATTTATCTTCTTGGTGATCCTGCCTACCCGCTGCTGCCGTACCTGATGAAGGAATATGCAACCGGTGGCTCCACAGTTCAGGAACAGTACTTTGGGCTAACTTTGTGTAGGGCACGTATGGTCATTGAGTGTGCTTTTGGTCGCCTCAAGAACAGATTTGCTGCACTTAGAAGGCCTATGGACATAAACTTGGTTGACCTGCCCCATGTCATTTACTCCTGCTTTGTCCTCCACAATTTTTGTGAGGCTAGTAAGGAGGCTGTGGATGTTCAGTCTGTGTTGGGAACTATGCAAGCTGAAAGGGATTTACAGCCTCCCACACAGAGCAATAGGTATCTCACTGACTGTAATGAGGGGGAGGGAAAGAGAGTGAGGAGAGTGCTTACGGCTTACATTGACCCGTAGGACTACATAAAAGACAGACTGTTTTTTTTTTTTTTGGAAGGTTACTGTGTTAACATCTGATAAACATTATTTGTTACATTCACTGTGCAGCTCCTTCAGTGACCATTTTTTTTTGTTTTTACTTAGTACTTCTTAATGTATGTAACATTAAGCAACAAAATATGTGATTCTCCAATGTTCAAAGTGTGAAATTTAAAATAAAATTGCCTGCAACCACTTCCAGACTTTCTTTGAACTAAAAGTGCAACATGTGACATTTCCGATATTTGACACTAGGGGGGGTTATTTATCAGAAATATAGTATATAGATGTCTTAATTATCATATGTATATTTATACTTTCCCATAAGGAACCAACGTGGCACGGTGTCACATGAACTTTAATGTTCTGTAAAGTTACACTGATGTTCCACCCTGACTTTCACAGGAAACCCGGAGTGACATATTAGAAATATGATTATGATCTGCTCAGTTCATTTAGCTGATTCAATTACATTTAGTTAATATATCCTTTATTCTTCAGTTCAAACAATGTTCTAACTTATTTAAACCAAAAACGCATCCTCATTATTGAAGTTATGAGTTATATGACACTAGGGGGGGTTATTTATCAGAAATATGGTCTATATATGTCTTAATTATGTTCTCAATGTTCCCAAAAGTAGAAACGGGTCCGGGTTCTTATGGGTTAAAACAACTGGCTTACTACGCCACAAACTGAAGCTCACTGCTTTATCAGTCAACTTGGCCAGTAATAGATATCTCACTGACTGTAATGAGGGAAAGACAGTGAAGAGTGCTATTGGAGTACATTGACATGAGACAAGACTGTTATTTTGCAATGTTTTTTATTAAGCAGAGTTGCAAGAGCTATAATGATATATATGTACATTTATGGAATAAAAAGTTAAATGCTTTCAGTCCACATGTTCACAGTGAAATAAGGAATATAACACCTTGACTGGCAACAAAAAAAATTCACTGGAATAACAAGTTAAAAACACTTCCAGACTTTAACTGGACAAAAACTGAAGCTCTGTGCTTTAACAGTCCTCATGTTCACAGTAAAACAAGGAATAGAACACCTTGACTGGCAACAAAAAATATTCACTGGAATAAAAAAAGTTACATTTGCTGCACCCACTTCCAGACTTTCTTTATATACATATAAAGTGCAACAAAAACTGAAGCTCTGTGCTTCAACAGTCGTCTTCAAAGAGTGACTGGCTGTATGAATACTGGGATGGTTGCCGTGTGGGGTCAGGGGTCCTCGTGTGCCGTTGTGGTGCAGAGGGGCTTGGTGTGTAGCCAGGCTGTGGCCCTCTATACAGGTACGGTGACTGTTCCTGTAATTATCCACCAATGCTGCTGTGGGGTTGAGCATGCATTAATTCCCTCATCAGGGAAAAGCCCTCCCGAATATTGGCATTCATCTGAACAAAGTTTTCTGCGATGCGGGTCTGATTTTGCTCCATCAGCTCCACCATCCTCCTTTTGAGTTTGAGGTCTTCCTGCACGGCATGGTCAACAGGAAGTTTTTTTTTCAAGCGGTCACTTCTGTGGCCGTTCAGCTGCACCTTGAATAAACCAGAGCATTTTTTTATTATTACACAATAGGACCACCAGATCACATAAGACCAAAGGCATGTTGTGCAATAGCTTCTACTTTTACAAATACAACAGCTCTCAATACATTCTACTTTTACAAAGCTTAAACGTGTTCAGTTTTTCTGTGGAAGGTACTGTATCGTAGTATGTAGCAAGTCCGTTAAGCTTGAAATCATGAACATACCTGGAGCAGATTCCTGCGATGCTGTACAACTGCAGCAGCTGGCAGACTTCCGCTGGATTCGCTCAACTCTGGCGGTGGCGAATCGTTGGAACACTCCAAACTCCGTGGTGAGCTTGGTCCGGAAGACGACGCTTCCAGGTCCACCGTCTCGATGCCCGAGCGAAGGGAGCACGTTGCAGGCGAGCCACCCCAGACCTCTTCACACAGCTCAAAAAACATGTGCACAACACGTCCTTGGCCACTCCGACGCTTCGTGTCCACCGCATGCCTGTACTTTATGCGGATTTGTTTAAGCTTGGCGGCAAGCTGGGCCTTTGTAATGGCCCCCACGCTGTGAGGGAAATCCTTCCCTGTGTCGGTCCTCGGATACTGCGCCTGAAATAAGTCGTCTATATCACTATACTTCAACTTGCAGGACTCCCAGTCAACATTGTCCTGTATTAGTGAAGTTTTGTACTCTAATGTGACCCGAAGTAGAAGTTCTACCTCATCATCAGTCCACGAAAAGACCTCCTTTCTTGCACAAACATCAGCCATCTTCCACCTTGTGTGTTTGTTTGTTTGTGCCTTACACATCCGGGGGGGATCTTATACTCGCTGCTTTTGGTGGATGAAGTTACAGCGCCACGTACAGGTTCGGCATATGTACTGCAGCTTTTACAGCGTTTGGATGTAAACGGAGCCGTCTCGTGGAGCTTGACTCAATCCGGTGTATATTGCGTGGGGACGGAAGGTTTTTTGCGGTTGCATTTGCGTTACTCCGATGCGTTTTGCCGTTTTCGTCCTCGTGGAGCCGGGGCCTAAAAGTCACCCAGTTCTGCCCTGCTGCAGTCCGGCTGAGTGCAGTCACAGAGATGCTATGGCTGCTCCCAGAGAGAATGACACTCCTCAAACTGATACTGTCTCACATGGGTCTGCTCCCCCCACCGAGCCATGAACTGAAAGCATGACATCTGCTATGAACACTTGGAAGCCTCCCTGTCACACCAGCACCAACCCTTGGGTCAGTCAGATCATGAGACTAACGGCTTCACTTAGGGCATTTGGTTCAGATACATGACTCTCGTTACCACAGAGTGGGTTGTTTTTAAGGCTATTCATACTGCTATGCAGAGGATGCCTGTAAGTTGGCGAGCTGGTAAAAGCCCCTACTATTGTTCAAATAGGCCTAATGTCAGGGGTCTCTTAATGTCTAGTTCTACATGTATTCACATTATATAGACAATGTTTCCACCTGGTAAAACTAAAGGCTGCACAAAACTCAGGCTACAATACAACCATTATGTTCTGCTCTAACGATTCAATTTATAGATTCTACATCAAAACAATTAGCTTTTATTGTTTCCAATGATAACGTCACCTTCAGTGGAGGAATGCAAACCTGTTTTCAAATGTAAGGTTTTGATTTTGTTTGACATTTCTCAGTAATGACACCCTCAGACACCCAGTATCATTCCTGCTATGCTTTCAGTAATAACTCAGATGTTAAAGGGATGAAACTTTTCCTCCCAAATCAGATATGCTTTGTTTTTCAACAAATGTATCAATTTCCTGCATAATATATGTTTATCACAATGGTTTTTGTAAGCTGCACACAGGTGATACTGAGTCTTCTCGATTAATAGATTATAAACTATACCATGCTTAAATAGACTCCTAAGTTATTATTTCATATGTACCATATGCAAGAAAAGGGAGGGAAGAGTCAATTATATTGAGTAATTTATTATATTTCTGATAAACTAATATGTTATCAAAAGGTAAATGGTGAATTAATATACATTTAGAATCATTGAGAAGGGGTTATATCCACAGGGACAAGCTCACCTTTAACTTACAATAACATGTCTCTGCTATGGACTGATGAGTATATGATTCTTGCATGTTCAATGACTAACACAAACCTTCAAAATGATAATGTGCATGTGTCAGGAAGGCTCCCAAATAATTCTGAGGGGCCTATTTTTGTAATTAAATGATAATGTGCTAATCCATTACTTTGAGTTGTCTTCACTCAGAAAAACATCCCTATCAAGTGTTAACCCAATAACTAGGACAGCTCTCAAGGCCAAGGGTCAGAGAGAGAGGGTCACACTCTCCGGGTGCAGAGAGCACCCCCAGCCACGTGCAAGGAAGCACGAGGTCGTTCGAGATGGGATGCTTCTCTTCACCTTTCTGATAAGATGGGATGCTTCTCTTCACCTTTCTGCTGAGAGGGGGTTCTTCTCTTCATCTTTCTGCTCGGTGGGCTCTAGCAGACAACCCTGCAGGACGAGCGAGGGTTTCAGAGGCTTCTATAATACAATGTTCCATGTTTCTTGGAGGAGTTTGATGTCTTCCTAACCTCTCCCATCACGGGGGGGACACCTGGATGCATCAGGAATACGCAGTTGTACTCAAGCAGATAGCAGAAGGAATACCGGCAGATGAGCCTCCGTCTCACTGGGGGATTAACTACAGTGCTCACTGAATGAGCCACACAAAAGCAGAGCAATTGGGGGGTTGAAATATGGCGCTCTGATGAAGAAGAGTTTGAGCCAATCAGCACCTCAGTGCTAATCTACAGTATCAGGATGCCTTTACACACCAGGCACTCGGTGTCATAAAGGGAGGAGGAGAACGAGTCAGGAAGCCTGATGGACATGTTCTTCCAGCTCTCGTACAAAGATGAACTTTGAATTGAATGACCAGATGTTTAAAGATGTACAATTAATTATTGTTTTTTATATTTCCAATGACCAGACATGTGTTAAATAGTGGTGATAAATATATTTAGTCAGATCAAATTACATTTTCACACTAAACAAAATTAATAAATAAATATTCTCAGATTATAAGGTATTGAATAATAAGGTATTTCTAATATTATAACAGATAATGTTAATATCCTTAATCATCCAGCAATCAGGCTTAACAACACAACTCTGTAATGTATTACCCATGCACAGACAGACATAAAATGATGTTTCAAGTACTGGATTAATTTCAGTTTTGGCCAAAAACAAATATTTATAATAATTCATATAACAATTATGTAGCATATTTGATCCTCAAATTAGAGAATTATAATTTAAAGAAATTGATATTCTATATTCATCATTAGATAAACACAGAAGAACCCTTTCCAAGTACCATAAGTAGATGTTCAGGTAAGTATGGCTAATAAGAATAATTGATAGACTTCATTTGGTACAGATCAGTTGTAGCATTTACAAATGTATGAATTAAAGTTTTAAGAATGTTTAATCTTTCCTTTCCAGGTTTTCACAAAAGTCTTTGAATATTTGCCTAACTTTTCCTTTTCAGATTTTGAACAATGTACTTGACTAAAATGAATGTATTGATTTTACTAAGACTAAGTGCCTTACTCTTGACTAAAGCGTAATGAAGTAAACGTAAAGTAATCCTAAAATTGAGGACACTACAACTTTGCCGATTACAGATTGATCAAATCACCACTGTGAATTTTATGCCTTAGCTGGATCTCTTATGATCCTAAGTTTTAAATGCTTTTGACTAGTGATTGCCTTAAAGCAAATCTTTAAGCTGTTTCTGGTTTTGATTTTATAGTTTGATAAATGACATTAACTAATGGTTTAAATGATAAAAGATATTAGTTTAAAACAAATATTTTGCTATTATGTATCTGTGTTTTTATGTGTGTTCATTATTGTACTTGACAAAAGATGCTCCAAACACTGATGAGAGATAATTTTTCCTATTATGATTGCCTGTATCAATCATTGTGATTGAATGTTTCAATCTTACTCTACTTTGTGATGTAATTGAATGTAAGGTGAGACCACACTCGAATCTGAAGACGCCTATTGATTTAAGTATTGACCAGAATTATTAGACTAATGTTTTAAGGTTATCAAAAATGATAAAAAGAGAGGAACTGTTAAGGAATAATTCTTCTAGATATCTAACCTTTTACTCTGACATGTGTTATCTCCTTTAAGGAAAGGCCTTGGTGCCATATGTGTTGTTGTCACCAGTGTGAGACCGGTCAACTTGACTGGCACGTAGGGTAATTGTTGTGAGAACACTGAGGCACTTCTTTATCGGTGTTTGTGGGCTCTAGGATGTGAAATCCTTGAGGCCATGAGCGTCGGACGCAGATGATTCAGTGTTTAGTCTACTCCTTCAGAGATGTTGATT
The DNA here is from genome assembly GCF_902827165.1 of Trematomus bernacchii. Taxonomy (NCBI): domain Eukaryota; kingdom Metazoa; phylum Chordata; class Actinopteri; order Perciformes; family Nototheniidae; genus Trematomus; species Trematomus bernacchii. Next base: position 13,992,456 of record NW_022987714.1, on the reverse strand, counting down.
TCTCTCTGTGAACCTGTTAAAAGGTCTAGCATAGAGAGAGGTTCTTCAGAATTGACGTGGCAACTCTACCGTGTGGTCAGAACCTCTGACTCTTTGATTTGTGATGTGAATCCTCCGGCCGAATACTCTGAATAAACCCATCAGTGTTTGACATCAAAGCTCCAACTCTCACCGTGTCTCCTTCCTGAGTCGGTGACTCCATGCATTACTACACAGAAGTTTCCTCCACATGTATAGCACCTATTACAAGAATTGTAGCCAAACTCGCTTCACAGCAGTTCAATAGACAGATTAATATAACATGAGAGGATAAAAGCAATGTAGAGGAGCAGCTACATTTCAACACATATATCCACGAAGATTAATACATGAAGACTTGTGACTCGGACTTGACTTGGACTCTTCTTAGGTGACTCAGACTTGGACTCGGACTCGAACACAGGTAATGATGACTCGGACTCGGACTCGACTCGGACACTCCTTGGGTGACTCGGACTTGGACTCGGACTCGAACACAGGTAATGATGACTCGGACTCGGACTCGACTCGGACACTCCTTGGGTGACTCGGACTTGGACTCGGACTCGACTACGACTCTCCCTTGGTGACTCGGACTTGGACTCGGACTCGAAGAGTGGTGACTCGAGAGTGACTTGGACTCGTGAATTGGTGACTTGACTACAACACTGCCCCACACCAGGTTCGGTCATCCACCATCACCACCATCACCTTCTCCGGCCAGGACATTACCCTCTCCTCAATAGTCACCAACCTGGGTGTGAAAATGGACGCCCATCTGACCTTTGAGGCCCACATTAAACAGCTAGAACAATAAAATATTCAAAAATCAAAGAGTGACCTCTTTGCAAAATAAATGCAGCATTTTTTTGTACTTAATATTTCCTGAGGTTCCTTTTATCACCTCAGGAACATCGCCAAACTCCGCCCCACACTCACTCTGTCTGACGCCGAAAAGCTGGTCCACACCTTTGTCTCCTCCAGGCTGGACTACTGCAATGCACTCCTCATCGGGATCCCTAACAAAAGCATCCAGAAGCTCCAATACATTCAGAACAGCGCTGCTAGGATCCTGATGAGGGTGCGCAAATATGATCACATCACCCCCATCCTTAAAGCACTACACTGGCTCCCCGTGGAACTGAGGATCGAATTCAAGGTCTCCGTCCTCACCCACCAGTGTATCCATGGAACTGCCCCTCCCTACCTCAAGGAACTCCTCACCCCCCTCCTTGCGAACCACCCGCTCCAGCAACTCCAACCTCCTCAAACCCCCCAGGACTAAGCTCCGTACTATGGGAGACCGGGCCTTCTGCTCGGCTGCTCTCAGTCTGTGGAATGCTCTCCCTGACCACATAAGAGCACCACAGACCGTGGAAGCTTTTAAAAAAGGCCTCAAAACCCATCTTTTCAATAGAGCCTTTGCCTAGACCTTTTATTTATTACCACCCTTTTATTTTATTTTATTTCTATTGTTTGTTTTTTATTGCTTTTTATTCATTCTACCGTGTTGTGTAATGTTTATTTATACTGTTCATGCTCACTGCTTGTAGCACTTCGGGATTTGAAATCAAATATGAAGTGCTTTATAAATAAAACCCATTATTATTATTAAATGGGGGATGGACGTCACATCCTCTAGGGGGGTCCGGTGGTATGCCCCCCCGGGAAGACATTTTTGAACATTTTAAAGTAAAATGCTTCAATCTGGTGCACTTTGAGCAGAATTACTACTAGATCTAGGGGGTACAACTCTAAAACACCCATATGAAAAGATCGGTTTACATTTTAATATTCAAATAAGTATGTGAACATAACCAATAACCTACCACAGCCAATAACAAATCAATGTAACTTCTTTTATTTTTGTTATATCTTATTTTACCTAGTTAACATTTATTTATCTATGCATATTTTTTTATCTGTCCAGTTTTAAACGATATTTTTGGTTTACTGTCCTATAGTATACATTGGAATGATTTCAAACCAAGTGCCTTGGAAATATGTGTTTACTTAAATTGTGATCAAAACGTTTGAGACCCACTGAGATAAAGACTAAAGTTAACTATCTAAACACTCAGAGTCCTTTACCTCACTGAGCTGTAGTTATCAGCCTCTCATGCCCCTTTCACACCGGCGCTTTTCCAGCTCCGGCTCGACTGAAGAGTCTCGTCATGCCTGCCTACAAGCAGTAGCGCTGAGCAAAGTGACCTTACTTTGACCATCCGTTCGCTGTTATTGATCATTGTGGAGAGCAGGCAGACGTTTTGTTTGTTATTTTAGCAGCTATCGGATGGAATCAATACATGGGCTGTACAGGTTGTCATGTCCGACTATCACAAGTAGAATCATAATGAAAAATACGTCGGTAAAAAGTGCCTGGAGAAAACGGCTTAGCAAGTAGTCAGTTTAGCTTCGGTTGCTATGCTAACATCACCCATGTTATACCAGAGAAACTTTCATAACAGCGTTGTGATGCCAAATAGCGTCAATTCAGACTGACACACATTCACTTAAGGGGAACTGGGGATATGTATCAGCTGCTTGTGTGACAGTCAGACAGTGAATACTTTAGAGCCGTGTGAGCTAACCCGGAGCTAACGGGAGAATAAACTCCCGTGGAAGAGCAGCCAGCACTGCAGCGGTCGGTAAATGCCGCTGAAACACATTAATAAACAATGAACCACGGCACTCTGGAGAAAAGTATAAGGTTGGAGAAGTCGTTATTTAATTTAATCTGGCTTCGTATGATTAAAAGCAACACGATCATCGACCCGACGCAGTCCCCCCCCGTTGTTGTTGTTGCGAGCTCCGTTGGGGAGAAAATCAGCGATGTAAACGGTGACGTCATGACGCAGCATCGGCAGCTGGGCGGTGTGAACAGAGCGGGAGCTGAAAAGGGAAACCGGAGCTGAACCAGAAAAGCTCTAGCTAGGAGCTAGAAAGGGAAAAGCGCTGGTGTGAAAGCCGCATGAGTCTGACTGGAGAGGACTCTCCCTCCACATTATTGTAGAAACATCTTCTTCTTCCGTGACCCCTAGCTTCCACCGGGTCCGTCTGCGTCGCGTTACGGCCGCCTCCGTAGTCTTTCAAGTAGGAGGAGAAATGCCAGCGTTCTCCTCCGGTTTACAGGCACTGTGTAAATTATATAGAATAATTATGATGATGAATGCATTTTTTTACCACTAAAATACAGCAACACATCTTTGATTCATGTCGTTTATAACTGGAATATTACAATTATTATTAACTTTGTCTGTACAAAGTAGCCTGTCCAGGAAATATGCCCAAATCAACCAAAACTGCGAGCCGGCAGGCAAGACGCTCCGCTTCTGAAACGCTCCTGAAACGCGCCCGGTAGGGTATGACGCCGGAGGAGGCCGGACCAAAACAGCAGCGCAGACGGACCCGGTGGAATCGAGGGGTGAGAGAGATCCGTCTCTATCAGAAATCCACGGAGCTGCTGATCCGCAAGCTGCCCTTCCAGCGCCTGGTGAGAGAAATCGCTCAGGACTTCAAGACCGACCTGCGCTTCCAGAGCTCCGCATGGCTCTGCAGGAGTCCAGCGAGGCTTACCCCTAGATTCCACCGGGTCCGTCTGCGCCGCGTTACGGCTGCGCCGCGGTTTTAGTCCGGCCTCCTCCGGCGTCATACCCTACCAGGCGCGTTTCAGAAGCATTTCAGAAGCGGAGCGTCTTGCCTGCCGGCTCGCAGTTTTTGTTGATGCAAAAATTAGTTTGTGTGTGTGTATATATATATATAGGTCTATATAGCTCTGAACGTTCCACTTCCTGCCTGCCCGACCTTACGTTACGGCTGCGCCGCGACAAAAATAGGATTCGATCCTAATTTTAGAGGAGCCGTGCGCCGAGCCGCTTCTGGGACGCTTCTGAGCTGTAACGCGCCGCATGTGGTGGAATAGCACCCATTGACTAGAGTGGCCACGATCGCCGTGAGCCGCAGACGGACCCGGTGGAATCTACGACGCTGAAGTTGGCTTCCGATTCAGAGCTTCCGATTCGGCAGTTAAGGGGAAAGTTAAGGGAAATTTAATTTTCAGCGCTGAGCGAACAATCCTCCGTGTTTTAACCTCTTAAATCACTGCATAGCCGATTTATTTGGACTGGATTATCCCAGAGAGTCTAAACATTCTTTATAACACAGTTTCAGATTTGTGAAACCTTAATTCTATTTGTGAAAATACAAAAAAGAGAGATTTCAGTGCTTTTTCGCATCCTGGCCACATTAGACCAGGTCCTGATCTAAAACCACTATACCTAGACTGATCAAATCTGGACTGGATTATCCCAGAGAGTCTAAACATTCTTTATAACACAGTTTTAGATTTGTGAAACCTTAATTCTATTTGTGAAAATACAAAAAAGGGAGATTTCAGTGCTTTTTCACATCTAGACCACATTAGACCAGGTCCTGATCTAAAACCACTATACCTAGACTCATCAAATCTGGACTGGATTATACTGCTCTTGTCCATGCTACCTGTCACGCTCCATGTTTGTTCCTGAGGTTTTTTGTCCTGATCCTTCCTCGTACTCCCCCGGTTTTGGTATGTTAAGTTGTTCCTTGTTTTCTTTTGTCATTCAGCTTTGGGAAATAAAGCTCGCTTTTTGTTACCTGACCTTTTAGTCCTTTTACTGCATTTGGGTCCTATTTTTCCCGAACCCTGACACTGAGTCTGCTTCAAATTAATTTATTATCCTCACAGGATCATTTTATTAAAGTTCAAGCAAAACTTACTAAAGCATTCTAACTGTTTATGCTTTAACAGCAATTAATAAATGATCCAGCTTTGCTTTTGGCTAACTGTTTTTGTTGTTCTGCTTTATGATTGTAATGCATGACTGTGCCAACATGTGTCTCCTCCTCCCTGCTCTTGTTTGTAGGCTGCACCTGCTTTTCAGGAGACCAGGCCTCGCAATTATGTTCTTTCTGCCAGTGCATCAGCGGCAAGAGTCCATCACAAACTGCAGGGTCTGTCACCCAGCAGGAGCTAGGCTAACATGCTAACAGGCACAGAGCCTTAGAACACCACATACTCCAAAAGACAGATTATGCTCACATCAGGGCACAGAGCTGCTGCAGCCTCACCCGACCCAGCAGCTCGTTGGCTAAAGCTATTGAATGTTGTGTCGGAAGCATCCTGAGGCCACAGTGGCTTCAGAACATGTAAATATTCTATCTTAAAAAACATCTTGAATTTATTTGTAGAAAGTTAGTTTGTTATTTAACAGGTATGGAGACTTTTTTTAGTTTCATACATTTTCAAAAATACATTGTTAGAATTTCTAAAAAGTACTCTTACTCAAACCACTAAAATAATGTAAATAAAGCAAAAGGCTCCTGAAATCCTTTCACAGTGTAACACTGCCTTGCTGTGGTCCCAGTATATTTAAACTGCATGGGATGACGGCTACTAATGAGCACTGCACATGATATATATATTTGGAATGCTTTATTGATTGAAGTGGGGGCTGCATTTTGAATTCTTAAACAAGTTATGCTTATCAGACTGTGGCATGACCTTTGCAACACAAATATAATAAAGTGAGCATGTTTAGCAAGTTTTGATATTGTTGCATGCTGTTTATACTTTTTTTGACATAGAAAAACTATGATTACTAATGTACATATAGCTTTACACTGGTATGATCTGGAACTGTGACAGGCTCTGAAAGACTCCAATCCACTTCCGTAGTTGCACTTATGAAGGCAAACAATGGCCTTAATGAGTCTAACTGGTCACAAAAACCAAACATTTTTAGATTTTTAGATCAGGACCTGGTCTAATGTGGCCAGGATGGGAAAAAGCACTGAAATCTCTCTTTTTTGTATTTTCACAAATAGAATTAAGGTTTCACAAATCTGAAACTGTGTTATAAAGAATCTTTTGACTCTCTGGGATAATCCAGTCCAGATTTGATGAGTCTAGGTATAGTGGTTTTAGATCAGGACCTGGTCTAATGTGGTCTACATGTAAAAAAAAGCACTGAAATCTCCCTTTTTTGTATTTGCACAAATAAAATTAAGGTTTCACAAATCTGAAACTGTGTTATAAAGAATGTTGAGCCTCTCTGGGATAATCCAGTCCAGATTTGATGAGTCTAGGTATAGTGGTTTTAGATCAGGACCTGGTCTAATGTGGTCTAGATGCGAAAAAAGCACTGAAATCTCCCTTTTAAAAATGTTCACAAATAGAATTAAGGTTTCACAAATCTAAAACTGTGTTATAAAGAATGTTTAGCCTCTCTGGGATAATCCAGTCCAAATAAATCGGCTATGCAGCGATTTAAGAGGTTCAAACACGAAGGATTGTTCGCTCAGCGCTGTAAATTAAATTTCCCTTAACTTTCCCCTTAACTGCCGAATCGGAAGCTCTGAATCGGAAGCCAACTTCAGCGTCGTGTGGAATCTAGGGGTTACCTGGTCGGCCTGTTCGAGGACACCAACCTGTGCGCCATCCATGCCACCATCATGCCCAAGGACATCCAGCTGGCCTTAAACTGACCCGAGACCAGCCCATCGAAACACAAAGACTCTTTTAAGAGCCACCTCACTCTTCACTGAAAGCCTCCTTCCTGACTAAAGAGCGATCTGCGAAAATCTTAAGGGTTTTGATAGCATTACAATACTTAGATGTTTCTGCTAGCAAAGGTTACGCTAATATTAAAGAAGAAACAAAAAATGCAAGAATTCATACATGTTTATTATGAAACAAATCCAACATTTTGTAATGAATGTTATATTACAGAAAAGGACAAGCTCAACCGTAAAACTGTAGGACCACAAGAACAAGAAACTAGGGGAGTGTGTGCAAGTGGCTAGTTATCACAGAGTTATTCTAGGATCTCTAAGAAAAAAACAATGAATAAATAACATAAACCAAAACGGTCGGAGTAGAAGGAAAAAATAAAGGCAAAAATAAGTGTCTTTTTGTTTTTGCCTTTATGCCTGCAGTAAGAAAATAGAGGGATGTGGTATTAACTGAGGTGGGTACTACTTAAATATTGGTTCAATAATACATTGGGTGGGTATGGTGAGCACATGATGTTACACTGGGGTCACCTTCTACCACCAGGGCCGTATCCAGGATTTCCTAAATACCGAGGTCCAAACATGCTAGGGGGGTTCGGGGGTATAGATTTGGGGGATTTTCATGATCTAGTTAGGTGCTTTTTAAGTCCTGTGGGGGGTCACAAATTGGATAATATATTGATTTCAAACCATGTCAGTGGGCTGCAGCATAAATTATTTTTGAAATTGTAATAATGCATAACATCTGATTCTTACCCCTAGATTCCACCGGGTCCGTCTGTGATAATATATTGATTTCAAACCATGTCAGTGGGCTGCAGCATCAATTATCTTTTGCATAAGAATCAGTTGATTGTTACTATTAATGATCTGGACATGCAGAAGAGGCTAAAATGATCACACAACATTGTCAACATTCATTTTCCATGTCTCTCTCCTTTCCATAACCTGCACCCTCTCTTCCATCTTCTTTAGTCTCTCTGTCTTCTTCCTGTTCATTACTCTCTCTGTCCTCTACTCTTTCTCTTTGTTCAATCTCTCCCTCGTTGTTCACTTTCTGCTCCTCCTCACTTGTCGCTCCTGCCAGTGAATTAAAAGCAATTCAGCAATTTAGTTCATTTCACTTGTTTGTTTGCATTATTTTTTAAATTTAAATCTGTTTTGTTTGATTCTCAAAAGAGAACAAAGATGTAAGCAAATTGTGTTTTATACAATTGTATGTTATTATGACATCATAACTGCAATAGATATATGTTGTTTTAAAATTATGCCTATTGTCTATATTGTAAATGAAGACTATTGTTATAGATAAATAGATAGATAGATAAGATAAGATAAGATAAGATTGTACTTTATTGATCCCAATTTGGGAAATTGTTTTTGTTACAGCAGCATAAAAGACAAGGCATTTTACAATAAAACTATAAAATAAACAAGAATAGAAAGAAAAAGAAAAGAAAATAGAAAATATACATGCAGATATTATATATACAAATATATATATATATATATTCAAAATATATGACATAAGGAATAAGGAATATGGAATATGGATAGATAGATAGATAGATAGATAGATAGATAGATAGATAGATAGATAGATAGATAGATAGATAGATAGATAGATAGATAGATAGATAGATAGATAGATAGATAGATAGATAGATAGATCAATACACAGGAAATATTGGTGAGTATTTTTTCCAGAGTAATTACTATTGTGCTCTGAAATAGTGATATTTAATCATTTTGGAGTGTATTTATTACTCATAGCTTCTAGAGTGCGATCAAAAATGCAGAGTCAATTCTATTGGAGTTAAACCATGACCACGCTGTAACGGAGGTGATCTCTGGGGCCATTGATCTCGGTCTCCGTTACGGATTATATAGCTTCATTATTGGCGAAGTATATTAATTTGTTCCACGCTAAAACATTGCACAGGAAGCATGTGATTATATGTCATTTATGCATATATTTGTCACAATCTGTCTATGTTTTAGTTTGTCTGTCTCTGTTTCCTGTTTTAGTTTGAAAAGTGTTCCCCCTCCCGTCTTGTCTGTTGCTGCTGGTGATTGCGTTCACCTGGTGCCCTGTGTTTCTCCTCCCTCCTCACCTGTGTCTTGTTGGTTTGATTAGTCCTGTGTGTATTTAGGTTCTGTTTTCCTGTTAGTGTGTGTGTGTGTGACAGGTCCTGGTGACTGGTGACTGGTGACTGGTGACTGGTGACTGGTGACTGGTGACTGGTGACTGGTGACTGGTGACTGGTGACTGGTGACTGGTGACTGGTGACTGGTGACTGGTGACTGGTGACTGGTGACTGGTGACTGGTGACTGGTGACTGTGTTCACGTGAGACAGTCATATTGAGGCTGTGTATCCTGTACCACAAAGAGGAATAAATGCCCACACCGGGTTGTATTTGAACTCTCTGCCTCTGCCTCCTTGCTTGGTTGGGCCGCTCAATGGTCAGCTTCACACACGCCCACTCATGTTCCTTAAGCACTTTGGTTTATTGACCTTTTATATTGTAAAGATCATTATGGTTCATTTATTCTATTCTGAGTAAAATGAACTTCTATTGGGAGTGAAATTACCTTCTATTGGGAGTGAAATTACGTTAGATTGGGAGTAAAATTACCTTCTATTATGAGTAAAATGGCAGTAGAGTTGTTTTTAATATACACTACATAGAGTAAATAACCATTAAGCAGAGTCAAATCTAAGCACATAATAGAGTAAAATAAACTCTAAAAATACAACTCTGAACAAAGAGTACATTTTACTCTATATAGGTTGGGACCAAATGTTATATTTTTAGAGTAAAATTTTCTTCAATTTGAGTCAATTTTACTCAGAGAAATTTACTGTGTAGATAGATGCGCAATATAGGCGTAGTTCTGTTAGTATAGATGAATACCTTATAGAGAAGTTCAGCAAATGTTTTCTGTCTTTTTATTTATGCTTGTGTTGACCTGTTGATCAAAAGTAACTCACAGTCCAAACATTTTAGTCCGCTGATCTGCTCATTAATCCTGAGCAATTTAATTTATTAATTTCCTCAATATTGTTAATGTTTTATGTCCTGTTTTGTCACCCATGTTTCTTATTATGGCTTCATGACAAAACTGCCGTTGCTGTATAGTAATGTGAAATGCAGAACAAATCAATTAAACAATGACATAATCATCCATAATGTTGTCTTTTATTGAACAAATGTCGAGATGCATAGGCGCTATACAAATGTAATCTATTATTACTATTATTATTATTATTATTATTATTCATTTACAGCTTTTATACGTCCGGAAATGTATTTATTCTTCTAGGGTTCCAAAAAAAGAAGACACATTTTGTTAAGCTGTAGCTGCGCCTCCGGAGCCTCAGAGAAAGACAGTGATGCTGGCCGAGGAGAGCAGCAGGAGGAGCGGACTGCTGCCGGCGGGCATGGCGCTGTTACACAGGTCTTGGGAACAGCACTTAATGGGTTCAACACATGCCTCGCTGGTCATGCAACTCTTGGTCAAACCTGCAAGGTGCAATATAAAGAAACTCAGTTTAAACAAGCCACCAAGCATTTGAAGAGAAATATAGCACTGATGATCTATTTGAAGTGCAAACTCACCCAAGACCTCGACGCTGAAACAACGGTTCAATCCGGAAGGACAAGTCATCACCGCTGAGCAGCCGATACCTCCAACACATGTGTGGCATTTCAACCCATAGGCTATACAGAAATTGAGAAAAGTGCCAAACATTGTTACATACTGTAATGTAATGCTCTTTTTATCACCATCCTCCAAAAATCACAATAAAAATGTATTTTGCTTTCAATACTTTTGCTTAGTTGCAGTTTCTGAAAATAGGTCTATTAAATCAAAGTATGGATGCACAACTAAATATTTTTAAGAAAGCAATTTTAAATCCAATACAAATATATGCTTTCAAATTCATAATCAAAGAATGTGCCGCATATCAAACTACTGCGACATAATTCAAGGTCACCATCATGATAACTTAGAAAAAACTTACATTTCTTTGTGTTTCAACATGAAGCCAATATATCAGTTGTTTTTACCTGCAGACAGTGTCATGAAGAGGATCAGAGCTCCATAAAAATGCATCTTGAACAGAGAGGAAATCACACCTTAAATAACCAGTGTAGGAGAAAAACTGGAGGGAAAATGACAACACCGTCAATGCGCTTCCAATTTATAGTCCTTCAAACATGAAAACGTATTTCCCTAGCCCCCTCCCAAAGTGATCACATTACCCCAGAGACAGCCGTGCACCAAACCGGTTTCTGTTTGTTTCTGTTATACTATGCACATAATGAGAGTGCCTTATGTGGCACACCTTTTTTGATAACTGATATTTTATTGAAAGATTATATAGTTTTGTTCAATAACTTGCATGTCACATATCCAGACACCAGTGGCGGCCGGTGGTCTTTTTTTTTGGTGGGGCTCTTGACGTACCGTAAGTGACCTACCCGGGGGGTCCGGGGGGTTTCCCCCCGGAAATTGTTTTCGAGAAATGACCCCTTAAATGATGACTTCTGGTGATGTTAGAGGGGGGGGGAAAGGAGAAATCGAGGCTTAAAAATATGAGAAGACTGATCAATACCTCCATAATCTTCAGTGTGGAAAATATTATTTATCAACCTCAACATCTACTACTTTACCAGGAATTTGTGTTCTCAGAACTGGTCTGTTTTTTTCTTTCTTAAAACTGTTCATGTTTTATGAACCAACACCTTCACCAAGTAGCTTTACAGTGAACTGCATGTGAGATATAAAATTAATAGCATCTTTTCAGTAGCATTAATTATAAATATTTAAGTGGTTCAATACAAGTCACTACAGCATTTCAAACTGAACTGTGAATAAATGCAATTTAAAAAAAATAACCACAGCACAAAATGTCATAAATTGTGTTTTTTCTTTGTTTCTCTGAGGATTATTTACAAACAGGTTTATTTACATATAGCAATAACTCAGAAATGAAAAAGCTACATCGTCTAACACGAACAACCAGTTAGCATAATGATAATATATGTGTTATGTACAATGTAACTGGCAAGGCTAGAGCAAGAAAGAACATAAAGTTTGCAAAAGGTTTAAATAACTTCAAGTATCTGTCTTCAGATTACGTGGAGGTTTTAGTCCGATGGGAAGCAGATTTTAAGCGACACCGAAGATAAACCAAAAATGTGGTGGAGCTGCAAACCGTGTAGTGTTGCTGGGACAGAACAGGAGCTATAACCGTTGGAAAATACATCACAGACAATGCAACAAACGTGGAGACAGAACAATCACTTCTGTGATAAATGCCCACTTATTAATAAACTTCTAACAACCATGGGAAACCTCCTCTCTACATATAAAGTGATATCCAAGCATGGGAAACAAAAGACAGCATTTACCTGTTTGCATCCAGCTAGCCAAGCCTTTCTTGTGTACCAGCTACTTGTGAAGCCTCGTGTATAAATGTTGTCTTTTTCACGAGATTGCTGCGATATATTCAAATCGGGTTGGTCCGGTGCAAGGTCTTTAAGCAACAATTTATCTGCCAAACTTCTCCTTTCGAAAGGATTGGAGATTAGCTCTTGAACAGAATTAGCCGGGGACCGAGGTCCGGAGACTCCACCTGCACACGAAGCCATCCTCATCAACTACTGCGTCAACCGGATACGAGTCACTGTCCAAACTACTCACAGACTGCACTGGGCGCTGACATTGGCGCCTGGTGACCGTCATCTTTGACGACGCTGATTGGCTGAAATTATATTTTCGCGGCATAGTTTACACGTTACAGATAGCAACAGTCAGCTGCTAGTGGCTGATGCTGCACTGGTTGAAGGCTCCTCTCTTAGCGCCCAGACGAGAGAAGGTGCATGGGCAAGGCCAGGCAGGAAACATGTGACTTATCAGTAACTTTAGACATCGTAACACAATTTTAAACGAGATTTTATTGTAGATTATACATTTTACTGATACCAATTATATAATATTTACCTTGTTCATTAAAAATAAAAATAAAAACATATATTTTTTTTTAAACATATTTTTTTTTTTTAATTTTAATTTTAATTATTATTATTTTTATTTTTTTTCAATATGGGAAGAGGTGGGGCGGCGCCCCTAGCGCCCCTATGGACCGGCCGCCACTGCCAGACACCAATGCCTATCGGATGTTATGACATTCGTCCACATTCACTTTATTTGATATGCTTTTGGAATGTTTCATATTATGAATATGAATGACCAAATGAGTCCAAATGAATGCAACATTGTCATGTATTCTGGACAAGTAAAACACAACTAATATTATTACAATTTTGTCCACATTATATTTTTAAATAAAAATACTGCAAATTTGAGTTTAATTTATTTTTGGGTCATACCTGTTGCTCAACCGAGACCCAGTTACATGTATTTTTTTTCCGATTAACTTCAGGGGTCCAGTCTAAACTAATTACTTTTTCTCACAGCATTGAGAACATTTCAGAACACGTTTATTTACATGTACACAACATCACCATAGTCCTTTCTTGGCCTTCAGTAGCTTTATGCCACACACTCAGCACTGAACTTCCTTCTCACAGTCCTCTTCTGCTGAAGTAAAATACATGATTTATTAACATATTTTATTAATATTTTAGCTAATGACTCATATGAATATGTGCCATGTACACATTCAAGGACTTCAAAATACAAAGAGGGGAGAGCAACTCATGCAAACAAGGGTGTGTTGTCTCGTGTGTGAGCTGGGAAAGCCACACATGTCAAATATTTGACAGCAAAACAGAATGTCCGAGGTTGCAGTCGAATAGTCCAAAAATCAGCTCCTAACGTCTATCCCTATCGTCTATCCCTTGACCTCTGTGTGAAACGTCACGGGGTTAAGGGATAGTGGATAGGAGAATTCAAAAGGATTTAGGAGAAGAGACTGCGGTACTTTAGAGAATCCGACTGCACTTTTTCTTTTAACGAGGGACTACTGTAAACTCATCTAGAGACTCTGCACCGTGCTCTGATGCTGTTGTTTTATGCTTTATGAACGTGGACAACTGAGAAACATATTCTTCATGACCAAAGTTGGAATTGAAATAAAAAAGGAAAGTGAAACTTATGCTCGTCACCCTCTCCCTCCGGTCCACATTAATACAAATGATCCCAATACGTATTATTGTATGAAAAGATCTTAAAATCAATACAAATGTATTTATTATAAATGTTAGTCCTTAACATCTATCACTGTGTATATCACCATTCAAACATCTTTTAAAAGTTGAACAAACCCCACACAGCTCAGTAAAGACTGTGAAATGTTGACTTTATTTGATCATTTCAGTAAAAACTAACTTTCATATTTATCTTTTTGATTATAATACTGATGAACGTTCAAAACAAAGCACTTTGGCAACTTACCACATACGTTTTAAAATGCTTAATAAGCACCGTAACTTTCATGATATAATTTCTCGGTCATAATCGGTTGTTTCCGTGAACGGCCGACTGTTGTGTGACGGCAAATGCTGCGGCTGCAAGGCATTGTGGGGCAGCATTTTCTCCTCTCCTTTCGTCAAGGGAGGTCCAGTGGTTCCTAGGCTAAAGGAGGTTATAAAGGAAGTTTGAAACCTCCTTTCCTATCATCTAGAGCAGGGGTTCCCAACCTTTATTGTGCCAAGGACCGGTAGATACATAAAAAAAAAATTGCGGACCGGTTGTCGATTTTAACTGATTTTAATATTTACTCACTACCAGCAGGTAGCAATAGAGGCTAATTGTATGTAACAGCCTGAACAAATACTAGAACAATATGCATCGAAAAAATATTAACAAAGTTTAAAAAAGAACCGGTGTTGTTTTTTGGTTTTTCGGAAAACCAAAAAACCGACGTTATTCAGTTTTTAAACCAAAACGGGAAAACAGATAAATCAACGTTTTGGTTTTGATTGTATGATTTACGGATAATCCAGTGAATGCTGGGAAAACGAGGAGAAGGTGCATTATGAAGGAGATGTCCGGTCGCCAGGGTGAGTGGGTGTGTGGGTGTGTGTGTGTGTGTGTGTGTGTGTGTGTGGGTGGGTGTGTGTGTGTGTGTGTGTGTGTGTGTGTGTGCACTCAAAGAAACAACTTGTAGGATTTACTTGATTAAATCTTAGCAAGTATTTGCACTTACTTTTTCTAAGTATATTTTACTGCTGTAATATCAAGTAGAACTTACTTTCCAGTATCAAGTAAAATGTACTTATCACCAGACGTAACATTTGTGAAAATATTAAGTAAATCTTACTTAATAATGTTTAAGTTACACGTTATATTTATTTGAACTAATTAAGTAAAGTCTAATTATTTTCTTCATGGACAGGAACATCACTGTTATCAAATTATTAAGTAAATATTATATATCTGTAATAGTTACTGTTATGAAGTAAATAAGTGGATCTTACTTAATAATGTTGAAGGTACACGTTATATTTATTTGAACTAATTAAGTAAAGTCTAATTATTTTCTTCATGGACAGGAACATCACTGTTATCAAATTATTAAGTAAATATTATATATCTGTAATAGTTACTGTTATGAAGTAAATAAGTAGATTTTATCATATTTTTTCTGTTTAAAATGTTGAATTACTCATTTGTTTGAAGTTATATTACTCACTTTAATTACGTAATTGTTATTCATTTACTTTTGAAAAATGTTACCTAATAAATGTAATAATCTATGCATTTAATATACATTGAGCACAAATCACACAACTAAAATACAATACAATTCAACTTTATTTTGTCAACAATTCAATCACTATTAACCGACAACATTAACATTATAATAACTGCATGCAACATTAACATTATCTTATCAAAAAATACAAAATCTACTCCATCATAGATTTGGAGTGGTGCTTTTTAAACATTCAATACAAACGTTTCTTTACCTAAGGAGGGGGAAAAAACATATAACAGAATATGAATAGACGGCAACAACTGTAATCCGTGTGAGAGAGAGAAAGAGGGAGAAATGTTTATACGGAGAAAGAAAAAAATGGCAGAGGGGGGAGACAGAGATTGATACAGCTCCCTGAAACTGAGCAATTGCAACATGGACAGTGGAAGGTACATATGAAGAACACATTTTCCATGTCTTTAAGGCAGCAGGTTCACCTTCAAAGCTTGTACTTGTTAGGATTATGTTTTAAACAGGACCCAGGCGCAGGCAATGACTGAAGATGTTTAAATGGTTTATTGTTCGGAGACTCAGGCAGGTTTGGAGACTATGGAGGTCCGGAGTGGAGGTAGGCAGTTCAGGCTGGACTGAGAACAGGGCAGGCAGGTATGGTGAAGGAAGAAGCAGGCAGGTTGGCTGGAAGCTCTGGTGGCCGATGGCTGAGGGCTGAGGGATCGCACTGGAAGCACAAGGAGAAACTAATTACAAAAAAGTACAGAATAACACGCAGACAGGATAACTGAATTGAGCAGCCAGGAGGATGCAATACCACTGGTGTAGAAAACAATCTGGCGGTGAGTTGCTGGGAGACTGGAGTAGATATGCTGTGTCTTGATTGGATTGATGAGGGACAGCTGAGCCGGTCGGCCAGGTGAGTGCAATCAGGCTGCTGCCTGCAAGGGAAACCACACCCCCTCCACACACACAGGGGAACAAACAGGGACACACAGGGACACAGTTTGGGCCGTGACAGTACTTTTGGGGTCAGCTTAATCCCATCCAGTCCGAGAAAAAGTTACATACAAGACATGAAAATGAAAGAATTTGCCCTAATTGCTCAGTTTGTGTACGGTATCTAGACAAATGTGTGTGAAGAGCACTCCAACTTTTAAATGAACAAGGACAATCTGAGTACAAGCATGGTATTGACCGGCCTTGACCGCTGTGTAGATGATTCAATCTATAATGCTTTATGAGCTGTAAACGTTTTGATGTCGTGAAGTTGCAATGTTTGCATGACCATCTCATAATATAAAGAGTCCTACATGTTCTCCCTGGTGAGACCAGCTTGGAAATCTGTCAACTGTCTTCCTCCCTAGACCTCAACTGGCTCCAGCCGCTCCACTTAAAAGTAAGGCCACTCTGTAAATGAACAGACATAATTTGTAATATTAAAACAATGGTTTAAACATTTATCCACAATTTTATATTACATTTCGCAGTGAAGAATAACAGTAATAATATATCCCTCTACTTGCCTGAGCAATCACTCCAATTAGACTCCACTGGCTCACTGCTGTACTGCTATGCTTCCTGTTGATAGACAGATATGTAAATAAGACAGATGAACTTCGTGAATATAACATTTCCACTTAATTAGACTTGATTGAATATTTGAAGAAAAAAAATTAAACAATTGGTGGAAACAGTATGTGGATATTTTACTAAAGTAAAAGTAGCAATACCACAGTGTATATTTATAACAGAGTATTTACTCTGTTACAAGTAAAAGTCATGCATTCACAACCTTACTTAAGTAAAAATTCAAAAGTATTAGTATCAAAATAAACTTAAAGTAAAAAGTACTCATTATGCAGAATGGCTCATTTGACAATAATATGTATTATATCACTGGATTATAATTAGTGATGCACTAACTCACAGGTCTCAAACTGCAGAAAAAATACTTTAACTTACTGTAAAAAAAACAACAACAATATAATTATAAGACATTTTAAGCCGTGTGTGTGTTTACTGTACATTTTGGAAAACTGCGGCTAACGCTAACTCAGCTAACATTACTTTTCCTCTCCTCTGCTTTTGACAATGCTATTCCAACTGTTATGCCCTTAGTTTTATAGACGTGAAATAAAACGTGGAACCTTCTTTAGATGCATGTGAGTGTTTTTTTAAATTATCTGGTAAATTACAGTTACGGTTAGCTAGCTAACAGCACGTAACATATCTAAAACATAATCTCTCAACTTTGTGAACTAATGCACAGAAACGTTAACATGGTTCAAGCAAACAAGAATCAGGCTATTATGCACAAAGACACATATATTATCATAAGTCTTAAACAGAGAGACAATAACTTACCAACACTTCTTTTTCCAGCCATGCAGCTCCTCCAACAGCCTTCAAATGTGCAACTGCAAACCCAACTGCACCGTCGTCCAAAAACGCGGGTATCTTGTCTTGTCAAGACGCATGCGCGGATTCAAACAGCTACTATGGTTTTAGATTAACATTTACTTAGTATTTTAAGGTTTATGAGCAGTGACTATAAATCATTTAAATAGTATGAGTAAATATATAATAAAACGTACTCCTCCCACACTGTAAATGTATTACATGAATAAAAGGTGTATACATTTAAAATGTTACTTAAGAAATTCTAGTTCTTTGTGAATCTTGATATTACCATGTAAAAAGTACGACAGTTAATTAAATATATTTTACTACACCAAAAAGTCAGTTTTTTTAGTGTGTGTGTGTGTGTGTGTGTGTGTGTGTGTGTGAGACACTGGCATTTGTTTTCAGAAGATATTATGATAGTGTCGTTCGTTCCGGTGCACTCCCGACAGTTTAGCACTACATCGAGATTAAGATTAAACTCGTTTATTTTGGGAACAGCCGCATATATGCCGGTGTCGGACAGACACAAACACACCGAACACACAGAGCTGAGCTGAGCAGAGCACATACACACACATGCGCCTTGGTGACTGACTGGACATCTCCTTCATAAAACTAATAAAAGGGGGAGTAATCGGGCAGTTCGATGTGTGTAGATGTGTGTGTGGTTAACACGTAGCAGCCTGCAGTCACTCTTAAACTGTTCTGATTAAGTTAAACACAGCGAAGGCGGTGCGTAAAAAGGCACAGCTCTTTACCGAGTACGTCCCGCTGCCTCCTGATACTGCAGCCAAATCATGAAGTGAAGGAGGGGTTCCTTCTATAAAACAGCTGCGGGCAGCAGATACCGTGAGAGTCCCGGACATTAATTCATAGATCAAGGCAGACTGGTTTACTCTCCTGTTTTGCCAATCCGGTGCTTAAACAAATAGCTCCCTCTACACCCCTGGCCGACATGTCCTTAAAATGAAGTCCGAGTTTGAAATATATCTCAAATAATGTATCCACCACCATTTCCCCACATAAACATAACAGTCTGCAATCAAACGGTTGTCTCCTGTGCGCTCCTCTTCCTACTTGGCGCACCGGTAACATGCTCGTGCGCACAAGAGGCTGAGACTTTAGGCTGAGCCGCCGAATCCCTCGGAACATCATAAAAGCCATTTTCAACGGTTTTCTGGTGAAAGATTAACTAGCTACTGGATGAAATAATATGACTGGTGGCATAGGTGCGAAAATTATTATGATAAAATATTTTTATATATTTATAATTCTTCAAATATTACGATAAACTCACCGCTATTTCGCGGCCCGGCAGTAACACCTCCGCGGCCCGGTACCGGTCCGCGGACCGGGGGTTGGGAACCCCTGATCTCTAGAGAATTCGAACTGCACTTATCATGGCTGCCACTGAGGGACTTCCGGGTCATTTCACTCAGTTAGGAAGGTTCCTAAGCTAAATGGACTATTCGACTTCAGCCCTTGTATGCTTGAAATAGTGCTCTGGAGCAGCTTTACTCAAGATTGAGAAACACCCACAGTCTATGGTTGATACATGTCGTCTTCTTCTGTTTGCTTTAATCGAGGCTACGTAGTTATGCAGCGCCCCCATCGTCAGTAAATGGAAGTACTACAAATAACCCCGTTGAGTGCAATTATTTCAAAAAGTTTTGTTATATACACAGCTCGGAAAAAATGACCGAGGTCCGGACCTCGGTGACCTCAATGGTGGATACGGCCCTGCCTATACATATCCGTCTTTTATAATCACTTCCTCAATAATGTCTCTTAAGAAAAACACGCTGTTTAAATCAATAAAGATAGTTGAATTACAGACATGGTAGATTTGATGAGACCACCCACAGGTGGTTTTATTTTTAAAATGTAGGCCCAGTGGTCACTGTCAAGCTATAGTTCAAACATAACATATAATAAACTTACAACAGAGTCCATCCCATACTGTAGTGTCTGGACTGTCCAGCTAAATCTCAATGTGCATACCCAATGCTCTGTCTGATTCAAGGATACTTTAACTTCATACTGCTGGGGATCTTAAACACAAACGACACATATGACATAACAATATCAAACTGAGCCAATTCACAAAATGCACCTTTCCAACCTATGGACTCAGACAGAGGTATGTTTTCCACAAGATTCCCTTACTAAGAACAATCAGAGGAAAATCTATGTGCAAAAAAGTGAACTATGGCTGCCAATCAGAAAGTTAATAATTTAACCTCAGGTTATTGAAATACTTCCCCCAATGCAATTTCAGTATGAAAATCCTGCATTTTTTGGTTGTACTCTGAGCTTGATGATTTCTCCTGGTGAATTTCTGTTAATGGGGCTGTAGGAAACTTCACAATTGTGTTACAAATGCAGCTTAAACCGTTGTTTCAGTTCCATTGCATCTAGAGGTCTGTGAAAATGATAGAACCTCTCTGTAATCAGTCAGAGTTCTTCATGTTGTTTGAGCTTTCAAATAACTGTTTTATTTAAACTACAATAGCATGGCTATTGTAAAACTTATTGTCAAATGTTACTAACCCACTATCGTTGGAAAAAGATAACCTGTTACCTAATTAATGTAAAAATCATTAATATTCTTAATACGCCAGGCTGAGAAAAGGAAAAAAGCAGGGGGAAAAAAGAAAAGTTGTCTTGGGTAAAATAGTAAGAATAAAACCGTTGAGTGCACTAAATGGAAAACACAATGGAAAATGAAATCAGCTTCTAGTTGCACAATATAAAAATAAAAGGGCTTGAGTCAATCCACATTCACTGTATTTAACCCAGTAAGTGGATTTCCTTTAAAAAATAAACAATACAAATAAAATACATAAAAGAAACACATAGAACAGTGAAAAGCGAAAGTAACAAAAGTCCTTAAAACTCCCAAATTTCTAGAAACGCGACTCAATATTACATAAAATAGCCTACCGCTGCTACTACTATTTCATAACAAAGCTGAAAGATGAACACAAATTAATACGTATACGGATGTGAGAAGTAATATCAAAAGCAAACATCATGACTTTCACTCAAACAAAACAATAAAACAACATATCATTTTGTTACACTTGTACTGTAACAGGACAGGGAATAGTATTTAGACTGTATTTAGGCTTGTACAGCCCTTTAATGATGAGGAATATCTGGGTGATTGGCTGATCAATAGACGGATTTTAAGTTGGATAGGTACCTTACTTCTATAAAAGTGACTTACAACACATGCTACTGATGTTTATGGTGTGTATTTTTAAGAAGTTGTAAGCTTAAGCCTTTGAATATACCCATTTAAAAAGTAGCATGTCAATGTCAAGAAAAAGCCTTCATGCAAAAGGATGTGTTTCATTTTTGCCTGATAGTCAACCCCAGATCACAACTCCACCTGGTGACACATCCTGGTAAACAAACAAATGCTTTTATACCTTGTGGAGCATGCTACTGGTTGGGCACACCCAAATCTTGCATCACTATGATGTAGCCTTTAAAAATCCCAGTTATTCCTTATCAAAGCGCTTTAAAAGGAAGTGTTCTCACAATAAAAAGGCTGCATAGGTAACAATAGACAACACAGGCCTATGTTTGGTTTCATGCCTATAAAGAAAAACCCATGTTGAGAACAAGTCTGATTGTATCACATAGTGCAAATTAGCTGTAAAACTTGTTGCTACTTAACCGGGGATTCTATAGTCATGGGCCTCCCACCATGGTTGATGTTTTAAAGAGAAACTGAACATTATAGTACAGCAAACACTTCAAACTACACAAAACAGCATAGTTCTCTCTGGATGCTCTCCTCCCACCTGCCTACTTTTTAAATGCAACCCAGTTTTCTGTTATTGTATCCCGTACCTTTCTCCATTCCCTCCCTCCCTTACCAGCAAAGTGAACTTTGGTCTAAGAAAACAGCAGTTTTTTTTAACTATGCATAATTAGGGTTAAAAGGCATGTTCCCAAATGTGAGGCGTTGCAAAAACAATGAACAACGCAGTCACACTGCTTTTCTTTTTCAACACCTTACTTTTGACGCATTATTTTCTGTTAATCCTGGACAATAAGCCTCGACCGTGACCGTCAATTTTTTCTACTCTCCTCTCTTCTCTTTCCTTTGCCTCCCCTCACTACTGGCATCTGTTACCCCCCCCCCCCCCTTCCATTATTTTCACAATTTGTATTGATAGAAAATATATCTTTTGGTACTTAGATCTTTCCATCAAATCATGTAAGACCTGGAAAAAAATAAATAGAAGTCTGAGTGATTTGATCCATACTTTATATAGATACTCATTTGACTCAAGAAGCAACTTCAACCTCGGATGTGTCATATTTGCAATATGATGCTAATATAATGCTAATTCAACCTCTCATAATCCTTCCTTTGTATTTAAATATATACAACTACTTTTTGCCCAGGTCTGTTGGGTACTTATTCCTGTGAATCCTTAATTGTGGAGCTTGGTTCACTTTCAATTCAATCAATTAAGGAAGTTGTGTTTCTTCTAAATTTAAAAAGGTAAGAACAATGTTTTGAGTGTGGAAAGAAAAATCATATCAGACTAACAAGGAAACAAAGAACACATGTTGAAAACATTGGTCAAAATTGCAATTTCAGATGACCTTTTTTTACAGTTGATTATATTGAAAGTGAATGGACAGCCAGCCCTGGTTTTTCTTCTGTTCCTCCTTCCAGTACTTCGTCCTTCTCTTCCGCCTCAGCGCATCTTGTGTTCAACGTCAGCGTTGGCCATGTTGGAGCCAGGGCTGTGGTCCTGCTGTCGTCTGGACTGGGGAGAGAGAGGGATGGAAGGATGAGAGAGGGAAAGAAAGAAAGAGTGATGGAGCAAGACACAAGACAGGGTATAGAGGGAAAGAGATTGATTGAGTACATTTTTCAAGGACGAACAGGTGTAAAGTCAAACTGGTAAAACTTAACTTGAACATTAATCTCAAAACAGTATGCATCATAAAGTTATAACTGATTACAACAATATTAAACTGTGTTGTGAAGTATTAACTGTTTATACCCCGGATATTAATCTAATTAATTCATTAATTATGGGAGCCTTGCTCAAGGGCACCTACTCTACTCTATGGTAAGTTTTTAGCCCTATGTGTTTTTTTAAAGGGGGTTGCATTATACACTTACGCCACCTATTTGAAAAAAACATGATTTTTGTGGACAGATGCAGCAGCAATGAGTTTGAGATACCTAAAACAAAAACCTAGCTATAAAAATGAATGTCAGTTTTGGAGTACGTAATATTAAGACTACTTTGATCACGTTACTCTGCCTTTAGACAGCCAAAAACAGTCATTTTCACCTGCAGCAAATGTTAGTTGCTGGTGTTCCATTTCCTTTAATCTGTTAGTTTGTTTGTGTTATTGTACGTCATTTTGGTGTTTTAAGGGGTTAATTTGGATTCACACAAACTAACTGTTCGAGACAGCGGTATACCAGCAACTCCCGTGTTCTGGGAGGTAAAATGACTATTTGTTAATGGAAACTGGTGGCGTTGAAGAGAGTATAGATTACAGATTCAGTTCTCCATCTGAAAGTGATAACACAATTCTACATTTAAATACATTTGGATGCTGCCCCCTTTCACAGCAGTATGGTTTTCATTATGATATTCCTGTCTGATTCTCCAACAATATGTTGTAAGTAAAACACTGACTATGGATAAGTAACTCATACAACACCACTTCAGCTAGTCGGTAACCAACACGTTCTCAAATGTGAAAACATCTATACTTAATCTACAACTACAGGCTGATGTGATGTCAACTGAAAAAATGTTGCAGTTCCAAAAACATTCACTAGAGGTAACCAGAGTACTTTTTTAGACAAGGCTCGACGCTGCTGTTTATACACTTTACTGACGTTGATATATTAGTCAAGATAGTTGGCAGACAGACAGGCAGACGGACAGTCATACATAAACACAGCAACACCAAATTGATTATTAGGTCATCATTGTAAGCCGGCTGTATGACAAGACTTTTAAATATATTTCATGAGTGAGTGTTGGTGAGCCCATGGCAGGACCTGCTACTGCTATACAAAAAATAAACATTTGTGGTTATATGTTTACACTTAAGTGATAGCTGAGCAGAATTGGGAGGTTGAGTAATGGGGAGTTGGGGGGACGGGTGATAACGAGTGGGGAGAGGGGAGTCGGAGAGCAGACAGAAATGCAGACATAGATAGTAAAGGGGTTGCTTAGTTCAACTGGAATGTGGTTTATGTCATCTCAATGACTCACCATAATAGCAACATACACACAGTCACATGCACACAAACACATACAGTATGTCATACTACCATTTTGATTCCTCACAGCCAGACTGACTCCACTTTATGTCTGTCTCCTCTAGTGAGGATTTTGGTTGCTCTATCAAAACTGCTTCTAAAGACATTTGAAATGAAATTCATTTTTTTTAAATTTTCATCTGGTATCAATCACTGGTTCTTATTTTTGTTCCTGCCCTTTAGAAGTTAAAAAGGGTTTATAATCATAATTTATTTCCTGTCAAATCTGTCTCTTTTGTTATTAACACAATATTACTGGGAGCAGGGGCCTCATTTATAAACGTGGCCTACGCTGAAAAGATGGCATACTCCAGTTTCTAAGCAATCTTTGCGATTTATAAAAAACAAACATGACCGGAAAATGTGCGGTCCTCCACGGACACTCTGACCCATGCGTACGCACAAAAACGGGAGAGATGAGAAACTGCGACACCGTACGTGGCAAGATGAAATGGCAGCAGCATGTTTTGACCGTGCTATAAGCCAAATTCCTGTCAAACAACACGTACAACATCTTGAGAGAGGCCAAGCCCCTCTAAGTGTTCCCGTTCAGGGGCCATGCCCACAAACGCTGGCCTATCACTGGGTGACCGCTGATCGCTCCTTCCACCTGGGAGAGAGGGCCCCCGCGCCACGGAATTTCCCACGGTCTGCCTGACAGCATCCGCTGTAGGCATGAAAACCAGGACGCTCCTGTGCGCTCCGGGGCTATTAAGATCGCTGTCAGCCACTCCTCCTGCACTTGGTCCAGGAACCGAGGGATCAGTGGGACTGGTGGGAAAGCGTATATCAACACCCTGGGCCAAGGTTGGTGTGCGAACGCGTCCAACCCCAGGGGGGGTTGGTCCTGCGTTCTCAGGGAGAACCAGAGGGCACACTGCGCGTTCCCGCGTGCAGCGAACAGATCCACCTCTGCTCTCCCGAACCTGCTCCATACCTGGGAGACCAGTTCGCTGACCTCATGCCTAACAGCTGTATCACGGAGAGGGCTGTCACCACGCTGCAGGGTGTGATACGCCGGAGGAGAGCTGTCAGTTTCTCCACTCTCTGCCGTGAGAGCCGCGCTCTCATGGTGGCCGAGTTTTATTCCACTCCCAGATAAATGATAATCTGGGAGGGAAGAGGACAGCTCTTCTTCCAGTTTATAAATGAAACCCAGGCTTGACAGATGAGATACGAGCTGTACCGTCTGTAAAGCGACTTCCTCCCTGGAGCGAGCCAGCCACAGCAGGTCGTCCAGGTAAAATAACACTCTCATCCCCATTCTGTGTAGCGGCTCTCATTATGTCGCCGTTTAGGAGAAGGCTCGTAAACCGGACATTAAACGCGTTCACACCGGAGTACTTTTACCCGTACTTTTCCCGTTTAGTTCCGATTTTTACACCAAAAACAGTACTTAGTTCCGAGAACATTTACCCCCATTATTAGTGCCTGCTAGAAAGGTGGTACTATCCTGGGGAGAAAAAAGTACCAATTTCGATTGGCTGGGCGAACCACGCCCCGTAAAACTCTGAAAAGATTGTGAAGCCGCCATTGTATTTGCTGGCATTAGCATTATTAGCTTTAGCATTAGCCCCGCGCACCAACGGAGAGAGAATAACTTATGGCAACACAAAAAAAAACATGGGAGCGGTGGAGTGATGAGGAGGTGTCGGCGTTCTGGCGATTTACTCGGAAGGCTTCAGTAGAAGCTGCTGGGAGTCCCAGCAGCTTCTACTGAAGCCAGTCCCCAACTCCGGGTGGCAGTATACGCCGTGAAGTGGTTTGCGGCCTGCCAGTAAACCCAAAGCAGAAGAAGAAGAAGTGACGTCAGCGGCTTCATTTGCGTAATCTTCCCTCAGGGAACTGGATCTGTACTTAATTCCATGGGGGTACTAAGTGCTGGCACTAAGTGCTGGGTACTAAGTAAGGCAAAGTACTTGGTGTGAAAGCGGATTTTGAGGCGCGTTCACGCTCAACACCCCTGAGGGATGAGCGGAGGTGTGTGCAGTGCTGTCCACACGAGGTGTAATAATGGCACTCATGGGCTCATTACGACCGTGTGTAGGAGGTACGTCTGGGACAGAGGAAAAATCCGAGCTGCCTAATAACCAATAGGTTTTAAAGACCGCCGGTTTATGCAGCGAGCCATGCTGCCTACTAACCAACAGGTTCAGGGGCAGCTGGCATAACCGGTGAGCCTTGCTGCTTATTATCATCCATCTGTCCATCGAACACACGCGCCGCTACTCTGAGTAATACTCTGAGTAATACTCTGAGTAATACTCTGAGTAATACTCTGAGTAATACTCTGATAGCGGGTGTACATGCTCTGGATGTGCTGTGGTTGTCATGGTGACGAGCCACGCCAGAGCCCCAGGGGGCCTCCACACGCTGTTTTGCACAGCGGCTCTCATCATGTCGCCGTTTAGGAGAAAGCTCGTAAACCGGACATTGAGGCGCGTTCACGCTCAAACCCGCTGAGGAATGAGAGGAGGTGTGTGTAGGAGGCACATCTGGGACAGAGGAAAAAACCTGTGCTGTCTAATTAACTGACAGGTTTTAAAGACAGCCGGTTTATGCCGCGAGCCCTGCTGCCTATTAACCGACAGGTTATGAGGCAGCCGGCTTATGCAGCTTTTTTTACGTCATCCGGAGGAGAACTCTCCTGAACCGGGGGAACGGGGAGATCTCATCCAGGCGGCTGCCTTTCCGATGATCTCTGGGAGTTCCTGGAGAATACCGCCTATCGACGGCAGAGCCGTGATGGCGGAGAGAGGGACCCGATGACCCGGGACCCGGTGTCAGTCCTGTCTCCTCCATCCGAGGAGAGGGAGGATGGGGGAACCACATGGTGATCCGTGAATGGAGGGGAGGGAGTCGCCTGACTGGCTGCTGCCTGCCACTCGGATCCAATAAGTCAAGGGCTTCGTCCACGGAGAAAGACTCCTGGACTGGCCAATCATCCTCGGCCGCAGCAGCGAGAGCGTCCGCTCTCCGCTGTCTGTGGGCCAGAGGGAGACGGACACAATGAGTGCACGACACCTGGGGAGTGAGAGCCGCGTTTGCGTGCTCCAATCCCAGGCAGGACTCACACCGAGAGTGCCGGTCGTAACTCATAATGTATCCTGTTTGGCATGAAGGGCAAACCCGAACACAGCCCTGACTTGAATGGGAGCAGATTGTCGGGCCTACTTCCTATTTATACGGAAGTGAGTCCGTAGGTGGGGCCCACGTCGTAGGTGGGCGTGGATTAAGTCTGTCAGTGCTGCGCATGCGCAGTGGGATTACCCAATAGCTTTAGAGGGCGAAGACCTTCATGCTGCTACTCTGGTTCAAACTGCATCCACCAAACAATATGATTTACTTGTCTCCACCTCCCCAAAAGAACCAAAATCTGACTCAGTGTGAAATGTCTTTTTTTGCTCTTCTGTCTGCATTTACTGCGATCTTCTTCCTGCAGTCAGTCTGAATGAATATTAATACGGGGCATTTCTTTGACTATTTATAGGCCAATATGGGCGTTACGTGAAGCCCGCAAAAGCTGCGCCGCATTTCGAGTTGATTGTGATTTATAAAGGGAAACCGGCATAGGACGTGCGTGCGCAGTGTTTTATAAATCGGAATATTTTTGTGCGTATTTACTTGCTTTGTCCTACGTACACCACCTTCCCACGTGAATTCTACGCAAAGCTTTATAAATGAGGCCCCAGAGCACATTTTCCTTTTATTATTAAAAGATGTATGATGAGTAGTAGATCCAGCCAAAGCATTAACAGTTTACTCCATCAAGTATTGTAGTTAGTCATGTGATTAATTACACCTATGTGTACACCCTACTCCTCAGTGTCAGGACATGACTGAAGTGTATTAAATTGCTAGGTTATACTGTAGGAATAATGCATGCGCTGGAAAAGTGGTAAGCATACGGCAGAATAAATGAGAAACAAATTGTGTGAGCGTTCAGATGTTTTGATGTGGTCTTGTTGTTTTTCAATGTGACCTCTATTCATTTAAATTCATCAAGACTTTCTCCTTTTTGTTATTCTTCATTCACCTTGGAGGCATGCGTGAGAAACCAACTATTTTTTTCTCTTAATGAATTCAAGGTAACATTTGATAATTGATTAATATTCAAATTTTGTGGATGAAGTAGTCATGTGCAACCAGACTCCTGCAACTCCCGCTCAGTTGAAACTATGATGTATGATGCTGAATCATGGCAGTAGTGTAGTGTTTATTCTTTGTAAAAGGGAGTGGTCTCTTTGCTAATCATAAGGGTAGGAGAGCTTGTTGTATTGATTTGCACACAGATGGAAGCCTGCTCGGCCACTATAGGCTGCTTAACCACAACTCAATACTGGAGGTGTGTGTGTGTGTGTGTGTGTGTGTGTGTGTGTGTGTGTGTGTGTGTGTGTGTGTGTGTGTGTGTGTGTGTGTGTGTGTGTGTGTGTGTGTGTGTGTGTGTGTGTGTGTGTGTGTGTGTGTGTGTGTGTGTGTGTGTGTGTGTGTGTGTGTGTGTGTGTGTGTGGTGACCAACACAGGGGGTCTGATGGCGATCAATACTAATTATATATTAATGCTTTCAGTGCCAGCTCATCATTCACCACCACATTTATTTCTGCTGAGCACTTTGAGAATAGTGTTGGTTTGTGTGTGCGTATGTGTGTGAGTGCATGACCTCACGATATATATTGCTTCTCTATCCATCATTCTGACAGGACCCTTCTGACCTTGAATAACTGGAATATCACCTCTTTTGGATATGCTGTATCTGCCAAAATGACAACGCTTCAGGAATGGAAAGAGAAACAGCTTTCTGGGAGCACACAGTGAAAAAAGGACATTACTGTTTTATTTGTCGAGCATTACTGCAATGAAATCTACCTTAATCTAAAATGTCTTCTCAGATCAATATTTTGGCATGAAAATATTTTATTTTATTTTTGGTGACTTTGGGCAAAATATCTGCATTTTGCTTCTATTCCTGATCCTCTATTATTGATTTCACTGGAAGAAATGTATATTTTACACATATACTGGACTGTAAATATTAGATAGATTAATTTCATTTAACCTTTGACTTAATGAGCAAGAAAAACAAAACACACTAAACAGTATTGTTCCTACTTCCTTTCAGGCTTTGGCCACTACATATATTTGTTAGGGTAGTTAGATGTTTTGAGAAATGTCTTCATTCTTTTATCAGTCTCAAAGAGAAAGGTGTCAATTTTCCACCAAAAAATAAGTGTTTTTTCCCAAAACAGAATATTCCTTTAATTTGACCTTCTTATAAACGATTAGCTTAATGTTCTCTCATTATACACATCATTGAAAACTATCAAAACCTCTGCGAGTGAAACATGTTAATAAAAAGAATAAATAAATGTCGGCAAAGCTAGAATAGAAACAAAAGTCTAATTTTCATTTTACCTTAATCATTTCTAATGTCAAATCTAAATAATTGTTTTACATAGAGGATGGTTTTATTAAGAATCAGTAATTGAACTCGGTTTATTGCTAAGTAGGATTTGCTTTGGTGTAGAGTAGGGGATGGTGATGGCACTTATATTGATTGAGTAGGAGACACAGGGTTTTCTTTTTCTCTAAGAGCCTCAGGGAGGAAACATGAGATAAGTCAGATGAAAGATGACCTTCATAATGTCTCTCTTTCCTTCGTGTCTTTCTGTTCCCTTGTCCGTGCTTCTCTCACGCCCCTCTTCCCTATATGTGCTGAGTCCCTGCCTTCCCTTTCTGTCTAATTTGTGAAGCACCATGTGCCGCAGAACTGTGGTCGGGCTTGATTTGTGTGTGTGTGTGTGTGTGTGTGTGTGTGTGTGTGTGTGTGTGTGTGTGTGTGTGTGTGTGTGTGTGTGTGTGTGTGTGTGTGTGTGTGTGTGTGTGTGCACGTGGGCACCATTGTACAAACACGCTGTGAAATGGTTACATTTGGCAGTTTCTGTGTCTCTCATGCAATCAGCTAATACAAAAAGCAGAAGCAAAGAAGAGCATGCATATTTATGAACAGACACATAATGAAAATCACACACACACACGCACACACACACACACACACACACACACACACACACACACACACACACACACACACACACACACACACACACACACACACACACACACACACACACACACACACACTCACACAGGGTGGTTTAGTGCATGACAGTGTGATAGATGGTGAGAAATGAAGGACACAGACCATGTTCTTTTCTGCTGGCTGCCTGTCTGTGTGTCATCAGTCCCAGATTTTAGAAACCACAGGGTCCTAAAAAATAAACAATTTGAGGTTCATTTGTAACTTCGTCCACATGCCATTGACATCCCCAAAGCCTTGCTGGGAAAGTGAGTTTCTTCAAGTTGTTAAATGCTTTTGGAATGGTTACAAAAATCACAGTGATACAGTGTTTATATTTTTTTATGTGTTTGAGTAGGACACTGTGAGCAGATTATTCCATTAACAAATCTTAATTTAAGAACAGATCTTACGACAATTTGTGAGGTTGGTATTTCACAATTCCTGATGTAATTTGGGTAAGTCAAAATTACTTTATATTTCTGTGATCTGCAGCACGGGTGAATCAACTACTTTTCCTCCGGAGGCTTTTGGGACACATGACAAAACTGAATAAGTCAGTCAATAGTTCAGTAAAATCAAATCAATAATCAGATTAGATGTATTGTCAAACTGATCATGCACTTAACCTATACATAAACTATAAATGGTATGTTTACATTTAAAATAATAATCTAAAAGCACACAACCACACATCACACAAAAGCCACCCCAGGTGCTAAGCAAATAAAACCCAAATGGAAATTTGACTTGGACTGCGTCTATATGTCTTTAATGAAATGGTGTCCTGCCATATCGTAACTACAATTAATTAAAGACTCACAAAGACATAATTATGACACATTTAGAACAGATTTTAGTCACTTTTGCCTGATCTGGAGTATTTATCATTTACTAAGTCTCTTAATGTGATTTTAATATTTTGAAATGTTTTGCAAAGAACACGGTGCACAATGTACTGTTAACAAGCTGTCGAGATGATGAGTTCTTTAGGTGTCATATTTAAAAAAAATCTGAAAACACCTTTTGCAAATCTAGAGGCTAGACTTATACACTTGGAAGGGTTTTGTTAGGCTAGACTAACAAAGCCAGCCCACAATCTTGAAACTTCCCTTTTTGCTTAAGGTCGTCTCCCAAGGGAGGACTCGAATCAGAGAAATGACAGCTTCACTCAGACTTCAACATGTGAGCCAATGTTTCTACACATGGTCAGATGAATGAGACACCTGCTTGAATATCTTTGGTCAATTCTCTTGTGGAAAGACCTCATTCGATACATTCTGTTTCTACATACATTTGAGCTCCAAAAAGAAGGCTGTGTTTTAATTTGTATTAACAGTTCTTGCTTTAGAAAGAAATTCTTAATTCACAAAATTGGCCTTTGTATATTAATTACTTATTTCATGCTATATTGAATTCTTGAAGAAAAAAATTATCTTTTACCACGCATGCCTCCACGGGGAATGAACATTTTTTAAAAACGAGAAGGTTCTCGATGAATTGAAGAAAACAGGGGCGGCGTTTAATAACAGACAAATACATTAAAAACATCTGCAGTCGTGTAATTGAATCCAAGTCTCATTCATCAGGTCATTGTTAAATCCAGCCCCCATTTACCTCAGTTTATCAACAATGTTCTCAGTTTCTTTGATTCTTTGTTTACTGTGAGAAAGCATGTGAGAACAACACAGTTTTCTTTAAGAATTGAAGGTAGCACAGGATCATTTGTAAGTGATGGTCATTTTGTGGGTGAAGTATTCTTTTAATAACAGCTGAAATGCTTGTACCTGATGTCCTCCAGTGGTGCAGAAGTGTAATCAGGCATGAGACAATAAATCATCACTGGGTGTACTCCAAGATGCACACCCAACAGTGATGCTGTGTTTAAGTGAAACAATGTGTTTCAATTTTGAGTTAAGTTCATCTTAAATAAGTGGTTGAGTCAGACGGGGGAAAAGTCATTATAATGTTTATCTGTAAAACACAGTAAAGAGGTAAAACTCATAGTTCACATGGCATGTTATCCAGACTCAGATATGTATCTGATGATTAGGCCGGCTTTGCGAGGCTAAGACAGGTCTCAAGCAGAAGCAGACGCGATTGGGGCTAAACTATCAAGCAACAGTCAGCTTCTTTTTGAGATTAAGCATCATTTCCCTTTAAACATCGCCATTACAGGACCTCTCACCTCAAGATCCTCTCTGTGTGATCGGTCTCTGTCTTCAAAGTCTCTGGTTCTGCGTCGAGCCTCTTCAAAGGCTGCCTGGGCCAAAGCGTCCTCTTGCTGCAGGCACACACACACACACACACACACACACACACACACACACACACACACACACACACACACACACACACACACACACACACACACACACACACACACACAAACAAACACAAATACACATATACAGATAAAGAGTGAGATGAGACAGGGGAAGATGTGGTTTTTCTATTCATGCACACCATCTTGGTCTCATTCCCAGGGCGTCAAGTAGCAACATTTTGTCACACCCCTTGAAGTCTGATCCCGATTATGAAGGCACCTTTTAATGTTATAATGAGATGCATAGAAAACCTGACGTAGTGATAAAGTTTGTTTAGGAGGGAGTTATTTCAAAGATGTTACTTGACTTATTTTATTTTTTTACCCAAACCACAATCTTATCCTTTACCTAACCTAGTTATTTTGTTTCAATACAGAACAATAACCACTGCTGGTTAGACACATAGGGCTACTCATTATATTAAAATGTGAACCCAAGGAGTACTGACCAAGTGTTTGTATGTGACGAGTTGAGAATTAGAATGGGTTGTTCACACCAAAACACATAAATCAGTCTGCATGCGTGTGCTGTGTTACCTGCGCCCTCTCTTCATCCAGTTCCAGGTATCCCATCCCATCCAGTCTCTGTAGGTCAATCCAGCCTCTCCAGGTCACACACACCCCGTTCAAAATCATGGGAGCCTTTAAATAGACCTGGATGGAGAGAGAGTGAGAGAGAGGGAGAGATTAATGCCAAAAGCAGATATTTTTTATTATTTGTGCAACATCACTGCAGCACTGACCTGCTTTGATTTAAAATGTGTCCAGTTTTCGTTATTTATAAGGTGTTAATATGGCAAAAAGTGACACGTAGAATTTGAAAAATCTAGAATGTACCAAAAGACATAGATCTGATGCTGTCCAGAACTATATAAGATTTAATTTGGCAAGCAATACCTTTCCAATAAAATAACAGGTTAAAATGAAAATGGCAAGTTTTGAATCCAAAACTGACAGCTGTTTTTGAAGAATCTTAAAAAGCTCTTTGCTCCCGGGATGGAAGTCATCGCAACCTCGCTATTAGTGCTGTGAAAAAGGAAAAACCACCAACTACGTCAACACCTCTCCAGTACAATTGAGTGTTAGACTTCTAAATCACTCACAGACACGCACACTTTGACATGCATGTACATAATGTGCCCATGTGCACAACCCATGGAGGTAAGTGTGTTTTCGTAAGGGAGTGCAACTATACATGTGTACAATGTATGTCATTGTGCTTGCTGCTGCAGGATGTCAGTCCAGTGTTTTGGGCTAATAGGCATTTTTTATTGGACTAAATACACAAAAAGTGATCAAAAATAAATATCATGTGCCTAATAAACATCTTTATCCTATTGTATTTGAGTGTGTGTGTGTGTGTGTGTGTGTGTGTGTGTGTGTGTGTGTGTGTGTGTGTGTGTGTGTGTGTGTGTGTGTGTGTGTGTGTGTATTTTATTTTTAATGGCCATTGCCGTCTATGACTTTTTCACAGACTGCCAGCTGAAATACGACTTTGTGGTATCTAATCCTTGGTAATAACTTAATTTGTTTCCTGGAAATAAATGTGATGTTGTTTTGATGTTCATGTGACTTCAGTTCAACCTGATATATCCAAACAAAGTGCAAAACAACATTTCAGCAGGCTCCCAACAGATCATTTCCTCCGTTTTGTCAGACCTTGTGAGTTTATGTTTTGCCTCTCTGTGAGAGGGAGAGCAGAACAGTTGGACAATGAGCAGTGATAAAAAGTGTTACCCATTTCTGTTATTCATGTGCAGCACAGTTAGCCCATCAACAGTGTCAGACAGACAGAGGAGGCACAGACTTAGTCTCTTTCTCCACTCCTGATTATATAACATGGCTATGGCTCTATTCCAGAAGAGCAGTAACGAGAACATATGTAAGTGTGGCCGAATCTGTGTATGTTCATGAGATGAGGAAATGTATACATATGATCACAGAACCATTTCTCTTAGTACATTTGAGCTACTGCAGTGTAGATTACTCTAAACTAATATAAACAATTCTAATGAAAAATAAAGTCACAACACAGAGTTAGTTAACTAGCTATTTAAGTAATCATTAGTAATGAGCGTTTAGCAGCTTACAAGCTAGACATGTATCTGCCAAAAGTTGGTTGAGACCAAAGCAGAGCTAAAAGACGAGTTGCCAGAAACATAAGCATCATCAAAACGACGCTTATGTTTGTGAGCAAAAAAAGGAAACAGATTTACCGAAGCAATGCTTTGATTAGCCTTTCAAAAAGAGCTGTATAAACGTGTCTCTCAACCTAAAATATGATCCAAACCTTGCTTAAGTGTGATACAGTTGCTGTCTTAAATTCCTTACTTTTCTTCCTCTTTCCCACGATACACTGATTTCCATGGGGAAGAGACAACACACAGTGAGAGGCAAGGAAACACACTCAGTCTATTTTTCCCAGGGTAGAAAGTTATAGGTGGTATTTTTAACTGAGTAAATAAATATTTAGGAATTCATTTAAAAAATGAAACACTACCCTCAAAAAGGGGATAAACCCAGTTAAATGGAATTTTCTGTGTAACACTGGGCAAACTTCATGTTCCTACATTTTGATTCAGGCTATTTTTGGACAGCCTTGCATAGGGACTTCTTTTACCGCAGCTACCCACACTGCACCGGGGTTCCAGAGGAGACCGCACTCCAAGAGACTGTGGGTATTTTGTGTTTATTCGAGTGAATGTGTGTGTGTGTGTGTGTGTGTGTGTGTGTGTGTGTGTGTGTGTGTGTGTGTGTGTGTGTGTGTGTGTGTGTGTGTGTGTGTGTGTGTGTGTGTGTGTGTGTGTGTGTGTGTGTGTGTGTGTGTGTGTGTGTGTGTGTGTGTGAGGGAAAGATGGCTTCTACATCTGTGGGGCTGCATGTTGCTTTTAAAGGAAACTCCATTTGGCTTGACAGGCAAAGTGTGTGTGTGTGTGTGTGTGTGTGTGTGTGTGTGTGTGTGTGTGTGTGTGTATGTGTGTGTGTGTGTGTGTGTGTGTGTGTGTTTGTGTGTGTGTGTGTGTGTGTGTGTGTGTGTGTGTGTGTGTGTGTGTGTGTGTGTGTGTGTGTGTGTGTGTGTGTGTGTGTGTGTGTGGGGAAAATATGTAGAAACGGCCCAACCACAGACTTCCTCTGAGAGAGAACCATGTCAAACCCCCACATCCATTTACCAACACACACACACTCACGCGAAGACAGAAGAACTCTCACACACTGCAGCACACTGTGAATAAGAAAGATAGAGAATGAAATTCAGTGGAAATGATACTGTTTAAAACCAAGAGCAAGTTTTGTAAAGCTCTAGGTGTCAGAAACGTGTGTTGTTCTACTGATTTGTATTTACCTGTAGTAATTCTGTTGAGAAGATTTCTAAATTAAAGTTAAGAACATCTGGACAATAATATAAACTGCCCTGTTAATGTATCATGTCAGCTTTGTCTAAAATGCAGATTACAATTCTAACCTTTTGCAGATAAATGTGAACATAAAAACATTTGATAATCCTATACAATGTTATAATGAACGGTTAAACTTTCTTCTGATAATTGTAAATGTAAATTTCACATTTGTTGCCCTGTGTTCTTCTTTAGATTCAGTGTTGCTCACTAGAATGCATCATGTGTTTCCATGAGCTCTAACACATCTGCCAAATTCATTTCCTTCCTCATTTGAGTAGCTGTTATTTTTGTACTTTAAATCCATCCATCAAATCCATGATTAGGATCCAAGGATTCTGGTGTGTCCTCTCTCTGTGCATGTGCATACTCTAAAAACACAATAAGGACCCACTTATAGTCAAAAACAAGAGGTCACTTAATAGTTTAAAGTAAATTACATGACATAGCCTTTCACCGTCATAGGTTCTCAACCCAAATCTGAGGAATGTTTGATCCAAGTGTTAGTCAGTGCTCTCAACACCATCATCAAACCCTTATGAGGGAGTACATTTTGGATGCACATGTTCTTACCTCCAGATAGGATTTGTGGAATCCATGAGAAAGAGCACAGAAGCTGCTCTGGAAGTTCAAGGTGATAGCCTGAAACACTTAATAACGGTTTTACCATTATTTGTGTACCTGTTCTTACAGACATGCATGCACTGGGCTCTTACATCATCCAGTCCTGTGAGTGTGAACCTGAACATTTAGATCACATTTCCGTTGACAGTATTCTGCAGTCAACATGACGTGATGAGCATATTGCAAAAGATCAAAACTTAAATGTAGGTGATTTTAGTGTTCAAACTAAGGCTGAAGGATTTTATTGTTTAACATCATTGACCTCAAGTCATTTGTAGTGTAGTGTAGAGTCAAAGGATGAAGTTCCAAATACACAACATAATGTCATCTTTCTTTTTGGTTGAGCAAAGACTTCCTTCTGCAATCAGTGTTGCTGCAGTCTCGTGATTCAATGCAGACTATTTCTTTTCCTGTGAATTCTGAGCACAAACGGGCCTCATAAACCAATTGTTTATAAGAAGAAACATATTCTTAACAGCCACATAGACCATTTTTACAAGTGACTGATGTATTTTCGGATATATTATTAGGTTAGAGGTTCTTACAACAGAATCTACGTTCACTCAAGAGCATACTTTTGTAGGGCTGACGTAACACTTCAACATTGATTCAGTGAAAGCATCCCATACCTATGTCCATGCACTACTGACACTATGTCATATGAATCTTGTTTGGCATTCACTTCTCCATCCTCTTGCTACTTCTGTTTGAACATTTCAATTTCTGTGTGCACACAGAATGATCTAGACTCCTCCAAGTTACTGTAAGTACTTCCTACTGTGTATCTATATGTATCTGTGTGTGTGTGTGTGTGTGTGTGTGTGTGTGTGTGTGTGTGTGTGTGTGTGTGTGTGTGTGTGTGTGTGTGTGTGTGTGTGTGTGTGTGTGTGTGTAGCAGTGGGCAATTTTGCTGACTAGATGGTTGGCATCAGGCTGAATGAGACACAGTATGCCAACACATCCCGCTACATCTGCGTCACGCACTGACTACCAACACACTTTCTGATGCACACACACACACACCCACACACACACACACACACACACACACAGCAATGCCCACGAGGTGGCCCACAATGGGCAACTGTGTTTTCAGCCTCGTGAGTTGTGGCAGTCTGTCTCTCCCACACACACATGCAAGCGCACACAGTCACACACTGATAAACACATTCAAATAAACAGCACGATGTATTACCAGCTCTTTTAATCCACACCCCCAACACCATTATGTCTATATATGTGTGTGTGTGTGTGTGTGTGTGTGTGTGTGTGTGTGTGTGTGTGTGTATGTGTGTGCGAGTGTGCGAGTGTGTTTGCACATTTAGAATAAGAATGAGCTCTAGTGAAAATCTGTGTGTATGTGTGTGTTATTCACACAATAAACAGCTGTGTGCGTCTGAGTCAGCAGCCAGCACAGGCAACTCAGGCTCTCTACTTTTTCTTTCTTCCTCACTATCCTTCCATGTGTCTTATCAGATCAATAATATCACCATCCTCTTCTCTTGTCTCCAGAAAGGCATTCAATCAATTAAAAAAAACACATTAACTCACAGCTTCTCTTTAACAGCCAACAACAAAGACATAATCCCTCCACTGAATACAACTCCAACAACGACGCCATGTTTTCATTTCCTGCAGTTATAAAAAATGTAGGACATGAAGGTGAGATGAAATGACCACCGTTTCAACATCAACGGAGAAGTAAAGATGGGCAGATTATCAAGAAGCATGAAAATGATGTTTTTAGATTCCTCGCAAACAAAACCTAACTCAAGTATTGTAATAGCATTACCATATAAGAAACAACTCTTTCTGGTAGGGCTGCACAACATTGACAAATTATCAATATAATATAAAAAAAATACATATAGTGCCATTGTTTCTATTTTAAACATCGCACAGACAATAATTTGTGAGCAAACATAAATCAAATTAAAAAAAAATAGATCTATTTTTACAATGCTTGTGGCACAATCATTTGGCTCCGATGAACACAAATTGAGTCTCATATGAATTGGATACATATAATAATAATAATCATAATATTAACTAATAATAAATAATATTAAATCATTTACCATTATTATTATTATTTTATTTTTTAATTATTATTATTGTATATTTGTTGGTAGTATTCTAATTATTATTCTAATTATAATATGTAACAAATGCATATGAGGCGTATTATTATTAATCACGCTAGGGCCGTGTGACAGGGATGAAATCCTCCAGTGTGGTTTTGGTAACTTTCTTTTGAGGAAAAATTATAGAGCAATTATTATAAAGAGGAATTGACAATTACTAGCAAAAGAGAGAAAGGGAAGGAAAGAGACAGAAAGAGGAAGGTGTAGCTGTAATAAGTGTATGTGTGTGTATAATTGAGCCAGGTGTGAGAGCAGCCGGTGGAGATCAAGCATGTGACTGGCCTTCTGTTTTTAATCCCACACTGAATACAGCCTACTAACGTCTACTGACCTATTGTCTGAAACACACACAAACACACATACTCACACACTCTCTCTCTCTCTCTCTCTCACTCACTCACACACACACACACACACGCACACGCACACGCCCACACCCACACACACACACACACACACACACACACACACACACACACACACACACACACACACACACACACACACACACACACACACACACACACACACACACACACACACACACAATAGTACGGGACTCTCCACTTCAGTCACTCTCTCTGGTTCTGCTTCCCACCCTGTAGTTATAGAGGCTGCAAAACACACCTGACACCTGATAAGGGATAATGTTGAATACTGTTCTGCTGCTTACTGTGTACTGCTAAAATACAAATTGCTTATTTGATTTAAAAAAAACAAAAACATTGTAACTTTATGTTATTAAATTAAAAGCCAATTGAGGGCCGTTTTTAGATGTTTTTTCAATTTCAAAGAAACATGAATAGTAATGCATAAATGTATGAAAGACATTATCTCTGAGATTAAAGGGGCACATTTCCCCACCAACAATTATACATTTACGAAAACGCAAACATGAGTATTCTATAAGATTATAAAGTTATGTTGTGCCAGAAACTCTGAAATCCCCTGAGATTTAAGTCACACATTTATTGGAAAACCACACGATTGGATCAACCTCATGAAACCACAGTTAACACCAGTAAACAGGAAATGCCACACGTACACACAGGGTTGGGTTGTAACGGAATACATGTAACGGCGTTACGTAATCAAAATACAAAAATCAAGTAACTGTATTCAGCTCGCGTTACATTTGAAAAACGAGTAATCTGATTACAGTTACTTTCGTAAACCTGAAGTGAATACATTTTGGATTACTTATTGGAATTATTGGTGGAAAGATTTCCTCACAATATTTAATATTCATTACTAAAGGTACAGCCGAATCATCACAGCGCACAAAACCTATTACCGCCGCAGATGGACCAAAAAAGGGAGCGTTTGAAAAAATGTGCGGGTCCGCTCAGTGAAACAATAACAACGAAACATGGAGGAACAAAAGTCTGCGTTTAAATCGTGGCGCGATATCGACACCACAGGAAAACCTCCTTCACTTCATGAAATCTCTGCAGCACCAGGAGGCAGCGGGAGGGTTAACTCAGCCTCGCCAACCTCGCTAACGCCAGTGTTGGCGGACAGAAGGCGACACGCCCGTTCTAAGCTGTGTCCCTCACTCCTCACATCCCAAGCTGTATCCCCAAAAAGTGTATTATGTTGTTACATCGTTTCAGATGTTATGTTTCAGTTGTGCTCTTGATAAGCCATTAAAACAGTAAAAACACATTCAGTTTCCTTTTGCTTTTTGTGTCTCCTGTTCACCAAAACATACCCATCTGTGATGGAAAAAGAAAGTAATCCAAAAGTAATCTGAATACGTTACTTTTTTAAGACACATAACTGTAACTGTATTCGGATTACTTTCAGAGCCATGTATTCAGTAATCAGTAACTGATTACATTTACAAAGTAACCCTCCCAACCCTGCGTACACGTTAGTGCAGGCTGTATTTCTGTCAGAATTAGAGATTACAGTCCTTCTCCTTCGGCCTTTTTGTTGTGCTTCCACCAGATAAGGCCCCCTTTTTTTGTGTTACTTTGATGTTTAAACTATTGTTACCAGTGCAGAAGATTTTTACTTAAGACTGTCGGATAATCCTTACTTTCTCGAAGACCACTTGAATTACCATATGAAGGTTAACATTTTGACAAATTACATAACAAATATGTTGCCAACCATCCCCAGCTTTAATCTTTAAAGATTATTCATGTAAACATAATTTCTTTTAGAATATAACCCTCCTTTTCCGGATATGTAATTTATTTTCTTTCCCTACATTGGCTCTGATTGACTAAGTTAATATTACTACAACAATAAAGAACAATATCTTGTGCAGCACACACATCACAACACTTATCAAAGCGACTGTCAAATATGTTTTATTTCCAAGGAGTATTAGCCAGATGTGAAAGGAACAACATATGACTTTGGGTTGGTCTCTAGAAATCAAGAAGCCTGTTTTGTTTTTGTTTTATTCATTGTCCTCTCTCTGAACCAATTTTGCTATAGTAAACTCGTTGCAACGACTCATGACTCAAATCTTATTCTTCAGTTCTGTCAGTTGTTCTATGTTTAGAATTGAAATACTGAAGACTCTTGTCAAGTCATATGTTTTCTATTGCAAAGTAATTGTTCACTGGTTCACTGGCAGTTTGTATTTCCATTGTGAGTTGGCCCTGGCCCACGCAAAATCTCTAACTGCCTGTAGACACATAATGTGCATCAATGCTATGCAAAGTCATCTCTGTGCACACAGAGGGGCCAAAAACCACTGTTTGTTCCTATGTCTTTCATGGGCATGGAAAATATCATGCAAATGTATACACAGGCTGCAGATTGAGTTACAAAAACAGAGAGCGTGGAACATAAGGAGGAGAGTGTTGAGCAAAGATCACATTATTCCACTTCAAATAGACAG
The DNA here is from genome assembly GCF_902827165.1 of Trematomus bernacchii. Classification (NCBI taxonomy): domain Eukaryota; kingdom Metazoa; phylum Chordata; class Actinopteri; order Perciformes; family Nototheniidae; genus Trematomus; species Trematomus bernacchii. The sequence continues at coordinate 13,951,051 of NW_022987714.1, read as the reverse complement.
GCGTTAAACTAAAATGTACATTAAACCGTGATTAGCTTAGTTTAAGACCAAGACCATATTGGCAATAAAACACTAAGGGCAGACTGGGCATGTTCATCTATCCACCCCTTGTTATGCATATTTGCAATTGCCGCAGAAAAGAAAATATTCTAAAAACGTTTATCTCAAAAAGAACATTAATACTTGAATGAGGTGTAAAAGTTGGTGTATCTACTATTCATAAAATGTAAAAGCGAAAAAATGCAATGGAACCAGATGTGTAGTTTATTTGGGGTTACAGACAGGAAGCATGTAAACATCCAACAAAGCTTCTGCTCTGCGGAAGATACAATACATATTCTCTTAATCTCTCTACCTGTAACCACAAAACGCTTTTAATCGCATATCTGTAATAGATGGAAACAAGCATTTTCCCACATTTTCTTTTGACGATTTAATCAAAATGTGGTCAAAAATATTATAGATTTGGATGTAAACCTGGCTAGTGACTTATTATCGGCTCTTAAGGAACAAGTGGTATTTCTAGACAGGAGAGACAGAGCTAGCTTCTTAGCATGCTTATTTCAGTGATTATCTTTGCAACACAATACGTAAATGGCTTTAATATCAACACTGTAACCTTTTTACATTCTGTTGGTCGTTAATTCGTGTTGTGAATGTTTAACTGAATTCCAAGCCAAATCTTAAAAATTGCAGCTTTCAGAGACACGCACAAATGTTAAAGTCCAGGTGAGTAGTGCATTCCCCAGGTCCAGCTTAGCAGACACTTACTGGAAGAGAAGGTCTAAGAATAGAGAAATGGAGTAACACCCACATGCTGGTTTTCACACCAGACTGACCTCTCCCTACACAGTTTTCTATCTATTTGTTGTTTACCATGTATGCGTAAATGCACTTAGACAGAGATTCTGTAACAAAGACATGATCCCACACTAAGAGCATATAAAAAGAGGACCTTGTCTGTGCCTGTGCGGCAGTGCATTATGGGAGTGGGTGTGGTCATTAATCTAAAGCCTGGAGCAGGGAATATGAAACCCTGTGGGAGGAGATGGCAACGGTACTGTGTGTGTTTGTGTGTGTGTACAGGGAAGAGGTTTTGAGGTGCATTCATGTCTTTTAACAGAGAGACTCCATAGGTCTGTGAGGCTACGAAGAAAGTTGACTTATACTGATTGAAATTAAACAAGCTTACTGGACATTCACACAATGTACACAAAGTAAAACACAACTACACACACACACACACACACACACACACACACACACACACACACACACACACACACACACACACACACACACACACACACACACACACACACACACACACACACACACACACACACACACACACACACACACACACACACACACACACACACACACACACACATATACAGACTGTCGAGCAGCAGTAGCAGAGGGAACCAATTAGTGGACTGGCTTTGATGATGTCACTGACAAGTCACGCACCGGTGGCACGGCTTCCGTTCAGAGGGAAACATAACACCACACAGTGCGCATACACACACACACACAGACTTGATGGTGATATGCATGTGACAGAGGAGAATCCTGGAAGCTTAAAGTTGATGACTAAATTACAGGGCAACAGAGGTGTCAGATAAGAAATGATCTGAGAGGGCTTTTCATCTCTGTCAACTGAAAGAGCTTTTTAATTTTGGGGGATAGAGGCTGAGATTACATGTTATCATGTGCATCAAAAGAATAAATGGAAAACATGCCGTTCCGACAATATGCATTGTCCCAATGTGATGATATGGATCAGTGGCGTGACAAGGTTGTGATTGGCCCCGGTGCAAATATTGTTTAGGGCCACCCCCCCCCATCGCCCCAAACATAAGCGCACGCTGATGCACTCACACACACACAGACACACACAACCACTCAGAAGCGCCACATGTAGGCTATCAACAACAGCCTGCGCTGGCCTCAGACCACCACAGCCTGACAACGGCACAGCGAACTAATCACACAATCCCTTTACAGAATTAATCGAGATTTGGAGGACGATGTATGACAAAAAAAACTGTCTAATTTCGTCAGTTTAGCCGTTACATCTCCTTGTTCTCTCTTGTCCTTTCTCTTTTGAGCGCCGCTCTTGTGCTTTGGTTTGCTGTACATTATAAATGCAAGCTATTCAATTTTTTATGATGCTGCCAAATTTGCTGCTGCTAGCTACAGTACAGTACAGGTTGATTAAACGGTTCGCTCATCACGCAAGGTATCACATGACATGAAAGGGAGCAAGGTCATTGGACAGACAAATTACAAATTAATTAAGGTTGCTTGGTTACTTTGAAGACTGCGTGAACCGGTCAATGCCATTGGGGCCCCCCCCAAAAAAAAGATATATATATATATTTTTTTTAATATATTTTTTTTGCATGGGCCCCTGGCCGGCTCTGGGCCCAGGTGCGTTGCACCGGCTGCACCGTCGATAGTTACGCCACTGATATGAATATGCTTAGTAAAAATATCTGTTTTATCATAGTATACAGTAGATACAATTTAACATTTCAAGGTGTGAAGCTTAAGCACTTCACAGGTGAAATACAATATAATTATTAAATTAAAATAACTATTTGCCAGGACTTCACTGCTTAAAAAAACACTTTGGCTGCCGTGGAAAATCAGATGTATGTTCCGCAGCGACGGTAATAGTACCTGTACGTTTGGCCCAGCCTAACCATGCATCCATTCTTACCGCCACTAAGCAGCTAATGTTAGCTAATTGCTATGAGCGCCGCTGCAGCGTGAACTTAAACTAGTGGTGTTACAATCAACACCATCCCAGCAGGAACTGTTTCTAGCAGACGTTGAACTACCGGACACCAGGCTTATGATAATTGATTCAAAAAAGTTTATTTGTGTGGAAGTAAATTGCAATCCATAATCTTGCTACGGACCCCCTGCTTCCCCTCGAGTACCCCTGGGGGTCCCCGTATCCCCGGTTGGGAAACACTTCACTAGGACAACTCTATTTTGGGACAAAGAGACCGAAGATATAAGAAATAGGAAATGAAAGTTGGGGAATTACCTCATGTACCATTAAAGAGCCACGCTCAGTAACAAACTATAAAGCAACACATCTTTCTGTACTGCATGTGTGTCCTTCACATATCTCGAGAATCTGATCTATTTTACCGTTGAAAGTTGTATTGCTGGGGACACAAGGGAGTGCTGTTTTAAATGTGATGCAACAGTCTTAGCAAATCCCTTCTTTACTGGATTCTCTTGGTCCAGACCAATGTGAGTCCAAAGGAGTTGTTCAGCTACTCTTTCTTCACATTAAAGGAATCATTGCCAAACCTGCAGAGCATCTGTGGACAGAGGCACAAAACAAACCTTTGGGATTGTTGATTTTCCATACAGTTTTCCTATGGTCCTCAAAGGGAGCTGAATTGCTGTAGGCAGGGCTTATATTACAAAACTATCATAACTATTGAACGTTTTTCTTCAATTGCGACCACATTTGCTGGACGTGTAGAATAGATAACATACAAATACCAATATATGTGCTGTAAAAGTATTATCTAACTAAAGGAAGGAATTCCTGTTTGTTATCGATTTATGTATGACCAATCAATTTCACACCTTCCAAGTGTTTTGCTGAAGACTGGTGGAGAGGGCTGTGATGTGTGTGATTTTAATCAGAGGGGCAGTTCTCGACAACTAAAACATGCACGCAAGTTGGATGAAAATGTAAATTAATTATCAAATGTACAGGAAATGGTCTGAGAATGAGTGAAGCCATGTGTGTTCTCTGTTTGGTTTTGTAATTGAGCTCCTCCCTGACAAGCCACCCTCATCCATCATGAAGCTGACACTCGTCTGCTTCTCATTTTGTCCCCCCTTACCACTAATCTCTTTCTGTCTCTTTTGGCCTTTTTTAGGTTTTGTTTACCGTTTATATTTTTGTGTGTTATTTTGTGCGCTGATATGCATATGTCAGGTTTAGCAATCAGTCTGGCGCCATCATCTCATCAGCATGCAGGGGTATTGCACAGAGCTCGCACACACACACAGAAACAACCTTGAACAATGAAACTTACAGAGTAATTCCTGTGGTTTCAACCTCACGTCCTCAGATATGACTTTTCCGCCGTGCCTATGGTTTCTCCTGGAGTCGATTTTTTGTTTTTGAACCGAACCCTAAAGTATCCATGACTGAAAAATAGTTTGAGGCCAGAAAAACTGCTTTGTTGATACCTCTTACAGTAGCTCTGATACCTTGGGAGCAATGAAAATGAGCATGTTTCACCAACAGCACTCAATCCTCTAACCTTATTTCTCTTTTTGTTCTGAGTGTGACACATTCATTACAGCATCCCAGGACCACAGGTTACATTTGTACACACAGGGGAGGTGGTTAGGCAAGCTGGATGGATTAAGTGTGGGACAGGAAGGAAGGAAAGACCCGTTTTTGTTTAACCTAAAGGGCACAGGAAGCATGGCAGTTTCTCCACACAAAGGAAACCACAAACACAACGCTTTGGGTGACAATACATTCCATGATAAAGGAGTTCATTCAAAAAATAAAGCAAAAACAAAACTTTTGATTGACATTTATGTCAAGAACCAAGGGAGGGCAGAGAGATAAGCTTAAGTCCCATTGTATAAGAAAATATGGTGGTCTCAGTTATGATAAGGAATCTATTACATTTCTAATAGATCAATACTCAAATAACTTAGAAAAATGTGAATCTTCAATTTTTGTTATGACTATAATTCATATATCTGTAGGTTTGAAGTTATATACTGTCTTTAAACTCTAACACTCAAGCAGACTGCATTTCATATTGGCTGCTGATGCTACAATTCATTTTCTGGATGGGGTTAGTGTGTGCTTGCAAGTTAGCAGCTAACGCTAAAATTAACCTCGTCCACAGCTGGCTCCCATTAGCCTGCAACGACACTGAGAGCCTGTACTTCAACTCGTTCTCTCCGTATCTCACACACACACACACACACACACACACACACACACACACACACACACACACACACACACACACACACACACACACACCATATCCAGTTTCAAAGTTTAACCTGGCTGCGCTATCCTTATGGTTTGGCACTGTCTGTGTTTGAAAATGAAGGCGGGAAAGAGGGAGGAATGGAGGGGGAGAGCGAAACGAGGGAGGATAGAGGCGAGGGAAGGAGGGGAAAATTACGCGAGGGAGTGAGGGATATACCATGGTAACGAGAATGTAAGATAAAAAAGCATAACAAATATAAAGAGGGAAGCCTGGATGAATGGAGGAGACAATAGGGTGGATGTCTATAGAAAAATACCACGAGAATAAAGATACACAAGCAAAAGAAGGGAAGCTGAACGAAATGTGTGTGGGTTAGCTGTGACAGTAATTAAGAGAAGAAGTTGCAACGTACACAGATCTCTGCCACGGCCTGACAGTTGTTGTCTACAGGGAGGTCCAGTGGGATGGAATGATGATGTGTGTGTGTGTGTGTGTGTGTGTGTGTGTGTGTGTGTGTGTGTGTGTGTGTGTGTGTGTGTGTGTGTGTGTGTGTGTGTGTGACATTGAAGCTGGAATCCTTTTTGCAGGATCCTTTTTACACTTATGCACTATTACACGGCTCAAGGCTCTGCACTGGAGCGACTTAATGAAGTTGTACACTTTCTACTAAACAGTATTTCTTGCCTGTCCTTCTATCCTTCATCCATGTAAAGTAAACAAAAAAAGACATAAGAAAAGCCTGAAACGGTGTACTTTTAGTGTCTTTTAGTCTAGCTTCATGAAAAAGAGCGTTTCATATCTGGCGAAACGTGTTGAGAATCGCTGCTTCCCTAACAGAACCACTTTGAAACGGCTTTACATTGACGACTCCTAACCTCATTAAAACTTCATAGTTCTGTGAGCACCATTGAGGTGACAAAGAAGAAAGTATCATGTTACACACACACATACACACACACATACATGCATTCTTCTCACTGGCTGCCACTACACCATAAAAATATTGTGCTACCAAAAAAGCCCATACACACAAACACACACACACATACTTTTCCCAACCATCGTGGCACTTGTGTTAAATAATTAACGGTGTGAGATTAGTCCGTCAGCCTTGGGGCATGGAGGTCCATCGATTCCCCAGAATGCATTCTTAATGAGCCGCCAGCCGGCATTCATTTCAGCTGGCCAGTGTCTGTGGAGGGCCCTCTGATACACACACACACACACACACACACACACACACACAAACACACACACACACACACACACACACACACACACACACACACACACACACACACACACACACACACACACACACACACACACACACACACACACACACACACAAAGGCCAGGCTTAGCGCCAGGGGAGACAATTAACATACACATAAACACAACAGCAGCAGCACCACTGCACTGTTCGGTGGATATCACCTTGACAACAACTTCAGACACATCTTCTGAGCTCTTTAAGTTGTTTAACTTTGAACAAGCAACTTACCAAGAAGCTCAGCAGGGATTTCACCGGTGTGATTGGGATCACCATATCTCAGAGTATGTTTGATGGATAATAGGAGACAACGAAGAGACCACAAATTACCCAGCACACCCTGGTTTACCAGCTCACATTTGCACAACAGAGAGCTGATTACAAACGGATCCCTTTATGTTGTCTTTGTGGACATGTGTACTGGGACCAATCTCTGGGGCTGAAAAAAGTAGCTTTTGTGGAAGTACCAAAAAACAAAGTTTCTTCAATTGCCATTTAAGGGCTGGCTCCAAAAAGGATCAATCTACGACTATTATGTCAACATATCCCATTTAACAACAACAATAAACATGCACTAACAAACATCTATTTAACACCAGTGAGATGGATCCCTCATCTGTTGCTATCCACAAGGTCTCTTTTCTTTTTCCTTGTTTATTGTTGAGTTTCTCTGAACTCTAAATGTGATTGATTTGTCTACAACGTGGAACAAAAAATATAGGTAATTCCTCAGTTCTTGACAACTGTAAATCTAATACACTTTTTATTACTCACCTGTTTGTTTGAATTGGAATAAGGCTTAAAGTTAACAAACACATTGACATGTTCATGAGGTCGAAACTCAACATGGGTATTTATAAATTCACATTAGGTTTTTTGTCTCCATTAGGCGGATGGACTTTCATTTTCATTTCATAAAATGAAAGAGGAAAAGAGAGCCAAAGAGCAGACAAAGATATATGTGTTTCTTCAAATGCTGTCATGTGTTCAAACAAAGGATGAATCAAGCACACATGACTAAAGCCATGAGCAAAACAGCAAAGACATTTTCAAATCCAATCTCTCTGCTGCAACTCAGACCATATGACCATTGCAAAAGGTGAAGAGCAACAGAGAGATACATGTGTGTGCTTATCTTGCACTTGTCCTACCTTTCCCGTCTCTCTCTCGAAGTCAACATATTCCCTCGCAGGAACCTGCCTCTGATCTCCGAGCAGGTTGGCTGCAAAGAACTGTAGAGAGAGGTTTGTACCTGTAGCTACAAAGGCCTGGAGAGGGAGAGAGAGAAAATGGAGAGAAAACAATCTCAGTAAAAAGGACAGTAAAGAGCAGTTTCCAGAAAAGCTGCATTAGTGATATATGACCGTTATGGGGCAGAACGATTCAAATATAAACTCACAGCCCTGATATACTATTTGATTGTTAAGGTATTTTGGCTGATGTCTTAAAAGTCACTTTCATTACACTATCATTTTAGTTCTGTTTTGGTGTTTTAGGCTCTCGTCATCTCACGCCTTGACTACTGCAACTCCCTCCTGGCTGGTCTACCTGCAAATGCCACCCGACCTCTACACCTCTACTTTGCTCCCTTCACTGGCTGCTTCAAGACACTGCTACTGGCCTACCGAACTGTGAAGGGATCAGCCCCTTCCTACATCCAGGCCTTGGTTAAACCATACATTTCAACACGTGCACTTCACTCTGCTTCAGCCAATCTGCTTGCTACTCCATCACTGCTAGTGGGACCCAGGTACCCTTCAAAATCCCGCCTGTTTGGTATCCTGGCTCCTAAATGGTGGAATGAGCTGCAGCAGAAACTCTGCATATCTTCCGTTGCAAACTGAAAACCCAACCTTCTTCGAAAAAAGAAAAGAGTTAGCTTAGGCCTTGTAACTAATTCACCAGCACTAACAATGGTATGACTTGAAGTGAATATATCTGCTCTTTCCTTGTTGTTCAGAGTTTGAATCTTATTTTCTAAATTGTTTAGTTCACAAAATCTTAGTTGATCAAAACTTACGTTGACCAAATAATTTTCTCTTTTTTAAAATGACTCAAATTATGTATTTTATATAATAGTTTTTGGGATAAGAAAACGCAAAGAATGAACACATTGCTGAGTTTCTTTGCCATCACCATTTTGTATTATATTTTTGCCAGGATTAATATTTTAACTTCTACATGCCAGGTTTCCAAATATTTTTGGAGAAATCCAAACAGTAGAGTGGTTGAGTACACTTCAATGTTTTATTCGGGTCTAAGACTGGGAGAGTTAAACATTTTGTCGATCAAAGTTGTTATTTCTCTCCTTTCTTTAACCCCTCAATTTTTCATCTCTCTGCTTGTTCTGACCATCAAATAACCACTTTCTTCTCAAACAGAGTGCAAAAGCACTGTCATGCTCCCCACACAAACACACACACACACACACACACACACACACACACACACACACACACACACACACACACACACACACACACACACACACATAATCACATCATACTGTAGCTTTCCTCTTTTTTTGATTTCTGTAAAATGGCTTCTTGCTCTAATGGGAGGCATTTCCATTAAGATAAACACACACACACACAAACACACACACACTTAGAGAAAAACAAATAAAATAAAAATCAATAGAATGCATTGCCCTGTTGCAGTCAGAAGGCAATGAATTACATCGAGGCAGAAAATCAAGTTAGAAATGTCTGTTTGTGTGTGTGTGTGTGTGTGTGTGTGTGTGTGTGTGTGTGTGTGTGTGTGTGTGTGTGTGTGTGTGTGTGTGTGTGTGTGTGTGTGTGTGTGTGTGTGTGTGTGTTGTGTTTGCTAAGACGGATCAATACTAATGACATTAGGGCTGCGACTAAACTGGAAGCATATGAATTATGCACCCTGTCAAATCAGTGAGAGAACAAGAGAAAAGTGAATGAAAGAGAATAAGGACAAAACAATGGAGAGTGGAAGAACGGGAAATAAAGGAGGAAAAAGCTTGACAATGTGTGTACATGGACACACACAAAGAGAAAAGTCGCTCACACACACACACTCACTCACGGAAACAAGAGCTCAAAGAACACCGAGTCATCATTTGTGCTGTATTTGAAGTATTGGATTACAACCATCTGATACTCATTTGCTGCCTACTACTGCTGGGAGGGGGGGAAAGAGGGAAAGAGCGGCAGAGAGACGAGAGAGATGGAGGGAAACTGACAGACAAAGGAGGATAAAGCATGGGGGAGAAATGAAGGAAATTAGAAATAGGGACAGAAATGGAGGGAAAAAGGGTGACCGTGGTAAAAGCAGCAGATTGTGAAGAAAGTGAAAACGAGAGAGAGAGAGAGAGAGAGAGAGAGAGAGAGAGAGAGAGAGAGAGAGAGAGAGAGAGAGAGAGGGGAAATAACGTTGAGGTATGGAATTGAGACAAAGAATAAGGGGGCAAGGGGACTAGGGTAGTGAACAGAGAAAGAGGGAGATGGTATAAGAGAGGAGGGGGAGACCAGGGCAGCATGGGAATCAATAGTAGTTTGGAAAGCAACTCATCTCTAATGAGCTGAGCTGAAGATAATTTACTTTGAATTATTGTTCCATTTATCAGATCAATCTTGAACAGTTAGAGTCATCCTGTGATTACAGCTACGTGTGTGTGTGTGTGTGTGTGTGTGTGTGTGTGTGTGTGTGTGTGTGTGTGTGTGTGGTGTGTGTGTGTGTGTGTGTGTGTGTGTGTGTGTGTGTGTGTGTGTGTGTGTGTGTGTGTGTGTGTGCGTGCGTGCGTGGTGTGTGTGTGTGCGAACATTGGGGAGATTCCTAATAATAAAAAGCTCAGCTAACATGACAGGTATATGGTAAGAAATAAGGCAAAAACATTTTTTACAATATTGTATCATTATATTTTAAAACATTCAGAATGCATAGAGTTATTGTTCAAAATTCCCTTAGTCAATAATAAAACTCTGTAGAGAAAACCATGAAATGTAAAATAATTTAAATTGTAATAACTTATTACTACTTCCATTTAAAATGATGTCCATTCTCAGTGCATGTGCACGAGAGACTTTCCATATCATGTGTATAAATTCCCTTTTGAAACATGGCTTCCAGACTAGTTGTGATGTCATGACATACACATCTTTAAGTGACCTAAGGCCGCTGTAAAATTGTCGAACAGGTTTGATATCTATCCAAACAACGGACCAGACTGGTATACAGAATTGCACCACAAGGTGTCCCACTTCATTCAATGGCGCGTCGACCATAAATTGGTGGAGCGGCGTGTCGCTAAAATAAGAATAGATGGTCGAGCTTTATGGTCAGTCCACCTTAAGCGAGCCAGGGCTGTTGTCGCTAGCTTCAGGGCTAACCACCTTCACTATTAACAGCAGGTGGAAACCAAAGTACGGGAGTTTAGCTTAGGTCATGAGGAGCTGAAGCATTTATTAACCATCAAATGTACAGACGGGCCACCAGGCTGTCACCAAATGTTGTCTTGCCTCATCACTCCAAAAAATACATGAACTCTCTAGTACACGATGTCTTCCTCTCTCCCAACTCTAATGAAATGTGACCACCGTCATGTTGCCGGCCTCGGCTTGGCAGAAAATCAGGCCAACGCCTGGCCTGTCAGACACTAGCACCTTTGTTAGTTTGTTAATAGACAAACATTATATATTTGTAATCATGTTTTCAGATTGCATTTTGCTACTGCAATACAAGTTGCATTAAGGCACTATGACACTTTCGGCATGTTGTCAATGTAGGATACTTTTTTATTTGCCAAAACGTGTCATAATGAAAACTGCTGGGTCAGCCGTTTGCATAAAATTAAACTGTTAGAGCTAATAGCGAACCTGGCATGCAAAAGCAGAAAACCCCAACTTTAGGTTTACTCTGAGAAAACGTTCCCTCTTTAGAAGGTGAATGTCAAAACGGTCTTTAAGTGTCAAAATCTGCATATGCATCTTTATGCATCCATGTGAAGAAACAACAAACAAAACACTGTATTGACTGAGGAAGGATGTTAAACATTAACAATTCAGTATTATACTAAATGGTGCCCATTTTTTTACAGTTTTTAGTTTTCTGCTCCGTTTCCTCTAAAAAAAGAAGTCTTTGACAGCACGTTCGGGTCTCATTGTGCGGGGTAGTCGTTCACACTGACCATGAAAATAGCAGGCGTCTGGCCGATAGATAAATCAGCAACATGATTTCACAGCTGCCGTCAAACCGTTTAAACCGGGGCCATCAATTTTCACAGAAGAGGCTTATAATACAGTGAGGACAGACAGACGGACGGACGCATCATGTCCCACTAAAATATGGTAAATCTAGATGTCTCCCCCCCCCCCCTCCTCCTCCTGGGATGATGACAGCATGTTTGGGAAAATACCTCGAGGATGACTAAGACAGTAGAAGTCGCCCCCATGCTTGTGTCGTTAGCCTGAAGGCTCTACGCTTCACTTCAATAGAAAGTTCTTAGCGGGCCACACAGAGTAATTAAATAATGTGATTGTAAACATGTCCCATCTTGCTCTTAAGTTATAAACTGCACATCAAAATGCTACGCACTGATTTTTTAAGAAGACAAAAAGAAAAAAAAGAAGACAAAAAAGGTCACACTTGTGGAGGAAATAAAGCTCACCACTGCAGAGAAGTGGAGACAGAAAGACAGAAAGACGTGTTGAAGTCGACATATATCTCCTGGCAGAAGTTACTCTGCAAATGAATGACGATCTTGTAAAATATGATGCATTGTTATATAAACAATCTATAAATGATGCTAACGTGTGCATGAGTATTAATAAACCAGAAGTACAATATAAAAAAATACAATTCTGACAGAGACCATTTTGCCTGCATAACCTACTGCGTATTGTTTTATTTATTTTTTTGATAGATTTTGAAAACGTGATTTTAACTTGTAATGAATCATATTTTAAACAGTAGTTTTCACATTGGATAAAAGAGCTCACATCAGCTCATTTGCTCTTGAAAGCTTCAAATTGAAAATGTGATCCGAGGCAAATCGAAGACGCGGCTAGAGAAGTGTGGTCTGGAAATGGAGGGAGACACTTTGCCACAAACTATCTCTCACTGCAACAACTATGTGATGGCTGCTCCTCTATGGAAACAAAGAGAAACACTGCAGATTTCTAATCCAACACTACACCACATCTAGCTACAAATCTTTGACCAAAATCACAGCAAAAACAGCTTAAGTCCAAACAAAGATAGGACTATGACTAATTATTATTTTCAATATTGATTAATCTGCAATTATTCAATCAATAAAAGTGAAAAAGATGCCTGTCACAACTTCAAACCTGATGTGACATCTTATTTAGTTTTTTTTTAAACAAACAGCTCAAATAAATTCAGTTTACAATCACATTACACAAAGAAAAGCAGCTTATCTTCACAATTGAAAAGCTGAAACGTGATATCTATGCAAGAATAGGATCAATTTATAATCAAAATATTTGCTACTTGATTCAGTGTTTCAGCTCCAAACAAAAATCACGCATTTAAGGGATAGCAGTATTTATAGGGCTACATTGCATTTGTAAGCATCAGAAAGGTGTTGTCTAGTATCTTCCTGTTCACTAACTGTCTATCGCAAATGAGACATGACAGGTAATGTTTATGTTACGGTGCACAATTTTAGGCACAAAATTACAGCCCTAGGAGTGCTGTAAACCATAAAGTGCCTGTTTGTTAACATGTGCTAATGTGTGCTGAGGCGATGATGGCAGCCGCATAACGTAGAGGAAAGAAGTCTGGGTCTGCATGTCTGATAACACGTCTACTTCCTCTTGAAGCAGGGACACATCACACACACACACACACACACACACACACACACACACACACACACACACACACACACACACACACACACACACACACACACACACACACACACAGTGTACAATGTTGTACACTGCTGCGCTGTTCTCATAATAAGAGTTAATGTGTATTTTACATTGGGGACCGCCAGATTCATAATTGCTGTTGAAGATGCTTTTTTTAGGTTATTTCATGAGTTGTGCCAGTGTGTTTTTACTTTATGTAATTTTCCAATTTTTTTCAAAGAGTATACAAGAAAATAAAATGATACATTTAGTTTTCTACTCACTATTTCTGATCGTCCATCCCTGCTAGCGTTCTGGAAGCGAGCTTGTCTCTCCTCATGGGGCCGGTCCCTGAACCCAGTGTATTTAATCTACAAAGAGAAGAGAAAACAAACCTTAAACACAATAAATACATTTATTTTAGTCTACTTCAGGTGTTTGATTTTGGCTAGAAAACACTCCAAATAGATAGGGGATATTTGGCCTTGAATGACGATGCTCATTGCCATCAGTAGGCTGCAGTTTACAGATAAGCCACAGGAATTTTGATTTAAGGCAAAAGGCACCATTCTTTGTCTCTGCTCTTCTTAAAAAAGATCTGTCCAATTGTATGATCAGAGGATTTAAAAGAAAATGGCTTCATTATTTTTTGAGTATATATACAATGAAAGAATATAAGATTAATAAGTGAAAAAGTCAAACAGAAATCTACTTCATAATGTCAGATGGAGACTTATTGCACGTTTGAATTAAACAATTCTGCTTTAGGGATTTTCTTCAACTGTAGATGTTGTAGCACTGAAGTAATGAATTGAAAAATATATATAAAACTTAAAATAAGTCGACAAGCCAGCATGCCTCTTCTTCTAGGTCTGTATTTCCGCCGTCTAACAGAATGGACCCAGTGTAGGAGGAACAGACTCACCTCACACTCCCTGCTCAACTTGCGGAAAAACTCCTCATTCTCAAACTTGCTCCTCTGGTCCGGGACTACCCGCGGCATCTTCACCAACACTTTCTCTTCAGTTTCAACTTGTAGCCAAATCTCTTTTTATTATCCCGCACAGTAAAACTTCAGCTGCTCGTCTTGCCGTCCGTCCCTCATTCACTTCTCTTCCGTGTTTTTTTGTTCCTTGTCTGCAGCAATGTGCTCTCTTACTGCTGCTGCTCTTATTATGATGGTCTGGGTCGTTCTGCGGCTCCTGAGCGCTCCGGGGTCGCCTCTGGCTCCAAGTGGCTCTTTCTGAGTGACCCAGCGCGAGAGACAAAGCTCAGTTTCACCGTGTGGCTCTGTCTCCTCTCCCTCCCTCTCTTTCACTCTTCCTCTATGTCTCTCCACCTCTCTCTCTCTTTCTTCACGAGCGTGTGATCTCAAGTGGCAACGATGCGCGCGCTCTCTCTCCTCTACCTGCAACTTTCAAGTGCCCTCTCCACCTTGGGCCTGTCGATTATTTACGCAATCAATCAAATTGTGACACAAATAGGCCTAATGCATGAATACATATAGTCCATAAAGTGACGTATTACATTAAACAAACAAATGGCACAGATATGTGTGTGCTTTGTTGGCAGCTTTTATTTACATGTGTATCCATTATAAGTCTAAAGTTGCAGCCAACAAATAAATATACATTTCACGTAATTTAGCTAATAAAAATGCCTCTTAATTATGGCTAAAACTTAATGAAAATGAAAAGAAATTGCACAAACAATAGTTTAAAAATACAACGTAACACCATAAAAATAGTTTTGCTCCAGTTCATGTTTCCAGCTGTTGTTGATATGGCAACAAATATCTGTAATCTCTTTTTCATGTCACACTTTGTAACATTTCAGAGGCTCGTCTTAACACAGAGCTGCTAAAATGCAAAATTTCGACAATTCCTAAAGTACGTGAAGGCATCAACAGTCTACTTCCTGGCTCCGTCGAGTCGCTCTTGTGACTGTAAACCCTAAATACCGCCCCCTCCTCCTCCTCCACCCCCCATTCACAATAATAATACTACTACACACGCTACTCGGGGCTGCCACTGCGCATGCGTGACACGGACCGCAGAAACTTTATGGGATCCTTATGTGAGGAGTGAACGAAAGAGGGGAGAGCGTGAAGAGGAGGGGGAGGAAAGACTGTGTTGGTGTTTCAATGATCAACTAAATCCTGCAGTAATCCTAAAAATCCTCCAGATTGTGTGTGGAGATTTGGAGAAGAGGATGTTGTGTAAATATAGGAATGTATCAAGTAGATTTTAGTGTTGTAAGTAATACATTTATAAGACATTTGGTTTTTATTTTCACCTACTTTATAAGAAATATTGTTAGTAATTAAATAAACTCCATCCTGCCATTTTGGAAATGGAAATGGTTTTATTGTCTGTTTTAAAAACTTTCCAGGATATTTTATCCCAGGACATTGAACTCCATTCCTGGTTTACATTTGACAAAACTCACTGCCAACCATTTCATAGGCCTTGTGACGTTTAAAGGAATGTGCTAGCTACATTATATAAATAAATTCCATCCCTTAGACATGTATTAGTGTACTATTGTAGTAGGAACTACAATTTCTTCAAATCGTTAGACTTGGTTCTGGTTCGGTCTCAAGTGGTGCTCTTGCAAAGTGTATCTGTTAAATGCTTTGTTTTTCCCCAGCCAGGGTTTCCCAGCATTACAACTGCAGACAGACGCAGTTAGAAACTAGCTTAAGCATGAAGCAAATAAAGAGCAAGATATTTCCTCAGCAGTTGGTAAAGAACAACAACAGAGCTGAAAGACAGAGAATATTAAAATGATATACATTATCACCAGAAGCACCACTCCAAATAAATGATTATTTCATCCTGTAACTGCTGAATGAAAATAATCTCCTGTTTTCTAGCATGTCAAAAAAGGAGTTATGGCACATGTAAATAACATTTTTAATGCAATAGCGAATAGGCCACTTATGCCTGTAAAAGTGTATACAGTGCATTGTAAGTAAATAACATGAGTTAATACCACTGTACACACATTCTGCTTTTGTCACAGTACTCATTTTGACTTGTAATTTAAATTTGGTTGCTTTGGCAAAATGACTTTGAGATACAAAGCACAAGAATCAAATTATTTAGGGGAATTATAAATTCACTGTAGGAAATTGTTTGAAAAATGTATTTTCTAACTTATTTGAATTTGTATAGATTTGAAATACATTAAAAACCTTTATTCATTCACACACACGCACGCATGCGCACACGCACGCACGCACGCACACACGCACACACACACACACACACACACACACACACACACACACACACACACACACACAGATAATTGTATCTCACAGCACTACAGCTGAGACATATTGGCCCTTGCAACATAATGAGGAATGAATGGTTGATTATGCAATGATCATGCGGACAAAAACACGCCCCTGAAATAGCACAGCTCTTTTCTTTGTATCAACACAAACCTAAACACACACCCACAAGAGTAAATATGACTATTAGACTCCCACAGGAGTTTCATTATCACCTAGACAGATCTTAATTGCACTATGAACAAGAACCTGCAGGTTGAAAATAGTATTGTGTGTGTGTGTGTGTGTGTGTGTGTGTGTGTGTGTGTGTGTGTGTGTCTGTGTGTGTGTGTGTGTGTGTGTGTGTGTGTGTGTGTGTGTGTGTGTGTGTGTGTGTGTGTGTGTGTGTGTGTGTGTGTGTGTGTGTGTGGTGTGTGTGTGTGTGTGTGTGTGTGTGTGTGTGTGTGTGTGTGTGTGTGTGTGTGTGTGTGTGTGTGTGTGTGTGTGTGTGTGTGTGTACATTCAAATACAATTATTCTGAGTTGTGACATGTTTTGTTGTTTGTTCTGCTGGTGTTAGGGCTGTCTGTGTGTTTGGAGAGACTAACTAGTGAAATGCATGTTTGTATCAGAGATCCCATGAGACTACAGAAAAGAAAAAATGAAACGCATAAAACTATAGAAGGGAAATGTTTGGCCAGCCGTTCATTTTAGTGAAAAGATTCTGGTGTGGAGCCCTCCAAAACCAAGCACTCTCCACTCCGAATGGAAAAAAGAACGAACCACTGGATGCCAGAATCGATCAGAATCAAGTATTCAACTAAGACACCAGCTTCCATAACGAACATATACCATAACAGAGGAGACTATGCATTTATTCTTAGAGTGTTCCTAAAACCTAGTATTTTATGTAAGATAGCTATTTGTTTGAAACTAAATATATTGTTCTGCCTACTTGTAGTTCTTCTGTAAAATGCTTCATGTTTTAATCATTGCTGTTAATTTGAGTCCTCAGGCTAGAGCATATGCTCTGAACCCCTTAAAGAAAAGAAACGTTCCTTTTATGACACCCATGTCATTGATTTTTGCCGAACCTTCTTTCATTCAGACGAGGGCTGAGGTTCACACACACAGAGCTCACTTCTTGCCTCAAACCGGCCATGTGTGTGTGTGTGTGTGTGTGTGTGTGTGTGTGTGTGTGTGTGTGTGTGTGTGTGTGTGTGTGTGTGTGTGTTAGCTGCAGGCCAAACAGTGCGTGAGTGATTACCAACAGTAGCTGGTGATGCAGTAAAAGGCTCATTAATTAATCAGATCATCTGTGGTTGCCATGGCGAATAGTTCTGACATGCAGTCTGCTCTCATCTCCACACAGCACACTGAGCACGGCTCCCTTAAGTTCACCTCGTTTTCTTTTAAAGTCTCACATTCTAATACTAATACTATAATACTATTCTTAAAAATAGGTTAACTTTGTCTATATTACCTACTTTAAACACACATTTGCATCAATGCTTACTTTTAAGTGGCAACTTATGAAGTAAATGTCTGTTACACAATGTTATGGCTATAGAATATTGCCGTCTGAGATGAGATTTGTTCCCAGAAAGACTTGCCTTCACTATTATCTCTGCCTTTGGGTGAATCTCCCGGGAAAATCAAGGCTCCATGTACAGCAAAAAAGCTGTGGAAAACCAAAGGCTGTTTGGCCAACTCCAATCAAAGAAGCTATTGCACAACCTCAAAGAGTACTATCATTTGTTATCATGTGCATATTGGTGCCATGATTGTGCATCATTTGCTTAAAGCTTAATTGATGTGCTGGTAAAGTAGCAAGGGAGAGAGCGTGGACCATGTTCACGCTGGGCAGCATTGTGAAAGTGTTACAGTATAATATATTGGAACTTATTTCTTGCTTTTTCCAAGATGTTTTTTGTTGTTGTCAAACAAATTCAACACAGACTGTTGAATGATGTGAAGATGAACTGCACATCTGTGTCAGTGAAAATGTGCACGGAAAGCTAGATTTCCTCTGTTTCCCGGCGCTGGAATAACACTGACACATGGAGGCTGAGTGGCTCTTTAGCTACAATCCGTTGGTTATAGTAAAAGCTAAAGATATTCCTAATTCATTGTGTTGATTTTTGGTAAAAAAAAAAAAAAAAGCCATTCTCTCTAAATGGGACATTCAAAATAGCTATATGAAGAGTTGTATTTTCGATTTTCTTATATTTTGTACCCTTTCAATAAAAAAAACAATGTTTAAGGGGTAGCTGTCTGGGGCCCAAGAAACAAACCCTTCAACTTTCCCTCCTGTAGGCCTACATTAAGTGGATCCAAAATCTATGACATCAAGTCAAACATTTCCAGACTAAGATATGTTCCTTCATTGTAATTCAAGGACACATTCAGAAATATCTTGGCTTTGTTTGCTACTTTAGAAGATGCTGCTGCTGTGGAAGTGGCCTAATAAATATTTAAAATGCATCAATAGCGCAGGAAACGCTAATGATGCTACAGTGACACACAGCTGACTCTAGACAATAAGTGTGTGTGCGTGAAAGTGAAGATGCCATTCTTGACTCATCTCCTTGATGTGTGTGAGGAGATGGAGCAAGAATATAAACAAAGTGACTTGTCATCTGTCTGTCTCTTTGTGTGTGGCTACGTGCTATTTCCTCTTTAATAATGTTCAAAGACACTGTGGTGCAGAAATGAGATGTTCGCAAGTTTCTCGACTGACTGTGGCTCTGACAGAGAAACCAGGACCAGAAAATGTAGTCTACACAACAATTTCTGCAAAAATAGAGCGCCAAAGACGCTGATGCATCATGCATGAGGGATTTGTTCTCAACACATCTCCACTATGCCTTATATCCGCTGTTATATGTGTTCTCAACATCTTTCTCTAGACAAAGAACTTTAACTTCCCGTTTTCTCTGACCAATTTCTGCTTTCCTGATAAGGCAGCAATAAAAGATATTAAACTGTCTGTGATTATGAGGCGTGTTGAGGGTCAGTACAAGTTCAACAGGGCCTGTGGAGCTTGTTGGGCCCACAGGCAGCAGCTTCAAAGAGTCAATAACTCTGCTTTGGATTAAATGACCATTAGCAACAGACAGGATTACCAGGCGGCTCGACCCCATAAACAGAGCTGCACGTTGTGACATAACTCTGCCAGTCTGGTTACATCAGCGACTGAGAATCAACCTTCTTCCTCAGCCAGACACCCCTCAATCCCTTACTGTGTTACCCAGCACACAAACACACACAGTACAGTAGAGAGCAGGGGAGACGCCTGGATGTGTGTGTTTATTCTTAGTCAGACGTCGGGATCCCGTGGCTGCATGGGAGACGAATTTGGAACAGCGCATGGTTCAGTATTTTAGTATATATCGGTTACAGTGTCACGGTCAGCCAGTCTGTCTGTCTGTCTGCCTGTCTGTTTGTCTTTCTGTCTGTATGTCTCCCCACCAAAGAGACAAGAAGGTGGGGAGTGTGGGGGCTCTCATATTCCTTGTGAGTGCAAAAAAACCCACTAATACCTCACACATGTGCAACTACTGTATGGTGTGAAAATGTCTGTTTTCATTAATGTTTTAACATTTGTCCAGTGTTACAGTTGTATTCATCTCTCATCACACAGCCATGATTGGACTATGTTGTATTTGCTGCTTCCATTTTGAAATTGTCATGCACATATGCATATAGATCCTAAAACTTGAACTGTGCTTCTGTTTAAAAATGCTGGCGCCCTCTAGTGAAAATATTGGAAAATACACTATGGTACAGAGGAGTGTACACAGTAAGCTGTATAAATGTGTTTTAAAGCGAAACATAGACAGTCTCTTTTTCTTAACAAGCATAAACTTAAGATTTCCAAAATGTTGTTCACTGGGGGCTTTGATCTGTGAAGTGAGGGTTAGATGAAAGATCTACAAACAGCATACCTGACAATACATGTCCATGTGGTAAAGGAGTGTTGATACGTCACACAATTTTCAGAGGTGGGAGAATAACTCAGAACTCATATCTTATACTTAAGTCAAAGTAGAAGTAATGAAGTGTAGGAATACTCTGTTACAGTAAAAGTCCTGCATTCAAAATGTTACTCAAGTAAAAGTTCAAAAGTATTAGCATCAAAATATACTTAAAGTAAAAGTAAAGTAAAAGTAAAGTAAAAGTAATCATTATGCAGATTGGCCCATTTCAGAATAATATATATAATATGTTTTGATTATAATTATTGATGTATTAGATTGTTATCAAAGGTGGTAAAGGTGCAGCTATAGTTTTAATGACGTTGTACTGTATACTGCAGAGTAGCTTGTGAATTGACTCTTTACAGGTGTAACTAAAGTCTGATTTAAACCCATAAGGACGCACCGTGACACAGGTGTCACATTGAAATGTTCTGGAAAGTTCCTTATACAGCTTTAGTGAAGTCCCTAAGTGACACACACTGAACAGTCTGGTGGGTCATGGGCCAGGTCATTTGATTTTGTGTTCCCATAACAACATGTCCAAGATGTCCATGTGCCAGACTAACACGTGACAGAACTAGCTACATTTCAAAAGCTTTTTTTTTGTTGCTAAAGTTAAAATTCAAGCCATTTAAGAATTAAAATGCTTACAAAACATGTCCTTTATTACATTTAACCTGTTGTGGAAACATTTATTGATCAAATTGATATGAAACAAATGAGATAAACATCGCTGTGACCCTGGTGTCACATCGGGACTTTAACCCTACACTTTCACAGTAAACCCAAAGTGACATATATGCACAATTAGAAATATGATTATGATCTGCTCAGTTAATTTAGCTGATTCAATTATATTTAGTTAATATATTCTTTATTCTTCAATTCAAAAAATGTTCAAACTAATTTAATCATCCTCATTAATTAAATTACTTTACCATTAAAGCCCAATGTGACATATGTGTCATTTTTCAGATATTTGACACTAGGGGGGGTTACTTGTCAGAAATGTGTTCTAGTCTATTTAGTCCCAAAAGTAGAAATGGGTCCGGGTTCTTATTTAAGTGTAGATTATATTTCACATTATTAATCCAAATCTACAAAGTAACTAAAGGTACAAAATAAATGTAGTGGAGTAAAAGTACACTATTTACCTCTGAATTGTAGTGGAGTAGAAGTACAAATTAGCAACAAATTGCAATACTAAGTAAAGTACAAGTAGCTCAAAATTGAACTTAAATAGTAAATGAGTAAATGTACTTAGTTACTTTACACCACTGCAATTTATTACATAGTAAACCTGTCAAATATCTGTTTTTAATGTGCAGTTGACAAATTATCTTTTATATAATAATTTGACCAGATTAGGGAAATAGGGGTAAGAGTTGTTAAACAACATTGTGGGTTATTCAAAGATCACAGGTTATGCAGTTTATTTTTCTGTAACATATATTTCAGCGATTTCCTTCAAAGTGAAAATGTATTAACGCACCTCATTCTCATTCTTTGATTAGATATACTTTATTCATCGCAATATGGGAATTGTTTGGAATACAAAAATAAATATGCATAAATACATATCAACAGTAGAAAATATATATATATATCAATATAGTATGTAAAGAATACAAAATAAATAAATACATCAAATATATACCAATCTTCTACAAAAAAGATGATTCAGGGTTATTGAAATTATGATGACATTTAACGTTTTTAAAGTGGACGATTATGCATAAAAAAACAACAACACTGTCATGTAACACTGCCTGTAAATAAACATTAGTAAGTGTGACCCTCAAGTTATATAACCATTTGAGTACTTGTGCAAAATCCTTTGACTTAAAAACAGAAAAAAGCAAATCTTCCATGCAGGGAGATCAGGTTTAATTTCTTAAGTTCAACACAGAGAGCTAGCCAAATGCTAACAGTACATATCAGTGGAGTCTCTTCTGTCCAGTGACTGTGTGGTGGCTGTGGCAAGGTTCCTCTGTGAGGAAGAAACCTTGAAAAGAACCTGTCTCTCTGGGGGGGGGGGGGGGGCATCCTCCTGTGGGCGGGATCACCTGCTGGACCACCTCCTATTCCTGAGAAAAATCCCTCGCAGTTAATACCCTGATGTGTTCTATCTCCTGGACCTCAGTGAAGGTCGTGATCAGTGCTGTTTTCTTACCTGTTTTTTGTAAAACAGGATGTAGGCCGTCTGATTCCGCTGCTCACACACAGATCCTCCAGTTGTTACTGAGATTTCCGCGTCATTAAAGGTGAGCCAGTGGTCGGTTGGTTCATCGGGATGGTCGTCTGGATGAACCCCGTCACAGATGTAGTGTCCTAAAGAGAGAGATCGTTGTTAAAACATTAAGATGCAGCTGCAACAGAAACGTTGATTAAGTGTTTATTAAAATCATAAAAGCTACTATATTTGCTTTCCTATTTTCCAAGTTATACAGAATATCTTTCAACTGACAACTAAACTGAAGGTCCCATCGAGCCTCCAGTGGGTGATTATCTTACCTGCTCCTCCACAGTTGCCTAGATGGCTGACGACGCTGACTAGACTGTAGCAGGCGTCATCCTGAAAAGAAACATAGAGTTAGCTTCCCACACACACACACACACACACACACACACACACACACACACACACACACACACACACACACACACACACACACACACACACACACAAACAGCAGCAAACACACATCAAATTATTTTCAAAGTTGCCAATGCTTCTGTGTGAGTTTAGTTTCTTTACCTCTTTGCTGGACACCAACAGTTCTCTCTCAAGCTTGATGGAGTCTTGCACCTTCCTCAACTTGTAGGAGGAGGTGAAGCAGAAGCGCTTCAGGTGCAAGATGAGCACTCTGCAGACAAAAAGAGGATGGTTAAAGAATGATCACCATGTTTTTTTTTAATATTTGTAATTATGAACATCTTTTAGGATTGGTGGGGCACAGTTTGGGATAGGTGATTTGTCATGATGATATAATATCACTCACTTTGGCAGGGTCTTACAGTAAGATCTCTGGCAGGAGGTTCTTCCTCCACACTCACACTTGTACTCCAACATAGTTTCCTACAGGACACAGACAAAGGGTGTCAAACACTACCACAAACAGAACCTGTGTGTGTGTTCAGGCTGTGAGGATGTGACAGGTGGATCTTACCTTGTGGTACTCCTGAATCATGTCTTCAACACAGCCTCCAGGAACCAGATCCAGGGAAAGGTTAGTTAACACTTCCTGCCTTCTTGACTGGGTCCCACAACTGCACAAAAAAAGAACATCACATGTAAAAATACATCCAAAGAGATCAAGACATAACCTCCTGCTTAACCAGACCAGGGCGTTTCTTAGGTGAAAATGATTTAATGATATTTTTCTGTAAGGTTTTACCTCTTGCATGTCCTGATGTTCTCCACCCTGAACACCAGGTTACTTTCCACAGGGCAGGTGTAGCCTGTTCCCATGCAAGCTGCGATGTCTTGCAGGAGGGGGGAGAGTGTCCAAATCTGGTTCAGGATCGAGGTCAGGAACTCATGAGCATCCTGTAAAAATCCCGGAAACACACAGAGTTTATAAGCAGAGGAGAAACAATAACGAGGAGGTGAAATAATGAAACATGAAACCAGCTGACGCACATTTTGTTCGCGGCCGCGGAATTCTGGTGCCTTCACAGAGATCTCTTCCTTGAATGACTGCAGGAGGCGCATTTTACTGTAGGAGTCTGTGGATGTGCGGGCGTCTCTGATCCTCATGAACTTTCTGCAGAGCGAGAAAGAGAAGAGTTAGATCTAGTATTACATGTTCTGCTACAGGTTTGTGTGTGTGTGTTTATGTGTGACGTTGCTGTACCTTATCAGTTGGGCATCAAAAGCTGAACACCAGACCTGCTTCTGGCGCTGGAAGTCTTTGACAAAGTTCTCTAGTGTCAGGAGGCTCTGCAGGCTGGAGTTCATGTAACAAGTCTGTCCAATGTTGGGAAATCTTAAACAAATAAAAAACAACAACAGTCAACATCATCAGTTCTTCTCTGACCAATTACAAACTGGAACTCATTTTTGACGGAATTATTACCTACCCGAACCAGCTGATGGTGGAGGTTTTAGCCTTCACACAATCTACAAAGCCATCTGGAGTGATTGGGGTTCTAGGAGAGGAAAAAGACAAACATGCGGTCGATGGATATGACAAGATGCTGTGAGAGCTCAGAGAAAAGTGTCTTTATCTTACACAAAGCTGAATAATGTTAAAGCAAATCAACAATCAGGGAGAAGAATGAGTAAAAACATCTTGCATGTTTACAGAAGGAAAAATGACTTATGGTCCTATAACGTAAATCCTTAGGAATCTAAGATATTAATTTGGAGTGTATTCATTTTTAAACTCACTTAAATTCTTCATACAACTCCTCATCCAGATCAAACGGCACCACCTCATCCTGGTGATAAAACAAGCTTGATTCTTGTGGAGCTTCTCGACTGCTGCTGGAAGAAAAAAAACCGTTGTTCAAGTGATGTCTTTTTTTTATTCATTAATGGCACAATAAGTGAAGAAAGATAAATATTCAAATGCCCTTTGATACAAAGTCCCTGCCAGATTCAATCTAAACCAGGTGAGATTGACCTCATTTTTACCCATGAACTGAACTAATGATCGTATTCTTGAAGTCTTAACACCTCGGACGTTACAATATTACCAAGTGATATGAAAATGAGTCTCTTTAAGTTAACTTAAAGTAAGAAGGGTGATATAATGTTGAAGACAGACAGGCAATAGTTTACTTTAGGAATAACATACTGTATATTGTAATGCCACTTGTTTTGTTCCTGAGGGACAGTGAAAGCAGCATGAAGTCATTATCTTTACCTTCTCTTTACTACGCCGGTCTCAGTAGATGTAGCGACTTGACGTCTTCTCTGTTAGAGGAAAAAAGCAACTTCAGCATTGTTTGTACTCTCATTAACCCTAACCCTCTGGTAAGTGTTAAGTTCTGGCTGTGTTTGTGAAACATACCTTGCAACATCTAAACAGCCTATTCCACCAATGTACCCCAAACATCTTGGTAATTGATTTGAACACTTTTTTTTAACTGGAAGTTAAAATTAAGTCTCCTCTCTGCTGTTCAAAAGCTGAACTGAACCTAAAGTCTAAGTGAACTGTAGCCAGAGTTCTAGAATGTAAGAATGTTTCATGTTATAAAGCACATCCCATCACTAACACACTTAGAACACAATATAATTCTTAGTTTCATGGAGAAAAATAAAGACACAAAATGTGTCTTAGATCAAAAACATCAAAATACAGGAAAAGAACATATCTCATCAATACAATAGTCATTACATGTATATGTATGTAGCATACTGAATGGTATACATGCATATAATTACATATATGCACATCGTGTGTGAATATAAATAAAATGTCTTACACCTAATTACCATGACAATATTTAGAAATATTTTCCCAAACTTAATTTTCCAACTCTTTAATAGCATACTCTATCTTGTTTATTCCTTATAAACTATGTATACAAAAATAAATATGATTATAGTTGTTTAGCTGTAGCTATATCTTGAACAACAACCACCAGCTAGACACCACTGGATAGTGTTGTGGCTTACTTGCTATTGTAAGTTAAGAATATACTTAAGGTACATATGTAAAATTGACATTATCTGAGTTAATTGAAGGTGTTTTTATTTGTGTTTCACTGTAACTATAGGCTAGCCCCACTACCCCTGTTTTGCCATATAGGCTCAACATGTCATGAAAAGACAGACAGATGTGAGATCATCAAGTAAAATACAAATTCAAAATGATCCTTGCCAAGTGTTGAATTCAGAGTCTGCCTGTTGAGGATGTCATAGTGGTGCTCTCCATGAAAACAGTATATTACCAATATTGGAAACATCAGCCAAAAATATGATTTGTCATTTGTCATTTGTCAAAAGCACACGTTTTACTGATGACAATAACGACGGCTCTGCTCTATTCAAATGCCCTGAGTAGGCCATGACAGGGTGACAGTGAACCAGCATGAATAATGCCAAGAATGGAGGCTGAATCCAATTTACCCATCATAAATCTCATTATTTACACTGTTGATTGTGTCCTACATATACAAACTATTTTTTGAAAGAAATCACGCAGATTTCATTTTTTTGAAAAAAGTATGAGAAATGTGGTCTAGTCTTTTCATTTCTAAGAGTCAGGCAGTGTCATTTATAGGTATCTGATTTGAGTAAAAGATTATACTTAACAAGACAAGTGTGAAATCATCAGTTCAAATCATAAAAGCTAGTGGAGCCTCGCAGCGGCGAAACTGTGGCGCTTACACTGTAGGTGCGCCGCGTTTGCACTTCAGATGAGGCTCCCTCCGCAAAATGAGGCCCCATCCACGAGGTGAGGCCCCACGCAGTCTGCGTGATCTGTCCCTGTCAGGGGCGCCGGAAGCAGGGGGGCCAAGGGGCCATTGACCCCCCCACTTTACAGCCCTGCTCCACATTTTCGCAGCGGCGGATGCCGCGGAACACTGTACATCTCGTTTCAAGAATTCCGCTCTACTCTAAAAAGAACACGATCTGATCTAGCCGTGTATATTTTGTTATTTTTGCAAATTGAGGAGATGATAATACAATCTCATTAGCTACAGGCAGCGACAGAGCGTATCAAGCAGACTCTTCACAATGAAGGATCACTTCTTCTTCAAGGCAGGGAAGGCTACGCAGTACGCAGTCAACTGTCCCGCAGCTGCTGCCTCTCTGTTGGACTCCGGTACTGCACATTACTCACGAGACGTTGTAAAAAAAAAAATGCGTGGGGGGCGAACGGACTAACCACTCCGCCAACGCCACAGTCGGATGAGAATGTCTGGCGGGCCGGATGTGGCCCGCGGGTCGCCACTTGATGGTCACTGCCCTACACCCTACCCCTACACACTACCCCTCCGTGACGGAGTGAACTCCGTGGAGTGACACTCGCAGCTCAACGAGGCTCCCACCTGTCAGATGGAGGGAGTAAATAGAGAGGCGAAGTCCATCCCCTTCCGGGGACCTCGATGGGACCTTATTTCGGAAAAAGTATTGAAGTCAATGGAGAGAGAAAACGTATCTCTCGATCCCGTTTGAATTGTGCCATGAATTAC
This sequence comes from Trematomus bernacchii, assembly GCF_902827165.1. Taxonomy (NCBI): domain Eukaryota; kingdom Metazoa; phylum Chordata; class Actinopteri; order Perciformes; family Nototheniidae; genus Trematomus; species Trematomus bernacchii. The sequence continues at coordinate 13,923,522 of NW_022987714.1, read as the reverse complement.
ACATATGATGTTTGTCAATCTTAAATAATAATTTCCATGTCAAAAAAGTCACAGTTTGTCGTAAAACTGTTAAAATATAAGACTATGAAAAATACGCAACTAGAAAGACTACAAATCCCAGAATCCCGGTCCCGCATGCTGGCTCTTACGGAACTGACTAACTCCCCTTGTGTGTATGTACAGCTCTCAACATGCCCAGACTTGTAGTGATTTTCACCTCTTTTAATACTTTTCGCCTCATTCTGAAAGAAAGGTGAAATGTGCCAACGTGACGGCCATCTTGGTGTTGGTGATGTGTACGAGACCAGAGATGTAGTTCATTGAGCGGTTTCACACAAAAAAAAGTGTTACTTCACAGTTTTACGAGACATTTTTATTTTTTTGACTTGCAAAATTATCTTTTAGATTGACAAACATCATATGTGTAATTCGTGGCACAATTCAAACGGGATCGAAAGATAATCTCTCTCTCCCCATTGAATTCAATATATACTTTTTCCGAAATAAGGTCCCATGGAGGTCCCCACGGAAAGGGAGGGACTTCGCCTCTCTATACAGCGGCAAGCTTTGGGACAAACTCCCCTCTCTCCGCCAGAAACAGGAAATGCCATAATTGTATGTAACAACGGTTTCAAATCAGCATCTCTTAGACACATTTTTTTCATTAATAACTAAAATAAAACTCCAAACATCTTTAATTGTGTTACTTTTTTGTAAAGCTCTTTTAGTTTTAAACCTGATGTTTATAAGCTTCTTAGTTTTTGCAACAGTCTGTAAATATACACAACTTTATAATAAAATGCACACATTTACCTTTTTCTAGACTAAACACAGGTGTACGATCCTACAAAGCTTTTGAAAATAATAGAATATTTTGAATTAGGTCAAAATATAATATTTGTAAACCTGAAGAGTCAGTGCCAGTGCCTCACCAGCCATGAACCTCACTGCACGTCACTGCAGAAGCTTATATATAGACATCTACGTTTTTTGTGCCCCACCACTTTTGTACATATAAAAACGCCACTGAATAATATATATATAATACGTAAAATGTGTAATCACTCACTTAGCGATATAGAACATAAATAATAAAAACGTAGGCCTACCTGGTTTAAACACTTTTGTGGTCATACTGTGGAATGAGTTCACACTGAAACGAGTTCTTCATTCAAAATTTCACGGGCAATTACATGTAAGAAGAAGGAGAAGAAGAAGTAAAAGAAATAGTAGAAGAAGAATGAAGCTGGTGTGTTTCCCGCAGCGAGACGCTACAATACTAATTGTGGGCTTATCATGTTGATTCGACCACAACAGAAAGAAGAAAAAAAACCTCTCGCTCTCTCCAGAGGGGCAGGTCAGCCCAAAAAGGAAAACGGGCCGTTGCCCGTACCTGTGCACGTCCCTGATTGCCAGTATTTTTCGTTGTTGTGAACAAAAAATCGCCCCCTCTGATTTTTTGACAGCCCCCTCAGTCATTTCATCCTGGAGCCGGGCCTGGGCCTACATGAAACCAAAGCAGCTAAAGGAAATTCAGCATCATTAGCTTGTGAGTCACACTGCTGAGTTTGTCCTACTGCAAAATATGTTGTATGGTGAATTACGGATATGAAGCTCAGCGCAAGTTCAACCAGGAAGACCTTCTTTACTCATTCATTTACTATTTCCATGTTACTACTCTCTCTCCTCTCAATAAGTGATCGGGGGCGTCACTCCCCAGCTTAACCAATCACCTTTTAAATCTGCTCTCCCCTTAGCTGTCATTTCAGGTGACTCGACGCAACCCTCCTCCACCCCTTTTCACCTCCTGTCCCTCTGAATCCAGGGTCAAGCCAAGCCACTCCTCTTCAGACCGACCCAACTATCCATTCACCACCACCAGTGTCTAGACCCTGGGGGGTTTCATCGGATCGGTTCTCCCCTCCCGAATGATACTCCTGCACAACGGGGCCTAATAGCCAAAACTCCATTACATTCATTTGTGTATTCCTGGCAATAAATATGTATTCTTACATCAAAACCGTCTCTCCTGATTGAAATAACGTTAATATATAATCAGAATATAGATTTAATTATTTTATGTAAGCTGTACTTCTGTTAGCTAACATTTGGAGTCGGAATATATACGCCTAATTTGCTTTATGATTTTAACTTTGTGTGGTTTATTTGCTATTTAAATTATGTAATTAAGAAGTTGAAACTATATGTTTATTAAACACTATTTGAACTAAACTGTATGTATTAAACTCATATGGAGAAGCATGAATTGCTTAATGATAGCGTTTCCTAAAATAAAAATCACTGAGCAGAGGACAGAGGTAAAAAAAGTAGAATGTCGGAAAATATAAAGTTATAGGACAAAGTAACATGTTGTAGTGACCACTATTTAACTAGGGTACATAATTCACGCATGGAACTACAGGTTGGGGGTATTGTTTCCGCCCGGACATATATGTTGACGGTACCTCCGGGGTACCTACAGTGTGTGTGTCCCTTTCACTTTCTCTTGTCTCCTGTGCCTTCGACCCGACAGCATGTCGATTTTTGCTCCCCAATAAAGAGAGATTTGCACCTCCGATGCACCGCCTCCGTCTCCCTTCTCTCGGCACTACAGTGGTGACCCTGACATAAGTCTCGCGAAGGATCCGAGACTGAATCTAACACGGCAAAAAGCACAGCTTTTCTCGAAATGCCGGGGATTTTTGGAGACCTCCGTAGCTGCCTTGTGCGCTCGGACTGTGGCTCGGTGCGCCCCACGGAATGGACGCGGACGACGCTCACCATTTCCACGGCTTTTCGGCTCTGGGGGACGGCAAGCCTTCCATGGGGCCGGTACGCGACCGTGCCGGGTTGGTTCGGGACATGCGGCTGCATGTCCGGCCAGCGACTAACGGCCGCCGAGATCAGCTAGCCACGACTGCTAACGGCTAGCAGCTGGCAACAGCTAACAACGGCTAGCCACAGCAGCTAGCGGCTGACATCCGACTGTTTTTTTTATTTTTATTTTTGTTTTTTTGTGGTGCCGGAGAGGAGGTTCGATCAAGTCTGGTCGGCCTCGCGTGGATCCTCTCGCTATTTCGCCCACCTGTTTTTGTTCGTGGACGGGACGACCATTTTTTTGCTTTTTCTGGTGCCTGAGAGGAGTTTCGACCATGTCTGGTCGGCCTCGTGTGGACCCTCTCGCTGTTATCACCACCTCGACGGCGGTTTCGGACGTCACACGCGGCTGCTTCGGCCCGTGGGTGACGCGCTTCTGGACCCCGTCTCGCCTCTTCCCTCGCCTCGGCGGTTTCGAACGTCACCCGTGCCTTCATCGGCCTGCGGGTGGCACGCTTCGGGACCCTGCCTGGCCTCTCCTCTAACCGCGGCTCACGGTTCGCCTCGACGGCGCCCCGTCTGGCCTCTCCCCTGTCCACGTCTCCCTCCTCCCGGGGACACGGCTCCTTCCTCCCGAGGACTTCGTGCCCGCCGCCGCTGTGCCTTCGCCTGCGGCCGGGCAGCGCTACTCCTTGCTGGGGACCTCCGGGTGTTTCACGCCTGTCCCCACGACGCGACCCTCTCCTGCGGCCCCCTGACGACGGCCCGTTCCATGGCCCGCCCTCCTCGGCCCCTGTGGTGCTTCCTCCCGGACGCGAGGATTGTGTCCATGGTTGAATTCTGGGGGGGCTTGTGTAGTGACCACTATTTAACTAGGGTACATAATTCACGCATGGAACTACAGGCTGGGGGTATTGTTTCCGCCCGGACATATATGTTGACGGTACCTCTGGGGTACCTACAGTGTGTGTGTCCCTTTCACTTTCTCTTGTCTCCTGTGCCTTCGACCCGACAGCATGTCGATTTCTGCTCCCCAATAAAGAGAGATTTGCACCTCCGATGCACCGCCTCCATCTCCCTTCTCTCGGCACTACAATGTACAAAAAAAGTCATAAACACCATCGAGTGTTATAGATGTCTTGGCTTCACATCTGGCGAGCTGTCAGCCCGGCTTTGCGACCTGTTGGTGGGCATTGTGCAGGTCAGGTGGCTCCCCCCTTCCCTCATTCCGGTGTTGGAGTATCTCGGCTTTCTTCCAAGCATTGCGGCGGTTACAGCAACCCACCTGATCCATCTTGAAACCCCGAGCCCGTTATCTTCCCATGCTCTGTTGTAGTGTGCTCTATAGTGGGTTATTGTCAATTATAGAGAGCAGAGCACGTGTTTTTATGATTAAATTAAGCCCAGCGCAAGTTCAAGCAGGAACATACGTTCATTAACTCCGCAGCTGCACTAATCAGCTCATTATGAGCGTTCTTTATCAACCAATTACATTTCACCCAGTGGCGTAACAAGGTTGTGATAGGCCCCGGTGCAAATATTGTTTTGGGCCCCCCCCCCCCCATCGCCCCAAACATAAGCGCACGCTGATGCACTCACACACGCACGGACATACACAACCACTCAGAAGCGCCACATGTATAGGCTATCAACAACAGCCTGCCCTGGCCTCAGACCACCACAGCCTGACAACGGCACAGCGAACTAAGAAGAGGATTAAACCTGTTTCCTTGATGTTTGTCTCTGGGGAATGGGCCGGTAGGCCTACATGGACCGGTTGCTATAATATAGCTTTTGATCTTGGCGTCGGGGGTCTCAATAGCACCATAGAGTCCCCTATCGGTTGGGGCCCTTGGGGGAACTGTTGGACCACCGCCGGGCACAGCCAAATCCAGCCTCTCCTCCTGGCTTGCTGGAGAAGAAGGTTGCACAGCCACGGCCACGGATACAGCTTCACTGGTGGAGCTAGATGTCAACATTGCTAATGTTAGCGCTCGATTTGGAGGACGATGTATGACAAAAAAAAACTGTCTAATTTTGTCAGTTTAGCTGTTACATCTCCTTGTTCTCTCTTGTCCTTTCTCTTTTGAGCGCTGCTCTTGTGCTTTGGTTTGCTGTACATTATAAATGCAAGCTATTACATTTTTTATAATGCTACCGAACTTGCTGCTGCTAGCTACAGTACAGTACAGGTTTATTAAACGGTTCGCTCGTCACGCAAGGTATCACATGACATGAAAGGGAGCAAGGTCATTGGACAGACAAATTACAAATTACTTTAGGTTGCTTGGTTACTTTGAAGACTGCGTGAACCGGTCAATGCCATTGGCAAAATATTTAAAAAAAATATATAAAAAATCTTTTTTTAATTCTTTTTTTTAGTTTTGTTTTGCATGGGCCGCTTGCCGGCTCTGGGCCCCGGTGCGTTGCACCGGCTGTACCGTCGATAGTTACGCCACATTGCTACCCATTGGTAATATTATCAGGGAACACAACGTTGACTTTCATAGCTATGCACAAGGTATACAATTATACATTTCTGTTGAGCCAAATTACACCAATACACTATGCTCCCTGACCACCTGACTATCTGCTATCGCTCAATTGAGAAGAGCAATATTTATTTTTGTTTGAATGAAGATAAGATATAATTGGTCTATTGGTCTTAATTATAATGCTTATAGTTTTAATTTTGTATAGTTTCATGTAATTCATGTATAAATTGTCACTGCACTATATGCAGCACAAATGTAAGCAAGCATGGGTAAAATGTAATTGTAGTCAAAACTTAACACAAACTGACGGACAAAGAACACAAAAAATGGGAAAAACACTTGGGAAATGGAACAATACAAATGAATTAAATTAAATTAAAATGTATTGAATTTCACAATGGCAAAATACAAGCTAACAAGCACTCATCACCAATTATAAATGTATAAAATAAAGTATTTTGGGGATTTATAACAACTCATTACAACCAACTCACTCTAGACCAGAAGAGGGCGATGCAGCAGTTTAATTCCCCACAAGGAGACTCAGCTTTACCCACTGCCACCTTCCTCTGTTACCCAGGGGATGCTGCTGAGAAACAAGGACACGTAGCATAGCAACCAGAGTGTATAATTCCTGGCCTGACCTATGGTCCCTGTCCGGCCCTGTGTGTGTGTGTGTGTGTGTGTGTGTCTGTGTGTGTGTGTGTGTGTGTGTGTGTGTGTGTATGTGTGTGTGTGTGTGTGTGTGTGTGTGTGTGTGTGTGTGTGTGTGTGTGGTGTGTGTGTGTGTGTGTGTGTGTGTGTGAAAATGAGACTGAACATGCTTATTTGGTAAACAAAGCTAAACTGCACGTCTGCTGAAAATTCTGAGCTGGCCGGTATCCTAGCAACTGTTCTTGTGCACTATAAATATCCTTTCTGTGTGTGTCTGTATGTGCTTGTGCGTATGTGTTGTGTGTGTTTCTATAGCAATCTATCTATGTCTCTGCAGTGTGTGTCACATATATCTTATATTCAACATCTGTAGCCTGGTATTTGCCTGCTCTTCTGCATTCAGCAGCAGGACGGCTGGGCGTGGTGGTGCAGTGTCATCCTCACACCACAAGGTGGGTCACCTGTTCCACTCTCTCACAGAGTTTAGGAGGTCCCTGTATTTTGGGGTGGTGACATACATCCAGGTAATAATCTCGCTTTCCCCTCTGTATCTGAATTTTCAGTTCAGTTCTTTGAAAGGAGAAATCCTAAAATTAATAAGAAAAACACATATGATTGTCATAGAAATCATTCCTCACCTTTTTTAACACACTCATAATCTGCATTCACTATAATGTTAAAAAAGATTGTAATGTTAAAAAGCTGCATGCATGGAGACACTTCAAAGGTTAAAAAAGTGTAACTTAATATCTCGATGCCAGATTGCAACTGAACTTCCTGTTTAATATCCTGTTAGGGTTTTTTTTTGGTGGCAGCTGCCTTTGAACAGGAAGGGTGAGCCCAGTAACAACAGTGCTGCACAACTTTGTCACCATTAGATCAAAGCAGAGCAACACATGGACTAAATATTGCTTTAACCACAACATGAAATCTGACGCACAAGTTCTCTTTGTCAATGTAAAATATAAGATTTACAATGAAGGATGTCTGGCATGTGATATGAAACTGGCAGCTTAAAATGTAGATGTGATATATAAAACCTGTTTGTGACAATGTAGGAAGTCAGCAAAATTGAGATTAAGGAATAGCTTTGCTTTCTTTATAAAAGTTTAGATTGATAACACTTTATTTTCTGTCCATATCGTATAAAGCAAAGAGACAGTTAGACTGATCAATGATGATGATTCAGTTGATTTGAAGTAATCCACCATCAGAGGTGGGAAGTAGGGAGTACAAATACTTTATTACTGTACTAAGTACATTTTTCTGGTTTCAGTACTTTACTACACTACTTATTTTTCTGACGACTTTTTACTTTTACTTATTACATTTTCAACACAAATACCTGTACTTTCTACTTCTTACATTTTCAAAACTGGTTAGTTACTTTAGTTTTAATCTGTGTTTGGTGGCATGATCATTATTATTTAGAGCCATTGTGTGCCTATTGATTTTAACACGATCCGTGTATCCATCATTTCCTGGTCTTCTCTAAAGAAGAGGGACCAATGAAAACTGTGTCATTTAGCCGTTGTTCAGCATCGAAACATTCATTAGCTAACAATTACATTATTGTTCTATTAATATAAAGTGAGGTCAGTTACAGTTGGTAGTTATGGGCACTTTTTACTTAAGTACATTTCGAAGCCCATACTTCTTTACTTTTACTTGAGTAAAGAAGTTTAGTCAGTACTTCTACTTTTACCAGAGTATTTTTAAACATGACTATCTGTACTTCTACTTGAGTAAAGGATGTGTGTACTTTTGCCTTCTCTGTTCACCATGTTCAATTCCAGATCATAGAAGATCCTATCTAATAATATTCTACATATGAATATAGGATGTCTAACAATTAAGTTATTATTGTGCCCAAACACAGCATGCTGTTCTATCTAACCAGATGTTTTCATGGTGATCAGCAAGTTCTCAAGCCCATCTGATATATATTCTGAATATTATTCTGAAATTGACGAATTTGCATAATAACTACTTTTACTTTTGTTACTATATTTTGATGCTAATACTTTTGTATTTTTACTTGAGTAACATATTCAATGCAGGACTTTGACTTGTAACAGAGTATTCCTCAGCCTGTCCTCCTCCAAAAAACTACCAAATAGGTCGATTGTTCAGCAGCTTATTACGACCTATAGTCACGTTTTAAAGTTAACACCTCTAGTGGTCGTGTAAGAAACAACAATTTGCGGCATATGGGCTGATGTTCCCGTTGATTGCAAGCGCTCCGGAGGGTTGTATATTCACAAATAACCCTCTCTGGAAAATCCTAAATTGTAGAATAGTTTGGCCATTAAAATGCTTTTTGATTAGATTTCTAGCGAGAAGTGTATATTGTACTTTTAGAATCCACGTCCAGTGGATGTGTAAGGCAAGGCAAGGCAAGGCAAGGCAAGGCAAGGCAAGGCAAGGCAAGGCAAGGCAAGGCAAGGCAAGGCAAGGCAAGGCAAGGCAAGGCAAGGCAAGGCAAGGCAAGGCAAGGCAAGGAAAGGCAAGGCAATTTTATTTATATAGCACTTTTCAGCAGACCACTACAGTATCTTCTTGATCTTTTCTATTCTATATTTATATCATTGACCTTCTACTTTCCCCATATTTTGTATGTAGGCTACTCTTAATATTTAAATTTTTTCATCAAATATAACATATTCAACAAAATAATTCAATAACGTGGTTTAACCACTAGGCGGTGCGAGTTAAAAAACTGTCAAGTTTACAGTGTTAACACAATAAATTATACTTTCCAGTATAAGTTTCCAGTTTAGTTTATGACGGATTTATTTTGTTATCCACACATATATTGTTCTGATATTTGTAACACCAAACCGACAGAAAAGAAAAACTACAAGTCCCTGTCTATCAGCTGTGCACCGTTATGGTGTAAATACAGCCTATCTACCAATTGGATCAAATATAAAAGTCAGCCGAATTACTATTGATACTGCAAGGAGACTTATTGTGTGAAGAGAAATTGAAGATGTTGTTTAATTGCTGATATATTTATGATCCACGTCAGGTATTCAGTTTCGGCGGCATTTCTTCCAGTTTGTCCAAAGGTCTTCTAATCAGGGCTCTATACATACAGAACTACGGCAGATGTGTAATATTTAATGCAGCCGAACCGTGTATTACAAGGCCGTTATGTGATGACTTTCAAAGAGAAAAGCAAGAACACTCGGAATAAAGTATTATTTTCTTTTTTTAAATGTTTTCAGATTTCAAATCGCATAAACACCATATCCCAACGTGCATTGCGGCTAAAACATCCAATCACCAAGCTTCAACGATAGCTGAGGAATATGGGTAGTTCGATGTTTTAGCCTATCAAAACCTCTGAAAAAATAAATGTGTCTCTCAGAATCGAAAGGGAAAAACCTATAGGAAAAACACAAAAGCAGTGTACACAATTTAAATCAATTAATGTTGTGCAATTAACAAGGATAAACTAATGTTTTTTAGTGGATCAGTAGTGCAGATATCACTGTAAAATAATTTGACAGTGAGGGGAACACGGTTTTATTATGAAAACTTCGAGACCGGAAATACTGTTTTCACCCCATGAGGGTTGACGCTAACTTTACATGGACGCTGCCGTCAATAGAAATGAATAGGGGAAAGACGTAGTATACACGTTCTCCTGGCGAGACCTCAAATAATCTTCGTAATATCTATCAAACTATAGATCCTACACATCCACTGGACGTGGATTCTGAAAGTACAATATACACTTCTCGCTAGAAATCTAATCAAAAAGCATTTTAATGGCCAAACTATCCTACAATTTAGGATTTTCCAGAGAGGGTTATTTGTGAATATACGACCCACCGGAGCGTTTGCAGTCAACAGGAGCACTAGAGGTCGAAAACTTTAAAACGTGATTATACAGTAGGTCATAATAAGCGCTTGAACAATCGACCTATTTGGGGTGCTAGTGACTTATCCGACCGGCCCACTTCAGTACCGGCCCATCGGGATTCGTCCCGATGGCTAGTCTGCCCCTGTACATAAGGCAGTTGGGTTAACATATATTGCTCAAATGTGTGACAGCTTGGGCAACCCACCTACAGTATGTTCCAAGGTTTATCTCTGGTGTGTCATTTAGCATATAGGGAACATCTCTGCAGGATGGTAGCAGCCTCACATGGGTGGTCATGTGCAGAGGCTTGGCTGAGGGAATCCTCGGGGCATGTGTGGATCCAGCAGGCCTGCCACAAGTTCACCCACAAAGAGCCTGGGAAGATGAGAAGGGTGAGGGTGCGTAGTCGAAACCTGCCAGCCAGATGGTGGGGGAAAGCTGATTAAACCCAGATACACAGATGTGTTTTAATTAATCAAATCCACTCTCAGATTAGCATAGTAAAACAACAGGAGGAGAAGGTTATCAAACACATTTTATTGGTTTGGCATTATTTTATTTTTGAAAAAGTACACAGCATAAAATCCAGTTCAAACGTTCATGGCTCTCTATATTACGTTTTTTGTTGTTTTTTTCTTCCAAAAATGTAAATATGTCCAATACATTTAACAAGTACATGGCCTCAGCATGGAAGAAGGATATTGTGTATTTTGAAGTTAGAAACCAGCACGTTATCAGACCTGGTGATACATCACGGCCCCAATACAAAATTGATGTGTAAAACAGATGTAAATGTACTTGTGAAACAACAACTAAAAGTTGTTCCTTCTTTAATGATGAAGTTAAAACGCAGATTATTTTATAAATTAACATTGGCAGTGGGCCGGCATCATTAAATTGTCAGGCTCCTGGCTGAACATCTCAAGGTGAAGGATGACTGCTAATTCTGCCTGATCTCAGCGCAGGCCTCTTGGAAATTATAGCATGGCCCTTGACAGGCAATAAGTCTCCCCCCCCCCCCCCCCCCCCCCCCCCCCGCACTTTCTCTTTCCACCTCTCTCCTCCCTGCTTCTAAAGCTCTTCCAGCATTCTTTATGCAATAAAGAGCAATGCTAGCATAAAATGGTTCTTACTATGTGGCAGCAATATGTCAGCACTGAGGAAATATATTGATGTATTGCTTATAGAGGTTAACATTTGGTGTGAAAATTAGACATAATATGGTCAACCTGATCCAATCTGATGAGCAATATACAATACAATATAGTGTATCATTGATACTGATGTCAAACTAACCACACATCATTGGACTTTAGCTGCCAACCTGATCAAATGTGTTCACTGGGGCTCAGAATATTCAACTATACATTGGTTCTTAATCCAGTTTATTTGTTCTAAATTATTTTGGTCTAATGTGAGGGATTGGTTGTTGCTTAAATTAACAGATATTCCTGCTGTCAAAATATGTCAACATTTATTTTATATTGATAATTTGGACTCTTCAATATCTGATTTGGTTAATATAATAATTATGTTGGGTAAATACCATATACACTGCTGTAAATGGAGAGGTAGCAAGCCCTCCTTGTCTTGTTTAATTAATAAATTCAAATAAATGTTTCTGTCACTTAAAGAAATACAGTCCTGGAAAATTGCTTAAAAGATTCATAGTGATATCTCTAATTTTTTATTATTTTATAGTGGCCATTTCTACTGATCACAATTCCATTGTTGAGGTCTACTAGAATAGATTTATAATGTTCAATGTTCCAAAATCACATTGGTTTTCTCATACAGCATCTCTGTATAGTATGTGTATTCACTCTCTGTCCTACACGCCTTGTTGGAGCTCTTGCCCCCCCCCTCCCTATGAGCCCACTGTGCTCTGATTGGTCAACCACTGTTACAGCTGAACATCAGTGTTTATGTTTTACAATGGCGTTTGTTAGCAACCAGAAAATGACACCAGTAATGACAAACAGATGAGAATGCTGCGTGGGGTTCGGGTGCCGGGCCCAGGGGCGCCGTAAGGGGGTGAAAAGTTAGGACGATTCTAAGGGCCCGTGACTGACAGGGGCCCAAACAATTTTAGAACATTAAGAAAAAAATGTTTAAGTAACCAATGTGATATCTTTTCATGGGGCCCAAAATCCCTGGCGGCGCACCGGTGTCGTCTCCCGGTTGCTGCGTGGGGTCTGCGTGCCATGCCAGTGGATCCGCAAGCCCCGCAACATCCCGCCAACACGGCACCCAGTCCACACCCAGCATCCAGGGAAACACAGCGGGAAATCCACCTCACACTGTCCACTCCGGGAGCCTCACGGAGAGGGTGTGCCTATTGTTCTATAGCTGTGTGCCAATTGGTCTAGACTTAGTGACGTCAATAGGCCACGGAAGAAAAATCTACAACGAGGTGTTCTGGGGCAGCATTGACACGTCTTTTCTGTGTTAGGGTTTTACTCGCTACAGGGTGTACTTTGAGGGTTTGTGACTCTGCAGACCGTTTACATGCAGAAAAAGCTACATAACACACAAGGGGACGGGTAATAACCAGAAAAGCATATGATGGGACCTTTAAGTAAGCTCCTTAATGCCTGTTTGTTTATTTTTGCACATATGATGATGATAACTTTACATTATTTTGTATTGTATGTACTAAAAGATGTTTTTAAATAATGTTCTTAATCTATATATTGAATCACTTTTAAATGAATCACCATCCATTAAACCTGTTGGTGTGCAGATATCATCAATATGTGTGTTCTTTCCAAGCTTATGGATCTAACACTATCTACATCAACAGAACTTAAAAGGACTGGAATGATGGGTTTTACTAGCTCGCATATAAGAAAGTATTGAAGCTGTAAAAAGCCACGATCGTTGGCTGATGAAAAGAGAAACAACTTGTCTTAGTTGCTTTTGTCAACTCAGCTTTCCTGTGAACCGTAGAAGAGTCTGTTCTGTTCTTTAGTAAATCGTGACTTGAACAGAGAAGGCATTTCTGGATTTTCTCAGAATAACACGAAGGCCATCTTGTAGTGACTGCATTAACATTTTACCATACAAGCTGCCATTTGGATTGATGGTGATTTTTATGAATGTAAAGTATACAGGCAGCACACTCCTCTAGCGTGAAACCTGCTTCGTGGACCACAGAAGAACCCATGCAGCTCGGAAGGGAGCGTTTATGCTTCTACTGTGGGAAGTAGGGACATTTCCTGGGAACCTGCCCGTTAAAAGACGGGGCTTACCAGTAAGACGGAGGGTGCTGGTGAGCCGACTGACGACCGCACATTTTCCTTCACTTCCAGTCACTTGATGCTAGCGCTCTTGACGGTATTCTCATGTGCAAAGTGACTCATAGAACCATGCCTCTTAAAATAACTATTGATCATGAACACACAGAGCACACGACTCTGTTTGATTCTGCACAACATGCAGTGATTCTGGGCTATCCCTGGTTGTGCAGACATCCCTCACATTGACTGGCGGACTGGTAAAGTTTTGGGGTGGGGAAGCGACTCTTCTCATTCGTGTTTCAGGAGAAAAGATGCTGAAACTGCTAGAGAGGAGCCCATTATAGACACTGGCATGGAAGATGAAAGCAACCAGGACTCAGACTACCCCGACCTTACGAACGTGCCCAGCTGCTACCGAGACCTCAAGGAGGTGTTCAACAAGACTAAAGCGACATCCCTTACTCCTCATCGCACCTACGACTGCGCCATCGATCTCCTGCCTGGGTCCTTCTTGCCCAAGGGAAGACTGTACTCTCTCTCTGCTCCAGAGTCTATGAGAGAGTACATAGACGGCGCCCTCAGGACAGTGAAGGGAAGTTACAATGCAGTTTACACCACCTTTTTTTAATGAAATACTTGTACTCTACTTGATTAGGCAGGCTTGTTTCCATTGTAAGGTACTTTAATTCACTATAATTGAGAGGAAATGATTAAATAGTTACTATGAAGGTCGAGTTTTTCATTCAAAATATAGGCTATTTATACATTTTGATTGATTGATTACATTTAAATGCATAATCTGCATTTGTACTTGTTTTTATTCATCTTTAATTTGTATTGTATGTAGTCATCAGTTTTTCTTTGAATCAATATGTAATCTTTTACAGCTTGTTTATTAAATATTTATTATAAATGACATATTTCTCAGTTTTAAAAAATATGACTATTTTCTTATTCTCTAGATCAGGGGTGCCCAACCAGTCGATCGCGAGATGTGTCTAAAAATAGAACAAAAATATTCTGTTTTATCGTTAATGTCCTATAACATAATCTTCCTGTGCCAGAATAATGCACTTGAACGCATCAAAGCTTTGTGATTGGCGTGACCCCATGCATCGGGGCGTGGCTGGTGGGCAGTGGGCACTAGTTAGCTGACGTTGTCTGTGGCAACAGGAGTGACAGTCCGCACATACAAGACCGCAATTATGGCAGAAGCAAAAAAGGCCAAAATATATCATTTTCACTCCGAGTGGGAGGATGATTATTTTTTTGTTTATTCCAATTCAAAGTCCATCTGTCTCATCTGCAATGCGAGCGTGGCTTTACCGAAGAAGGGTAATATAGAGCGGCATTTCAAAACGGTGCACACACGCTACGAGACGGAATTCCCTCCTAATTCTGCCCTACGCTCTTCCGTTCGTTGCATGCATATGTAACAGAGTTAAACATGTGAATACATAATTATAAGTTTGTGAATTTTAAGAGATGAGATTGTTTCATTTAATATTTTAAGTTTTGTTTCCCGTGGGAACACCGTCCCGTTGCACGTCTTTTTTTACTTCCAGTATGTATTTTCCACCCTCCACGGACTGGCCATCTGTAGAATCTGGAGAATCACAGAACAGCAGGTCGTCAAGGGCCGGCTCGATTCGCTGACGGCCATCAGCGCCCTTAATTTGTTATGTTTTTAAAAGGCATCATTGAAGTTGCACCGACAGAGGTCCGCCGTTTCCCCGCAGCGAGGCTCCCCCCAGTTGACAGTATGCTAGCACCCCAGCCCCCCCCCCCCCCCCCCCCCCTTCTCTATTTGAACTGGTAGATCTCGGCAGACTGGCAACTTTAAAAGTAGCTCTTGGTTCAAAAAAGGTTGGGCACCCCTGCTCTAGATGGAACCACGCTTTCGGAATCGGAATGACGGTAGTCTTAACTTGGCAGACACTTTGGAAGCAAAACAGGTCAAGCAGTCTAACAAAGCTAGGCCGTGGATTCGACCTCTTTCCCCAGAGGAAGTGATGGACAAGGCCAGAACAGCCATAACCCAGCACCGTGGAGATCCATCCAACAGAAGACACCTGCTGGGTTTCTTCGAAATCCAGTTTGGTCTGTTTCACAAGCAGACTTTCCGTTGGGTGGTGGAAAATTCTCTTGGCTATGTTGCTTACCTGGTGGCAGCAATGAAAAGAGACCCGACAGGAGGCAGCAAAGACTCCAAGGAACATTACCTGAACAAGGGCTGTTTCAAAGAGTATATTGAGCTCTTTCCTTCTGGAAGAATTGCCATTGCCATGAAAGAAGAGCAATATGCTGCCAACGCTCCCCAACACACTCCCCCTGCCCAGGTCACTCCCCCTGCCCAGCACTTGACCACCACAGAGCATGCTGCTCCCACCCAGCAAGCTGGGACCAACCAGCATAACTCAACCTCTTCACTCCGCTCCCTTTTGGCTGGACAGATACCAAATCAGAGGAGCCTGACCAACGCAGTGAAACGGCTGGTTTCCCCCAGCAAAACCAAACCCTGTAAGAAAACATTCATTTGATAACACTTATTTTTAATGTTTAGTACTCTTCAATACTTGTGATGTTTATCTGTTTGTCCTTAATTTGTCTTTCTTTAGCTTTGGTCCATGCACGTGCACGGCCAAAACCCCACCTCATCCAACTGCCTGTGTCCTTCGAGGCAGCAAAGGTCCCAGCCTCCACCCTCACACACCCGCCTCCAGCCTCCACCCTCCACCCTCCACCCTCAAACACCCGGCTGTGTCCAGTGAGGTCGATGACAGCACACTCCTGACAGAGGCAAATCCTGCAGGTATGTTAACATTTCAATATCTCAAACATTAAAACACAATATTTTTAAGTGGACACATTTAGTGATACATTTTTCTAATTTATTTTTCAAGTCCTTTTCCTTTTGTTGTCGCAACTTAAAATCAGCTGCTGCTTAGGCAAATAAACTCAATATTCGTAATGAAGTCCTTAAGGCTGGAGCCACACGAGGACGATAACGCAAACGGACCGAAATGGATACCAAAAAAGTCTTCCGTCCACACGCAATAGGCACCAGAAACGTGTCGCCCACGTCCTCTCTTCCTGACTGCTAGCAGTTTCTTGACTTTGTAAACCAGACCACCGTCTAACATCCGGGGGGGATGAGGGGGCTTGGATGGAGGGAACAAACAACTCTCACGAACCGGTTTGATTTTGGCAACATGAAAGGTAGGATGAACTCTCAGGGACCTGGGCAGCCACCGGGTTAATCACTTTAGCTATGGGAAACGGACCCACAAACCTCGGCGCCAGCTTCCTGGAGGCCACAAGTAGGGGTAGATCTCTTGTAGATAGCCAAACCTTCTGCTCGGGTCTGTAAACAGGTGCAGGACGACGATGTCGATCTGCTGCCTTCTTCATGCGAGCAGCACTCCTCAGGAGAACCTGGCGAGCTCCCGCCCAGACTCTGCGACACCGCCTCACCAGGGCATTTGCTGATGGTACAGTCACTTCCTTCTCTACTTCTGGAAAAAGTGGAGGTTGGTAACCATAGGCGCAGTGAAAAGGGGAGAGACCCGTGGCAGATGTAGGTTGGGTGTTGTGAGCATACTCTACCCATGACGAGGCATGGGGATGAGTCATTTTGGTGAATCTGTCAACAACAGTGCAGATGGTGGTGTTACCTGCAGAGGGCGGCAGTCTAGTCATAAAGTCCAGCGAGATGTCAGACCATGACATCCACCATGGCGGCTTGGAATGGACAAGGGTTGCAGCAGACCCACAGGAGATTGGGTGGAGGTCTTGTTCTGAGCACAGGTAGCGCAGGCTGCCACATACTCAGTTACCTCCTTCTCCATTTTAGGCCACCAAAACCTTTGCTTAATCATGAAAATAGTTCTTTTGATACCAGGATGATATGATAGTACAGATGTGTGAGCCCAGTGAATCACGTCAGAGCGGGCGGATAGAGGAACAAAGAGACGGTTAGGGGGGCCACCGCTGGGTACAGTTTTTCCCTCTAACGCTCGATTTACCTTAGCCTCAATTGGCCATGTCACCCCTCCTATCACCCGAGTGGGTGGTAGAATGGACTCGGTCTCCTTGGAAAGGGCCTCTGGGTCAAAAAGTCTGGATAAGGCGTCTGGTTTGGTGTTCTGCGAGCCAGGACGATAGGAGAGAGTGAAGTTAAACCTATTAAAAAACAAGGTCCATCGTGCTTGTCTGGCATTTAACCTCTTAGTCTTGCGTATATTACATTACATGTCATTTGTTAGACGCTTTTATCCAAAGCGACTTATATACATTCAGTACTGTGGACAATCCCCACAGGAGCAATTTGGGGTGAAGTGTCTTGCCCAGGGACACAACGACATGCTGACTGCAGTGGGTCTCGAACTTGCTACCCCCTGATTCGAAGTCCAGTACACTATCTACTAAGTATATGTTTGATAACCATGGAGTAGCCGAAATACGCTCAATCCCTTGTATGTCAGAACATGCATAAATGTAAGGTGGAGCTTATTTATTATTTTACCATACTTTTGGGTAGGTTGTGAAAAAAAAATCAATGGATCATTTAAGTTCTTCACCATAATCATTCGTGATTCATTGTATGTTTATATTATTGTACTTTGTAACAGAATCAAAATCTTCAAAGTAACTCATGTTTTCAAATCAATGAAGTTAAGAGTAAAATATGAGCCTCTGAAATGTAGTGAAGTTGAAGTATTAAGGCGCATACAAGTAAGTACATAATTGGGGGGGTACTGTTGTGTCTCTTCAGATTTGTTAGTTTTATTTTGGTACTAATCTCCCCTCTCATTTCAGGTAGTTTGACTCCTCCCCATGTGTGTTCTTCACTGACCTGATTACCTGCCCCGCCCTTATTGTTTGCACCTGTAGAGCCCCTGTGTGTGCATTTAATCAGTGGCCGTTTCTCAATGTCGAGTAAAGCTGCTCCAGAGCCACTATTTCAAGCATACTACGTCATCGAGTGGCACTGTTTAAATGCCCAGCATACATGTGCTACCAAGCAAGCGTCCTCGACATTGAGAAACACCCTGTGTTTTCTCTGTGCCAAGTGCCAGATCGTTTCGTGCCATAGAGTTGAGCCTTCCAGCGTTTGTTGAGCCTTACACATATTATTAGAGATTAGACAGCCAGTTGATTTCTGTGCTAGAGAGTTAGTTAGTATTAGTAAGTATTTAGTAAGTATTTTTTGGAGTCCATGTATACTAAGTGTGTTTGTATTGCCCTGCAAATCCCCAAAGTAAATACCTTTTTTTGAACCGTCTTTTTTGTCTGGAGTCGTGCATTTGGGTCTTGTCATTTTCTTGTGTGCCCCAGTCGTAACATAAAGTTGTCATATGAGAAGTGTACGAGCCTAACATACTATACAGATAACTCCACCAAGGAGTTGTTACTGCAAGGTTAGGGTAGACACTCCACTTGCAAACTCAGTCACATTACCTCATTATAATTAAATCTGGAGAGACTTCATTTTTAGCTTAAAGAACATTTATTGACACTTGCGCCATTTGATATAAATGTTAATAGTCTTTGGAGATAACCCCCCCTGATATCGTATATCTTAAGGGGGAAACACAGCCGTGAGTATAATAGGAAAATCCCCCCTGGTCCAGACACTGGTGGTGATGGTAAAGATCTGATTTGATGATGAGATGGGATGAAGATCAGGATTTGATGAGGAGAATGGATGAAGAGGATCCTGAAGATCTGGATTTCATAAAGCGGAGGTGTGATGAGGTCTGGTTTTGGATTAGCTCTCCTGGCCCTGGACATGATGACAGGAGGTAGATGGGGTGGAGGTGGGATGCAGCATAAACACCTGAAATCACAGCTGACTGCAGGAGAGAGGAAAACGATTTTACAGTTTGACTGCAGCACGATGATTGGCTGCAGGGGATTGTGGTAAAATGTAATTGGTTGAAAGACAACACCCATGATGAGCTGATTATATGTAGTTGCAGAGTGACAAAATGTATAACCAATCTTCCTGCTTGAACTTGCGCTGAGCCCTATTTGATCATGTGTGTGTGAGTGAAAACCACAAAAGAAGCATGAGGCGGAGATGTCTGCAGTACAGAGCAGAGCATCAGATAACAGGAGTCCGTGGATAACATAGGCTGTATAAAATAGGTCAATATCTGCCTACAGGCACCTCTAAGCTTCATAATTAACATTTCATATCTTAACACTATTCAACTCATATGAAGTTTATTTATTCCTCACTTCACACACACAGCTTTATCCACAGAGCTTTGTTCCATCCAATAACTTTAATTGTTGTGTGCTCAACTGTTTCTTCACAGTGACTTCCTGGAGTTTTTGCTAGTTTACATTTTAGATGTGTTTCTCTGTTTGTACACTGAATTAAATCTGACAGAAATGTTTATTCTCTTATAAACCCATCCTCCTTTATTGATCATTATAGCTTATAGGCTGGCAATAAACACCATATTTCAGGTATTAGGCTGTATTCTTGTTGATTAAAATGTCTGCTCTAGTAAATATTATGCACTGAATCATGCAAAGGAACACAGTTATGCAGCAGAACTAAATGTTTATTTCCCTGCTTTCTTGCAAATTTGAAAGAAAAGACGTGTATTGGAACTCATCATTCTCCATGTAGGATCATTTTCTTTTGTGCCCACAGCTTAAGTGACTGTTTTACTGCTCTGAGTTATGCAAAAGTACGTTAGGCGGCGCGACACAGGATCATATAATAAAGAATGCTGTGTGGTAAAATGTAATTGTGTGAATGTAATTTTCTAGTAAGGAAGCATGGGCTCAGAACAGTCTCATAATACACACATGCACACAGAAGGATTCACACTTGTATTTCCGGATCCACACTTGTGTTTTTCAATGCACACACAAATGTGTTCCGTTTCATATACATGTAAATAAAATCCAAATACAGAAAAAAGTTTTACATATGTATTTTTGATCCTCACATATTTGTTTTCCGTTTAAAACCTCTGCACCTGCAAACACAAACCGCTTTCTGTGCATGGATCGCTGTGCATTCGTGTGTGGGTTTTTTGAGACTCCCCTGACGGTCACCCGATTCGTACTTGTAATTTTTTCTATCTATAGCCAATCAGATGTCTCCTCAATTCTAAGCCAATCACATGAGCGCGCCCCCACGAGGGTAGATTTATTGCGTTCATGACGTAGCGCTTCATGTACGCATTTTGCGCTGTCCGGAGCTGACAGGTCCATGGAGCCTGCAGGCGCTAATCTCAGGACACTTCCACTCTCAGTACATTGCCACTTTCCGAACAGGAAATGCACGCAAATACAAGCCTTTATATTATTAAGGTACAGTGCCACTTTCCGAACCATTAATGAATGCTTGTGTACACAAAAACGGCAGGCAAAACTGTTTTAAATGTGTGTTTCCTGTATGGCGATCAGCTGCTTTATTTATGTCTGTATGAAGTTGTTGTGAGTGTGGAGGGAGCAGCTACAGGTTAGCTTAGCCTAATCGATCAGTGCACTACGAAGCCAGTGCTAGACAGTGAACTGTCAACCGGGGGAGCCCCGCCGGTCATTATCGGCCGATATTCACTCTTAATAGTTTGATCGGTGCTCTCTATAAAGGCCGAACAGGAGAGCTGGATCTGATCGATATGGACATTCATTTCATTTCATTTCACACCTTTATTTATCCAGGTTGTATCCCATTGAGATCATTGATCTCTTTTTCAAGGGAGACCTGCTCAAGTAGGTTCCACATGAAACATTAAAAACATAAACAGAACAACAAAAGGACATCATACAGTAGCATTACAGGGATTACAATTTACATACTATCCACATGCACAGGTACCAACAGCTTCCGATTGAGTAGCATCCAACCGAGCTTTAAAAACATTTAGTGGCACCAGATTGCTCAGTTTCCATTTTAATTGCAGACTATTCCAGGACAGTGGAGCTGCGCATCTAAATGCTATCTTCCCTAAGACAGTCCTAGCAGTTGGCACATTTAATAAAACCATAGCATGCGATCTCAGGCAATAGCCACTTACAATTCGCAAGACAGACATAAACGCGAGTGAAGTTTTAGCGAGCTGCATGAGAAACTGACGGGCTGTCAGAAGAGAGGGAGGGAGAGAGGAAAAGAGATGATCCTTACTCCCGTGTTATTAGCCATATCCGGTCATAGTCCGGTAATTACCTGCTAACGGAAACTCTGCTACACAATTCTTCTTCTTCTTCTTCTTATTATTGAAACATGACCGGTAAGTTTCAAATTTGTCCGGTAAAATAAATTATGTCTGCGGAAACCCTGCTCCGGACAGCGCAAAATGCGTACATGAAGTGTCATGAACGCAATAAACCTACCCTCGTGGGGACCCGCTCATGTGATTGGCTTAGAATGAAGGAGACATCTGATTGGCTATAGATAGAAAAAATTACAAGTACGAATCGGGTGACCGTCAGGGGAGTCTCAAAAAACCCACACACGAATGCACAGCGATCCATGCACAGAAAGCGGTTTGTGTTTGTAGGTGCAGCGGTTTTAAACGGAAAACAAATATGTGAGGATCAAAAATACATATGTAAAACTTTTTTCTGTATTTGGATTTTATTTACATGTATATGAAACGGAACACATTTGTGTGTGCATTGACAAACACAAGTGTGGATCCGGAAATACAAGTGTGAGTCCTTTTGCGGATCATGAAATACAAGTGTGAATCCTTCTGTGTGCATGTGTGTATTATGAGACTGTTCTGAGCCCATAAGGAAGGGCCTGTTTTCTGCAGCATTTCCCATGAATAACACACCACTAATTCCCAGACTGGTTTATTATTCAGTAAAGAAAGATGAGAGTGTTTGCATCTTGCAGTCCTGCACAATATGACTTATATGTGTGAAGTGGGCACTGTGTCTGTTTCAGTTAAGCTGATAATACTGTTGTTATCTTCTGTTTCACTTGATGATGATTCACTGATGTTTTCCGCAGGATTTAAAAATATCTCACTGACAGCGAGGGGGTGAGGTCACGCTGGACTGTAGCTGTCACTCACTCTGCGCATCAGTCCATTTCCCCCTGTCAGTCTTCACCCGGTGGAAATCACAAGTCATTATCTGCTCTTCTATTCTATGTCTCTATGACAGGATCATAGGTTGTTTAAAGTAATACTCACCAACCACATCTTGTATGGTTATTCGCCTTCTTTTTGTAAGTTAGATGAAAAGGACAATACCACAGTAGCTAGAGCTACTGTATGAGCCAATGCAAAGCATGAGAACACATTTAAACATATTTAAACTTTAACTTCACACTGTACATTTTATATGTACCTTGTACTGTGAGAGAGTACTTCTGAGAGAGCTGCAGCATATATTTAAAGATAACTGTTGGTTTTAGAATAATCAAAAACAAACTCAAAGGCAAGACCCGGCCACCCAAAGGCAGACTCTTCCATCCTGGATTGTGGCCCTCCCAGGAGAAATCAGCATTATTATTGACAAGGTGTAGGCCATGGATTTATTTTAAAAGAAAGTGTAGGACTGAACATATTTGAAATTTGTGTAAATGTGTGATAGTCATCGCATACTGTAGCAGCCTGTCAGAATACACACAGGCCTCTGTACTAACTGTGTGTGTGTGTGTGTGTGTGTGTGTGTGTGTGTGTGTGTGTGTGTGTGTGTGTGTGTGTGTGTGTGTGTGTGAGTGTGTGTGTGTGTGTGTGTGTGTGTGCGGTGGTCAGCCCTGAGTGACACAGGAAGAAGAGGAAATATGGCAGGGAGTAAATATTTTAACATCAAAATTCACATTTAATAAAAGTAAACATCTGTGTTTGCGGTAGTGTTAATGCTCATTGTCGTTATGTAAGTGTGGGTTGCCATGCCGTAGTTGGTGTTGACTTGTACTGCCTCTAAGTGTTGGAATTACAGAGGAACAATAGCTGTTGGCATAATTCTAGTTATGGGAAAACAAGCAAACAATTAAAAAAATGTCAGAGTAGCTTTTAAGGTGCGACAACGAGGTATGTACTGTAAGAGAGCGACTTCATGATTTTTGAACAGGCAATCATTGTGATCAAGTGGATAATTCCTCCCTCTCTCTCTGATTGCTCTCTCCATCTACCAGCCCCTCTCCTCCTCTCTCTGTGTTATGCTTGAACTCTGTGAACCTTCCTTTTCCTCACAGCTAGTGCCACAGCAGCGAGGATGAAAGACTCCCTTCATGTGTGAATAAATACGGTCTGACAGCACCTCTCTATCACTCCAGCTCACATGCACTATTCTATCCGCCGTGACTGGGATTCTGTGTGATCTGTGTTCGCGTGTGTGTGATGTTTCATGTCAAAAGGACCTGCAGTACAGTTGAAATAATGACCCAGAGTGAGTGGTATCTGGTCTGGTGAAGTGAAATGTGTGTGTCTGCACTGTAGAGACACAATCACAATGCAATGAAAGATAGCTGTACAATCCGTGTGTATTTATTCTTGTAAAATGACTAATACCAACAGAGGATGAGTAAGAGGATCCCATTTCATATGGACAGCATATGTGTGAAGATGTAGGAGTGATAATCTATATGTAAAGAAAACAATAACTCGTTTTTGGCTCAATGTAGCCTCCTTGCTTTGTTTCAGTGTTTTTAAGTTGAAGTGAACACCACCAGTATCCAACATAGTGTCTGTGAGACTAAGGGTGATAGAAAAAAACGGTTTGTTTGTTTCTGAACTCACTTTACGACTTCCTCCCAGTGGGAATCAAGTGATGGGAGGACAGGAAGCAACGTGTTTACAACTCTGTTTGTCGTATGTGTGTGAGAAAGAAAGGCAGATATTGCAACCTTGAAAACTCTTTTCAGATCACAGTTTCTTAGCTTTTAAAAAAACGTTATTTTCATGATCTGGGGCTCATTGTGTTCATGCTTCTTATTATGATAATAGTTTACTCACAGTCAGCATTGCAGTACCTCAGCAAGTACACTTAGTAAAGCCGTAAAAGGTAATGCACCGGTCAAGCCCTTGAGTGATAAGACATGCTTTAAACAAAAAAACTCCTTAACATTATCTTAACCACTTATCCAAAGTCAATAGTTAAAGAGTAGAAGCAACTGAGCCCTTAAAACATCCATAACATATTTTAAAGCTATTCCTGGTGGGACCTTGACATAATGTACATTCAGAACTGTGTACATAACATTGTTTATGTTTCTCCTTTTTCACTTCACCATGTGGTTGAAAAACACAATCTGTGACAACACTGGAAGAGGCCAACACCCTCTGAAAACATGTTGGTCTTGACTCTGATTTACAGCTTTGCACGCAGCTGTAAATATGTCTTTGACATTTTCAGAGTATGCTTGGTTGTCCATGAGCTTAGATGATCGGTTGCAAACCTGAGTCATTGCCTCCTTTCCATCCAGCAATACATACTGCTGTTGAGTAACATCTTATCACAGTTGATAGGAATGATATTATCATGCAGTCACTGTGTCAAACCAAATGGGCTCATTTAGGCTCAATGCATCAATTGTGACTTTAATATAGTTATCAACAGCTTCCAATCTGAGTTGATACTGAGGTAAAAACAAATGGTTTCAACTCTGGAAGCGTTTTCTGAGAACTGAGGTAATTAATGTTCTCTTTCTGTGACTGCCGCTGCCTGCAGCTGGCTACAGGACAACCAGCTGTAAACAGCAAGAGCTTATTAAAATGCTATTAAACAGATCAGCAGCACCGTCTCATTCTGTGTCAGTGTTTTACAATCATAATCCTGGAGGTTGTTTTAGCTACTCACTTTATTTCCAGTTTCTGTTGGCAACAGATTTAGAGAGGTGTTATGTTCGGTGCCAGCGAGCTGTCTGACTAATAACTTTTTCAGGTGTTTAATTTATTCTACAATTTGTGACACTGTCATATACCTACTTTATGTTTACTTTGGAAGTTATAACATTTCTGAGAATACACCCGATTACTTTATTCAATGTTCATTTCAAGCCAAGAAATATCACAAATCCACATTGAATAATTTTGGTATTACTTTTACAGTATCAGTTATTTTGTTATTTCATTGTATTTCGTGTCAAATGTCCTTGCTAGCTCATCATATTCAGTTATCCTTATAGTCAAAGACGCCCAATTAAGGTTTTTCGGGTTTTCCCTTTCCTGCAGTGTAGGTTTTTGAGCATGTCAATGGTCGGCAAAGGCTATAATCCCTGTGTTCCCTCCAGAGGGAATTTTCTCTCCCCCACACTCCCCCCCTGCCTGAAACCCCTCCATTAGACTCCTTTGTTTACTTCTGTAACATAATGACATCAATATGTAACGCTTTACTAACAATGCTGTTATTTGCTAGTGCTTCAACACGGCCAGCTAACCAATCAGAGCAGACTGGGCTCTGGTTTCAGACAGAGGGTGAAAAGAGGTGCTGCAGCACAGGCAGTATGAGAAAAATAAAGACCTTTTTAAGCATTTAAGCATGGAGACAGTGGAGGCACAAAATACAAATATGAACCTGAAAATGAGCAGAATAGGGACCCTTCAAGTTGAACTCAAGTATTGGTCACGTAACTTCTTTTGGTTCGTTTTAGTCAATGAGAGTAGCTGACAATTTTAGTCTTTTGTATCGGATTATATTAAACATTTGTGGCAATATTCTATTCAAAATACACCTTGTCTGTTTCTACCAAGTTCTGTTGCTATCATTTTAAACTTTAAGTTTCCCTGTGTGAGGCCACTGTATTCCTGATATGATGCGTGCAGCACAGGAAACAGAAGTGCTGCATTGAAAAAAAAGGTTGTGGATAAATAAAGCCAAACTTAATAATTACTCGTTGCTCCATGTATTCACGAGTGACACTGTTTCCTAAAAGCAAACAAGCTGAACAAGTGAATGGAATGACTCGGAGGCAAGAAGGATTTTTTTGTAGTCATGAAAACAGTGGCTTTTTAATGTAAACACTACATTCGATTGGTTTTTCCAGCACGGACATCCCACATGAAATAACAACCATTCACTAAAAAGGAGTAGAGGGAGAGAGAGAGAGAAAAAGAAAGCTGCACAGAAAAGCATTCACTGGGTAAAGAACAGAACAGAGGTTAAAATAAAAAACAATGAAGGGAACAGGAACAGAATGCCAAAGAAACAGGTATATCATGTCATTATACACAGTATTTTCTCTTTTCAAAACTAGAAATCAAGAAGGCAAGAAAAAGAGGTCTATATAGATAGATGAGGGATAACATAGATTAGGTATGAACAGATAACAACTTTCCAAATCTACTTATTTTGTGTGTGTGTTTGTGTGAGTGCCTGCAAGTGTGTGTGTGTGTTACGTGAGAACTGTGCTTTTCATTGTAGACCTGGAAGGCGTGTATTAAACTGAAAGGAGACAGAAGAAGGAGAAAGGAGCATGACTTTATACAGCGTTGATGTGTGAACATGCGGCGTCCCTAACTAGCGGACGCAGCGAGAAACGTGCTCTCCCCAAAAAAAGTGGTTCATTTCTTCTGAAATAATAAAAAATAGATATCGTTATAATATTATATTTAATCGTTCGGAGTCAGGCTAAAGTGAGGACACGGTTCTAATGCAGGGAAACAGGCAAAAAGGTAAAAGGAGAGGGGGGGGGGGGGGGGGGGGGGGGGCACAGTTCAGAGCATTACAACAACACGGGGTCAGTCGGAGATCGTCGTGGTCCCATATCAGCTCGCTGTCAAAACCCTTTGCAAAACAGCTTTATTATTAGAAAACTGAGACATAGAGAAAAAAACGTGTCATAGCTACAAAGCACAAGAAAGACCTTTTGAGAATATATCAGGATCATTGTGATCGTAGTCGTTCATGTTGTAAGACCCTCGCTCGTTGGTTTAATTATTTTTTGTGTTTTATTTTTAACTGTTTGAATTTGTTGTGTTACTGCAAGAATCTTCAACTCTACACGTCTTCTTCCATCCTCCAACACAAACTTTATTTGTATTGGACCCCCTCCATCAGGAACCAACCCTCCCCTCGTTCTGTAGCTGCTATCCGTCTTTTGAGCTCTTTTCTGGTGTATCTTTTTTATTCATCTTTTGCAATTTTTATTAAAACGTTTTCTTTTGTTATCGTATTATCTCAACAGTATCTATGTGAAGCTTTTTTTTGTAGTTTTATGAATGAACTGGTCTCTTTATACAAAGGCTTGAGTATCTCATGCTATCTGTGTCAGGGCTTTAGTAGGAAGAGAAGAGGAGGGAGGAAATCAGGACGACATGCAACAGAAAGAGAGATGGGTGGAGGTGAGAGAAGTAAAGGCATGATGGTGGTGTGAAATTGCAGAGAATGAGAGAGAAAGTGGTATGTGTAAGAAAGGTGATCTATCAATACATTAACTAATAAATTAATCAAAACCCAGGAGGAAGGTTCCTCACATGGAGAATATTAGTAGGTCATAACAGTGTGGAAGGTAGAGTTATGACGTTGTGTACCTGCTTCTAAAAAGCGTAGCTATCTACAGAACAGTACCTCTGTTACATGGCACTGATGGGACATTTAGCACATTGCCTATTGGCTCTCAGACTCGGCCACAACTGACGGTTGGCAAATGGCTAAGGCCTGTAGTGGGAAACAGGAAGCTTTACTGCCTGTTGAATGAAAACTGGATTGGGGGGCAATAAAATGATACAACTTGTTAAAAAAGAAATGTTTTGATTTCAAAAAGGCTAATGTAAACAAAAGACTTACTGTACGCTAAAATTGGTGTTGTCAGTTTCAGCAGGTCTCAAGTTTTTTATTTAATGTTATCGCCAACCTGCCTGGTGATCTTTAGTGCTATCAACATTTGCACACATTTCTGCAAAAATTGTTATTACATAATCACTACTATACCAAGAAAAACAACTAATACACAAATAAGAGGTGTCAAGGTGAGGCAAAATGTGAATAAAAATCAGTGTACAGACTGATAGTCATGTAATAAATATACACACAATCGACAAAAATAAAACAGATTCATAGTAGTAATACAAAAAAACAGCCAAAAAAAGAACAGGTTTTGTTTTTGTTAACAACAAAAGACACAGCGGAAAAGAAAAAGGGAGCAGGACGGGGAGCGGAGGCTTTCAATGACTTTGTTCAAGACGTTTTCCAGGTCGCAAGGTTTCGTGATTTTTTACTAATACAAATTAATTTGCCTGGCAGCCGGCCAAAAATAAACTGGAGGAGAAGTCGGAGCGAGAAGAGACAAGAACTAAAAACATTATATATATATATCTTTTTTTTATATATACGTATGCCTATTTTTTTTAATTATCCTCAATATTAATATGTACCTAGTTCTTTCTTTTTTTCTTTAAATAATCAGCAGAATCATCATCGTCATCATCACCATTTCCACAGCAGTGTCAAAGGAACAGGAACGAGGAGGGGGAGGAGGACAGGAGGGGCGAGAGAGAAGAGGGGACAAAGGCGGAGGACATTACGGGGTGTGTGGGGCGGGCTCAGTACAAGCCACACCCTCGGAGGTTGTTAGCGATGATGATGTCGGTCACGGCGTCAAACACCACCTGGATGTTTCCTGTATCTGTGGCGCAGGTCATGTGACAGTAGATTTCCTTATTTGGAGAGCGGTTCTTGCTCTCGAACTGTGCTTGAATGTAAGCTGCTGCGTCATCGTAGGTATTGGGTCCTGGAGGGAGGAGAGAGAGAGAGATGGAGAAGTTGATAGGTGAGACAAATACAAGTATCAAAATGTACACTACCACGATTTTACGCTATGGCAGAATCCCACAAACAGAGATTAGATTATTACCCTGTGAGGTTTCTAGCATGCGTTTGTTTTAAGTATGAGTGTGTTTTCGCATGCTGAAGACATGTCATTAAACAAAGAAACCTTACCAAACCTCAGTAACACTATGAGAAACTCTCACAGCTATTTCTCACCTTTTAATATCATTATTACTTAAATATATACAGCAATATATATATATAATATGACAGTATTAACCACTTAAATGGATAAAAATGCTTGTCACAGAATCATTGACAAATGCAAACACAATTAACCCATTGTCATAATTACTTATAATTCCTATTTTAACTATAGTTAACAATTTATGAAACAGTAGTGTAGTGAATTATAGTGCGCAGTCATTTTAAAGCATTTGACAGTCAATAAAGTTCAATAAATTGTCATAGTTTTACAACAATTGACAAGGATCAGCAATTCTCCCAATGTTTTGTTGTCTTCCCATCCCCACTGTGTTGCGCACAACACTCACGACAACATAGCGCATATTACCAGAGCCTGCAGATTAAAACACACCGTGCACTTTTTCCAGACCCCAAGACCACTGCTGGAGTCATATAACGGATACAAAAGCAGTGGAAAAACCTCCTGCTTCCCTGACGTCACCATGTGGTTACCTTTTGCCTTCCCCGTGAGTAATGTAAAAAACAAATGGTCAACGTCAGAAAAATGTTACAGTTCAATATCTGGTGGCTTTCTGCCGGGGAGGAAACTCCAGCTTTGGTTTTAAAATAACCTTCTGCCAAGATCGTCATCTGATATCTATGGTGGACGTTGTAGAGTTAGGTCATTTGATATCCTAAACAATTTGGACATTTTCCCAGCAGCAATATTAAGTTACAAGAGAAAAGAAAGAGGTTAGAAAAAGGGGTTTTCCGTAAGAGGTCAATTAAGGTGCATTTTCTTTATCTAGAGCAACAACACAGTAAATTGCTGGAGTAGTCCTTATTTCCATGTTATGATTCATGAACCATAACACCATTAGTTTGACTTTAGTTGCATAGGGTTAAAACACAACTCTCAGAGGCTTCTCACAGGACGTTAGTATGTGATGAGGCAGAGGAAAAGTACTAACATTTCATATAGACTGACTGTGATTA
Source organism: Trematomus bernacchii (assembly GCF_902827165.1). Taxonomy (NCBI): domain Eukaryota; kingdom Metazoa; phylum Chordata; class Actinopteri; order Perciformes; family Nototheniidae; genus Trematomus; species Trematomus bernacchii. Next base: position 13,893,571 of record NW_022987714.1, on the reverse strand, counting down.
TCAAGGCGGTTAGAAAACAAGTAAAGCGTGAATGGATCGTCTGAGAGCCGTTTGTGGGAGAGAGAGCAGGAGACAGCTCTCACTTGCCATCAGTTTCTTCTCTCTTCATGGCTGCCGAAGCGTGACTGTCTCCTGCTCTCTGACTCACAATCCCTTCCTTTTCCCTGCCACATCTGACTGTCACCTCCACGTGAAGTTTTCCTCCCCCTCACAGCTTCTCAGCTGGCGCCCCTAACCCCCCCTCTTCCTCTGTTTATTACAGTAAATCAATGCTCAGGATGCTCTTTGAAAACTGAAGTCACACAGTTCTTTCATCAAGCAACATCAAACATTTGCTTTCGGCTAACACCTGATAATTCACGCTGAGAGCAGCTGCTTTGATTAAAAGTGACACATTTTTCAAAGTGGTTTACAACTCAGTGACAGTCAATGACCGGATCGGTTCTCGCAGCAGGGACAGTGAAAACAAACGTATCTTCACATTTTGTAAAGCTATTTCACTTCATAGATTTAACTGCTGATAATCATTCAAACTTTACATCAGATTTCAGTATTTTGAGGCTCAGAGCCCCATTTATTTTCCTCACGGACGGCAAAAAAAGTCCGACATTATACGATTTAAAATAAAAACAATAATCAGTGGCGAGCCGTCAGGGCCCTCTAGGCCCTCTGTGAGAGCCTAAGATATTCCAAAAAATAATATTTAAAAACATTAAAGAAATATATATTTTTTTAAAAATATATATTTTTTTAATATTATTTTTGTTATATTTTTCATTAGTTTTACCGAAAAAAAACTTGATTTAATAAAATAACATTTCCAAAGAAATAAATCCTTCGAATCTGCCTGTTCAGTCTCTGTTTGAATGTCAGTTACTATAGCGGGCCTCTCTGCGATTCACAGAGGGCCCGCTATAGTAACTGAACGAGAGAGTAATGTCAAATGACAGTACAATTGACCAATCATATCTTCCCTCTAAATGGGTGGGTTTTATTATCGCGGACTTTATGACGAGTTCCGCCCGCTGTGAAACTGTTCTTGTTTCCATAGCAACAACAACTTCCTGTCAACAGCGTGAACTCGCCTTCAAAATAAAAGCATGCCAAATTACACATAAGACATACAACTGCAATGAAAGTAACAAACACAATGCAATATCATTTTCAATGTCAAAGAACACAAATTGGGTTCACAGGTGTTGTTTTGTGTGGTAGAGGGTCGCTGTCATTGATGCGTTTTGCACCCTGGGCCGTTGTTTTGATATTCCGCTGAAGTATACGCTGTGACGTAATAACGTCTTTTTTTCGAGGGAAGGGGTGGGGGTCAGAGGGCCTAGGTATAAAGCTCACGGCTCGCCACTGACAATAATCGTGGCTTGATATTGAGGAAGAACATGTTTTTATGAACCACACAGCTTCCGGTCTTCCAAGACCCGACCGGACAAAAAGACGTGTTGCAGGCACGAAACACACTACCAATAGAAATACATTGCTTTTCAAATCGTTCTGTGTGACACGACAAAAAGGGGAAAATCGTGTTGGTGAACACGAATCAATAGATGAAATGTCGTGACTATAACACGAAATGCCGTGAGACTGGGTTGTAACACCATTACAACTCACACATGAAACATGACACTTTTTCTGTGGATTAGACAAACGAGGTCAATTAGTGAACTTTTGCAGTGCTGCTAGGCTTGTTTTGTAATTGTTGGACAAAGCCAGGCTAGCTTTCCCCCAGGCTTTATGCTAAGCTAGGCTAACAACTCCAGCTAGGCTATACTATTGAACATACAGGTCTGAGAATGGTATTATTCTTCTCCTCAATTGCTCAACAAGAAATGTATGTTCATAACTGTGAAACTTTCTTTAAAACTGCACAAAAAATCCACTTTTTAAATCAGACTTTTATGTACTGCAATAGTCATCTTGTTTAGCAGATGAGCAGCACTGTAAACCTCTTTCCTCAGTAATGTGAGCGAAGCTAAAACGGTACATCTGTGTTCTTGTCACTTTCTTTTCACATGTTATCCCCTTATAAATTGATTAGTCAATTTATGGTATATCAGACTCTTTCTCTGTCTACATAATTAGATTCATTTTCCCTGGTCGGCAGCTTTTTGTCTTCCCTAAGAAATCAATTCTAAGCACCTGTCACGTTTCAGTGCTGCTTACGTGTTTTGAGAGCTATGCACTTAGGATAACTGTCATCTTTTTCTTCCTACCTGTGTATTCGGGGAAGCAGATGCTGAGTGCAGACTTCTTGATCTTCTCTAAAAACAGATCCTTCTTGTTGAGGAAGAGGATGATGGAGGTGTCGATGAAGAACTTGTTGTTGCAGATTGAGTCGAACAGCATCAGAGACTCATGCATGCGATTCTGTGGAGGAAGTATGAAGAAAAAGGGGGAGGGAGAAAGGAAGAGATTGAAATAAAAGAAGGATGACATTGAGGAAGGAGGAGAGAGATGCCAGGGAAGGGACAGAGAGTGAGAGAGAAGGGAACAGTTATAATCAATCTAAAAATAGACTGAGGAAAGGATCAGGCCAGAGTTCAAATTTGTTTTACTTAAACACAAAGAAAGAGAGAAAATTGCAACACCCCAGCCTCTTTCTCTCTTTCCGGTTAAAACTTTTGCAATAGAGAGAAGAATATTAAATAAAACATTTTCTAAACGAGTATAGTGCTTGTGCTTCTCTGATTAAATTCAGTACAACTTTACAGACAAAGCTACCACATGTGGGGTGATTCATTTGTCTCACTAACACCAACAAGAAACAGTGCAACCTAGCATTAAATGAAAAATATGCACACACACAATCATTAGGTCAGGAAAATAATCACACACAATATCAAGATACTTATGTGGTGCTTTATTGTCATTTGTCTTATGTAAAAATACAACGTTCAATAAATTATCACAGCAGTGAGCGAGATACAGCAGATATATTTTACTTACAGTGCTCAATACAATACCCCACCCACACACTTACATACACACACGCACAATAAACAAGCTTGTAGATGTTGCTGTATGACCTGTACAGTATATATTGGTTGGTATGGACAGAGGGGTTAAATAAAGTGGGTAGTGGAGGGCTGAAGGTTAGAAAAGCGACGGCAGTAAGGGAAGCTAAACGCGAGGACTTTCAGCAGCTCATACTCGGACTCCTTTATTCGACACAGGTTCATTACGGCCACGCGCCCTGCAGCTTTCTCAATGCTCTCCCAGTCCAGAGCAGGATCTCCCTGGCTGTGCGGAGGCTTAAGTGCTCATTATGTAGAGTGGCAACTAAACATAACAAACAACGACTCGGAAGCATTTACAGGCAAAACTCTACTTGTACATTTGAAGCATAAATAAGTAAGCAAAAAGGGAGCTCATTCGAATCTCCAAAATTCAGTCAAGACGGTTTGGCTTTGGATTTCAGAAATGGTTTATATTGCAGAGGCATTGAATTGGCACATGGTGCTGACTCTTCTTTTGTGCCACCACCTGCTGTCCAGATACATAAGGACCTTTGTTACATGAATAGACCACTGATTGTGTTATGTTACAGTTACCCGTACACCGACGAGCCTGACTTCAGACCACAATACCTACAAATCTCTCTTTCGCTGCAGCTTATACAGTAGGAGAGTATGATTTATGGCTGGGATTGGCGGGGACATAAACTACGTTATCCTCGATCCTCTCTGGCTCGCTCTGATGTTATATTTCACTTGTTAGGATTCATTTGAGAGGTTTAGGTGTTAAGGTTACATGTACAGCACTTTGGCTCGACCAAAAATCGCTTTTAAATGTGCTATATAAATAAAACCTGATTTGATTTGATTTGAAGGTTGGCACGTGGAGGACTAATAAGTGGGCGTTTTTTGGTCCAGTAAACCAACTATTATAATAAAAAAAATCAAGAAATTCCAATTGAAATTGCCACAATTAGGGGAGGATCTCACAGGGGCTGAGTTAAGTCATTTGAATAAAAACATATATATATATTTTTTTAATCACTTCTTAATTGTTTATTAGGTGACTTTAATAGTGTACACATTCTGAAGTTCTACCCAAAAAGCTACTCAATTTAATAAGGTATGCTGTTGTGATTCATAGACATTATTTAAAGTATGCAAGAAATAGTAATGCTCCTTTAAAATCTATTTAAAATGCATCTAATTTGCTACTGAATAATCCGTGGAGCAGAAACGTGGATTCGTCCTGTTCTCTGCGCTGCCTGAGGTTAACACAGGCATGAGAGAAGCTAGAGGAGACAAAGCTCCAACAGTACGCAGCCATTGCTACCCCGAGGGAAAAAAACAAATGTAGGCATATCCTTTCAGCTGCATGTGAATTGGAGCTTGCTAACCTACTGTGGATACAAAATTAACCAGCCCATTGTTCCACAGCTCATGTCGACTGCTGGCTGCTCTTTCAGGCAGAAAAATAAGTACATGAATGTAGAAAAATAAAAGCTTTCCACACCGTAACCTGCCCTGCATTAAGTGAGGATGATGATCGACAAAATGATTCAGTAGCAGGGCATTTGGGACGGATAATTTGTTTAATGTAATTTAGTGGTTCTATTGGTTCAGGTTCTACTATAGTGCAAACGTTAAAATAGTGACAACAGTTTGTTTTTTCTTTTCAGTATACTGCATTCAAAATACCCTTGAAATGAAAGCAGAAAGGCTCAGCATGTCAATGGGAAATATTCTTCTACAGTATGGACATTCCCATTAGTGGAAAGCGAAGTGAAGAAGTGCATTCAGAGACTGCTTTTAGATGATCTTATTTGTACATCTTTACGGGACAAACCATTATGATGTGATTTCTGCACAAAGATGATTTCTCATATAATTCATTTCAGAAGAGAAGATTACAAAGTAAAAAGCCTGCAGCAGCGGCCGGCTTTATGTTTTGCATAAGAACCAAAAAACATCCGAGGCTTTCTGGTTGGATATGGGGGTCTTTTTTTGCATTTATAAGTCCCCTGGGTGTGCTAGTGCCTTCAGTGTATATGCGTGTGTTGAGAGCCTATGTGTGGAAAGGGTAGACCGGTGCCTTCTGGGTAATCAATCCACATATACTGTCTCCACCACACACACACACACACACACACACACACACACACACACACACACACACACACACACACACACACACACACACACACACACACACACACACACACACACACACACACACACACACACACACACACACACACACACACACACACACACACACACACACACACACACACACACACACACACACACACACACACCACACACACACACACACACACACACACACACACACACACACACACACACACACACACACACACACACACACACACACACACACACACACACACACACACACACACACACACACACACACACACACACACACACACACACACACACACTTAAACTGAACTTAGTCGGTAAACACACACTTATACATACAAGGAACATGGAGAGAAACACGGACAGAAACACACACACAAAGCACGCTGATCAACAGTTTGTGGATCTCTAATTGTTGGCACAGATGTGGTAGGAAGGGTCGGTGACGTAATCTACGTTGAAAAATAAATTGCCTTGCTGTATCAGTGTGGGGGGAAAAGTGGTATGAAACAAATGCCCTGCTCATAAATAATGAAAGAAGCAGAGAGCACTCATAACAGCAAAGCTGTAAACACACTCAGCTCAGTCTATACAACAAAGTCCTGAGGACAAACTAAGCTCAGTCCCTACAGTATATGTAAACTGTTGCTTATAAAGAGATGAGGAAGGCGCTCATGATATTTACCTGGTATTTAATGTATCTCTTTGGCTTTAATGTCAATGCTCACACTTGGACAGTTCCCACACATTGCACACAACACTTTTCATGGTATCTAAACCACAGTTCAACCCTACAGCAGCTTTGGGACAACTTTACTTACTGCTATCGAGCACAAATTGGGGTTAAAACAATAGTCACAAGGTCGACATTCAAGTCCCAGAGGATGAAATGTACTCACCAGCACACCTCTCTCTCAAAGCTCACCTTAAGAGAGAGAGGTGGACAATTGTGATAATGCACTGTGCAGCGCCATACAATGGATGTGGCCCCAGGGCCCTTCAAATCAATGCTTCCTTTGAAGCATTATCTGAGAATGGTTGAGTCAGAACATCTCTTCTGGTAGCGCTTCATTTAAAGTGATTTTATACAAGTCCCTTATACGCTATGAGGGCTTGGGGAAATCAATCCTTACATACGACTAGAGGTGACGTCCACTGGGAGGAAAAAGGAGGGACGAAGAAAGAGCAACTTCCTCGCTACAATTTCCAATACAAACTAAATATTGAAGGTAGAGGTTTAAGAAAAGAAATGATGCAGCTCTATTTAGTACAACTAGTACTAATAATACAATCTCCATTACAATCTTCTATAGGCACCAAACTGAAATGTACTCAAGGCCAAGGCACTAATGACGCGATTCCTTTGTGACATGGAGAAACCCTTCAGTTCTGCTGTATGAACTTCTGTTTGGTAGTTTTCAATAAAATGAGAAGCAACCATTGCTCAAACCAATACTGATGCTGCATAGCTCAACAAATGACACAACAGACAATGTCTATGCCTAAATGAAACATCTCTACAACATATAAAAAATCAATATTTTAGCTTTTTCCAAATGTGTTATCATATTTCTTAAATCCTAAACTTATATGAAGCGTCTTTGAAATTATTCTAATTGCATGAGATTGAGGTTGCAGAAAAACAATGAAAACAACTATAGTCAAATTGGAATTAAAGCGGGCATATTCAGACAACAGCCTTGTTTAATATGTGGATTAATAATACATTTTCCGAATGATCTACTCTGACAATCCCTCTCCTCCCACAGGTTTTGAGTGAGGCTTTGCTGCTGACGAATTGATGCTGAAAAGAGCATGTTTGCTTCTCTAAGGACAGGACGAGATGGACACTGTTATCCATTTTTTATACTTGTTGAGGCACTAAGCAAGGCATCAAGCTGTTTGATAAGGAACTACATGATGGACAATATTAAACCAATGAATAAGAAATTAGACTTATTGTGATTATATAAAATGCATACGGCTATGAGAGAATACAGAAAATCTAATAACAATTTGAAAAAAATCTAGAAATACTTTAATTAAAGGTGGGGTATGTAATTTATTTCAGAAACACTTTTTGTTATATTCCATGGAATGCTCTTAACATCCCGATAGCAATGAATACATTAAATGCTTTGACAATAAATACATAAAAATATTTCATCTGTGGAAGCGGTAGTACTGTAAAAAGCACGACCAATCATCTGAGCCGGCCCGGCTAAAATAACTGGATGGCCTACCTGCCTGTCAGCCTTCCATCTGTGCACAAACTTATCTCGTGCCCTCATTGGTCATGTGCGCGTTTGTGTGTGTTGGAGGAGGGGCTCTATAAGGAAGTGGCAGATTTTCTCCGGTTGTGTATTTTCAAATTCTAGCGCACTCAAGCTGGTTTCTCCAAAATTACCTACCCCACCTTTAACTAAAGTTATTATAATGTGTTTTTATCATTCTTATTTTGGACATTTCTCTATTTTGAAAGTGTATTTGTCTTTCAGTGACAGGTCCAAGCCTGTTAGCAGGCTCAGCAAAGGCTATAATATATAAAAGAAACATGTTTTATTGTGAATTTCATATTCACCTCACATAATTAATTAAGTTTGACTTCATCTAACAATTCTACAATGTATGCTGTTCTATCTTTTTGAGTAATTTGATGATTAATGTCAGACTGATCAAATACTGATTATTTTGGAGCTCTGTAGTTAACAGTGCACAGCTAAGTGCAACAAATACAGCCAGACAACGTGCATCTCATCCCAATAACAAAAGAAAACAAATAACACAAGCTACTTTGCACAACACCTACAGAAATTCAGTTGTTCTTGCTTTGAATTTCTTCTTGGTAGGCTGGACATACCCGTGTCCAGAGTTAAATATCGCATTCAATAATAATCCTAAGAGTATCTTTCAAACATAGACTGAGTTTTAATTCAACTTGACCTGATTAAGTACAGTTTTACATCTGCCCTCCATGTGACTAAGGCACAAGTCCCATGCAAAGGCCTTTAAATGAAAATGTATGGAAAATACAGTACATTGTGGTATTGGAGTGATTCTCATGATAACAGCTGGTTGCACTGCTAGTTAACCTGTAATGTTGGCTGCAGTTAACTAGCAATCAATCTAGTTCTTTGAGTAAGGCACTACTGTATGTACAAGCAAGTCTCAGATGGGAACGGTGTATCCCTGTAGCAATGGCTGAAGGAGTTCTGCACAGTTACTGCAGTTGGTTCCTTTCTAGGTAAAAAAGGCAAATACATTTAAAGAAGTCTCAACCAACCAATCAACCAATTCATTGTTTAAGAGTCAAGTTGGACCAATAGCCAGCCTTTTGGGAAAGCACTACCTATCATATCATGAAATGACAAATAAGGGCCATCCTCTGTGGTACAAACTGGTAAACAAGCATCCTGCATCAATTGGCTGACATTTAGTACAAGCCACACCCCCGAAGGTTATTAGCTATGATGACATCAGTGACAGCATCAAAGACAAACTGGATGTTGTTGGTGTCTGTAGCGCAGGTCACATGGGCATACACCTCTTTGCTGGGCGACTTGTTCTTGCTCTCATACTGACACTTGATGTAGTCTATTCCCTCCAAGTAAGTGTCTGGACCTGGGGAGAGAGACAAAGAGACAGAGATGACATATAGTGGGAGTCAGGTGAAGGCTACAAAGCTGTTGTCATCTGTATTTTTAAATCAGTGGGCGGCCCTACATTACCAGCATCAGCAGTATTGTTTGTTTTTTATCAAAACATAACCTTGGACTTTCTAGCTCAGCACACATACTGCTGACTGCAGACACTTTGATAAATATGAAAAATTGAAAGATGACAAATGAATTGCGATTAGAAAAAATGCATGTATCGGTATTGTTGGCAGTGTGCCTGTTTTGAGAATATCTCCAATGTATCATAGTCTTTTAACAGCCACATTGTGACAGAGAATGAGTTCCCAGAGCCAAAAGGGTGGAGCCATTATTCATACTGTATACCGATACATTTTACAGAAGGGCAACATCTGCATTTGGTGTTTTAAATCTAATCTATAGCTTTATTTGATCAATGTGTCTCTAACATCTACTTGGCTCTCAGCCAGTAGCAGAACTGTGTTTGTTTGTCAGAATAGGCACGAGGTCTGGCCATGTCAAAAGGATGAAGAGAGTGGAAGAAGAAGAGGAGGAAACCGGTTTAGAATCCTAATGGTGTCTTTCTCAGAGTCTGGCTGTGCTCTCACTAATGTAGCTTTCCCACAGTCTTGCTTTGTCTGTTTTCTCCTCTTTCCCCTCACACTCTTCTTTTTTCAGTCCCTCTTACATTCTGTTGTTTCCCCCCCCCCCCCCCCCCCGTATCATCTTATTTTCCCCTGCATCTACCACACTCAAGCTTTTCTGCTTTGGAAACCTGGTAATACGCCTGGTTTCATTCACTCAGTTACTTTTTGACTTCTTTGTTTTGTTCCAGACTCTGAGCCTATCGTCTCTTTTCTGCTTCCTTACATTTTCTGTTTCCCATTACGTCTATTTATGCCTCCTATCCATTTATCCTTCTTCAAACAACCCCTTTGGCTATTTTCTCAGAGAAAATTTGCCTTTTTTACGGATAATTGATCTCTTTGCGTATTTGCCGCCAAACTCACCTATTTCTCTTCTCCCTAGGATTTTTTCACAGGGCTCATAAGAAATGTTTTGAGTTAAATATGCAGAGAACTCGTGCTGATACGATAAAGGCCAGACCCCTGATGCATCACAGTGAAAATGTGCACTGACACATTTTTGCTTAGTACATCTTTGGCCTAAAACATGTACGTTTCAAAGTGAGAACTGGTTGTCTTTCCTAAATCTGGTACTCTTCAAATGTCACAGAGCCTCCTAGTGTCCACACCACTATACAGTATAGTATTTGAGTATCCCTATGAGGTGCATGGATATATACCAGAGTACTCGGGGAAGCAGATGGACAGTGGTGACTTGCTGATCTTGCGTTCAAAGAGATCCTTCTTGTTGAGGAAGAGGATGATGGAGGTTTCGTTAAACCACTTGTTGTTGCAGATGGAATCAAAGAGCTTCAGAGACTCGTGCATGCGGTTCTGCAGAAGAGGAAAGGGTTAATTGGGCTTTAGAAAACATTCTTCTGTATGACTATTGATCATAAATACACACTTAAAAGTACAAACCAGACAAGTGACAACATTTGTGCAAATGTTTTCAGAAAACACATGCAAACAGATGAAGAACCCATACTGCATACACACCATTGAAACACAAAGAGGAACTGAGTAAATACAAAATGAGAAAGCAGAACAGAAGTACTGAGGGGTTCCTCATGTCTGTGGACACAGCATTTCCTGCTGCGTGTGTAGTGTTTATTTGTGTGTGAGTGCTTGTGTGTATCAAAGCATCATTAATAGCAATTATTAGTAAGCTGGGCGTTTCAGCTGTGTTAAACAAAGCCATGCACTTCTAGCTTCAAAGCTGCTGCGTTCTTTAACTGTAGGATGGTACCATGACTCAATGATAGCTTAAAGGTAACCTGTGGGGTTTTGACCACTAGGGGCACTGTTGAGCAATGCATTAAAGAGGAAGCTCTCTTTTCGGAGTGCATTAGGTATTCTGCAGCGTGTGCTTCAGGACATAACCTGCTCACAGTGAGCAGAGGTTTATGTCATCTGCAGAGGCAACAACACTTTTTAAAGGTAATGAATTATAAAGGCTGCAGTGTACCCTTGAATGGAAATAACACAAAACAGGACGATGGAAGTGATGCACATTCAAATGAGCTTTGCACATTTCTATTTGAGGTAGGAAATTCAACATGGGTATCAGGCCCATTGACCACAATGCATTGTGTGTTAGAAATACTAAAAGTTTACAATGAATACTCCGCAGGGTATATAAAGAATACATGCTAAACAAAATAAGTTTAAGGCCTAGATGCAAACACTGTTAAATAAGCATCTGAAATGAAACCAATACAAATAAGAACAAAATATGCTTAAACCATTAATGATTAAATCAATTTAGTAGCTCGTATTATTTTCATCATTAGGCACTTTTTCATGTTAGTATATCATGGGACTTTTTTTCCGGAATTGAGTTGTTAGCCATTGTAGTGTGCTTTGTTAGCAAAAGGGCTTCATAAATCACTGTACCTTGACTAATTATCACCAAAATCTGTTTGCTAATTGGTGAAAGGTGAAGAGCAAACAAAACGTTGGTTTGACTTTTAATGCACATAATAAAACATAATAATCAATAAAGAAAACTAAGCATACTGCATGTAAAAGTGTTTAGTGATGAAAATGTATACGACTGATTATTTTCAATAATGAGTTGAAAGCAGTTTCTCTCTGGATATGATCCAGTATGGCCTGTTAAACTATCAACCAATCAGAATAGAGGAAATTAGATATAGCCTTACATACAACACAATGACAGAAAAGAGGATATATATATATATATATATATATATATATATATATACATATAGATATATATATATATATATATATATACATATAGATATCTATACATATATATATAGATATCTATACATATAGATATCTATATAGATATAGATAGATGGATGGATATATAGAAAGATATATATATATATATATATATAGATAGATGGATATATAGAAAGATATATATATATATATATATATATATAGATAGATGGATATATAGATAGATAGATAGATAGAAATATAGATAGACAGACAGACAGATAGATAGACGGATATATAGAAATATAGATAGATAGATAGACAGATAGACAGATAGACAGATAGATAGATAGATAGATAGATAGATAGATAGATAGATAGATAGATAGATAGATAGATAGATAGATAGATAGATAGATAGATAGATAGATAGATAGATAGACAGATAGATAGAAATATAGATAGATAGATAGATAGATAGATAGATAGATAGAGATAGAAATATAGATAGATAGAAATATAGATAGATAGATAGATGGATATATAGATAGATGGATAGATAGACAGATAGATAGACAGACAGATAGATAGATAGATAGATAGAGATAGAAATATAGATAGATAGAAATATAGATAGATAGATAGATGGATATATAGATAGATGGATATATAGATAGATAGATAGATAGATAGATAGATAGATAGATAGATAGATAGATAGATAGATAGATAGATAGATAGATAGATAGATAGATAGATAGATAGATAGATATATAGAAATATAGATAGATAGATAGATAGATAGATAGATAGATAGATAGATAGACAGATAGATAGATGGATATATAGATAGATAGATAGATAGATAGATAGATAGATAGATAGATAGATAGATAGATAGATGGATATATAGAAATATAGATAGATAGATAGAAATATAGATAGATAGAAATATAGATAGATAGATAGATAGATAGATAGATAGATAGATAGATAGATAGATGGATATATAGATAGATAGATAGATAGATAGATAGATAGATGGATATATAGATAGATAGATAGATAGATAGATAGATAGATAGATAGATAGATAGATGGATATATAGAAATATAGATAGATAGATAGATAGATAGATAGAAATATAGATAGATAGAAATATAGATAGATAGATAGATAGATAGATAGATAGATAGATAGATAGAAATATAGATAGATAGATATATAGAAATATAGATAGATAGATGGATAGATAGATAGATAGATAGATAGATAGATAGATAGATAGATAGATAGATAGATAGATAGATAGATAGATAGATAGATAGATAGATAGATAGATAGATAGATAGATAGATGGATATATAGAAATATAGATAGATAGATAGATAGATAGAAATATAGATAGATAGATGACTGCAGAAAAGTACACACACAGCAACTTTAATGACTTATTTCACAAACAGACAGAGGCACTGCTTCCAACTCATTGTAAGTGTATTAACCTATGGGGAGGTTTCATACCTGTCTGTGGGTGGAGCATCTGTAGAAGATCTGACTGCTGATTGGTTAGAGAGGACAGTCGGTGGCGAGAGTGACAGGAGGAGTGGAAGGAGCCAGAGATGCTGCAGGACGGAGCTTAGAGCAGGAACAGAAAATGCAAGGGGCCCGCTCACCCACCCACATCCTTCCTCCTTTACCCCGAAAACACACACACCCAGTACACACACACCCCTAGTGCTGAAAAGAAAGTGTTTAGAGGCAGGAGGAGAGGAATTTATCCTGAGAAGATGTTATCGTGTTGTGTGTGTGTGAGTGTGTGTGTGTGTCTGTGTGTTTGTCTTAAACTAGACCAGGAGATGCAGAGGAAAACACAATGCAAGCAGTTCTTCATTAGAGAGAAGGGATTCCCAAAGCAGCAGCAGTTTGTGTTGTACTGCATGTGTGTGCATATTTCTATAGAGCATTTAGACGTGGATGTAAAAGAAAACATGTAGCATGACGCCAGTCAGGTGCTTTTTACTCTACATTGTCCCATTAAAATGAAAGACATTCACAAACAGACAGAATCAGTTCAGCAACCAGTTCTGTCACCACATTGACCTGACAAAACCATACCATATCAAACAGATACCGCAAATGACAAGGTAACGATAGGTCTTGAGAACTCTTTAAAAGCACTAAATTCTTCAATAGGACACATCAGAATGATAACAAACAAGGTTAGTTACAGCAGCTAAGAGGCTCATCAACCTTGGACTCAAGGGGCAATCCTTAAATAAAGTTTACATTTAAGTCATATTGGGATAGGATGTAAACACTGTTAAATTAGCACATGAAATGCAGCTAAAACTACTTTCAAAAAACTATGCTTAAACCCTTAAAGAATAAACACATTTGAGTAGTTTGTTCTTTATTCATTGTTAGGTACTTTCTTAGCTTCTTATGTAATGTAGATTGATGTGTTAATTAACTTCTTAGCTTCTTATGTAATGTAGATTGATGTACATTACCTAAGAAGCTAAGAAGTTAATTAACACATGTTGGTGAATCATAATAAATGAATCATTCATTTAATGCTGCTAATCAGGTTCCATGTCAAATTAATTTAAATCATTATATCATTAGTAATTATAATGATATACTGCTGGGAAGTTGTGAAAATTGGGATATAAGAATCACCATTTTCAGGATCATACTTTGGACATTATAATCTTGAAACCAGTGTAAACCGGTAAAGAGTGAACAACAGAACAGCAGCTAGTTAGGGTTAGTCACCTGATATGTTAGGTACCGGATATGAGCAATTACTCTTTTTCACTTGATGCTAAAATATAAAATGTAAATGTCATCATCTACGACTTTTCTATTTCTCTGAAGACACTGCACATGCTGGTAGTCACAGGGACTTTGGAAGATTGAATAACCTCTATCAGTTATACCAGGAAAACTGTCACATGTTTTCATATAAAAGACCATCATCTACTCAAACAGTGCTACATGCATAAGAAGGCAATGTTGTTATGTAAAGTAATGACTCTCTAATCAATTACTCTGAAGAATAATTAAAAAAGGGCTGACATATTAACAACGGAGAGAAATCAACCTTTAGATACTCTTAACGTTTGTCCAGACTGGATCAGTATTATGGGAAAAGCTTGCATTATAATTAAATTCATAATGATGTCAATGAACTACCCAAAAGGGATATATGTATTACTTGATCATAATGGGGGAAGGGTATTCTTAGCTTTCCTGTCTGACTGTAGAACATCTTCACTGCACATTGCCTGTACTTTCTGAATCACATGCCATGAAAGTGTCTGACAGATGATGTGTGCGCATGCCAAACAAATATTTAGTAATTTGCTTGGTAATTATATCTCCCACGCTAGTGTTTACTCTTCAATAATAAAAACTAAATGTTGACCAGAACCCTATCTCATAAAACAAAAACAGACCTGCTATTACTGTTGACTGAACATGAACACATGTGGGATGCTAATGCAGGGCCTTGACTCATGTTTTGTTTTTTTAATTGGGATTGGTTATTTACTTTTTGTTACACCTATTTTGACACAAATTGCCTTGTGTTCATCTATTTAAAGTTAGTTCGCAGGCTCTGTCGGGGCAAAGATGAGGCTTTTTGAAGCTTAAATGCAAGAACCAGAAGTGAAAACCTAGGCTATAAAGGAAATACATCAAGGTCAAATGGCTGTGCATCACCTCCACTAAGCTAAAGGCGGACGTACTGTAGGCAGTCGTAGAAAGAAACTTTAAAATCTGTTGGGCTTGTGTCAGCCAAGACCTCATTTTCAGAAATCAAAACACAAAAGTGAGAAAAAAGTCGGTAAAATGCTGGATTCAAAACTCCTTCCTGCTCTATTGAGGTATTGTCAGAGGAAAAATGTGTATCTTTATTTCATATTTTCCCTGGAAATATTGAATATCCCTTTGATGCTTAGGTTTGAATGATTTTTACTGTTAATGCTGTTTAGAGCGGAAATATCTTTCTGATATCAAACACAATAGCACCTGTACTTAAAACATCACCATGACCTTACATTGCCTTCATTTAGAGACTGTTTATGAGTGTGTTTGCAAATACATATTTCCCCTTTTCATCTCACATTATCCTGGTGTTCCCAGCTCACAGGGAGGCTTGATGACATCTGCATAAATAGAGCAGCTCCTGAGCATCATTTCCTGTGCTGGAATCCTCTGAGGATACACTTCAGGTTATATAAATAGCAGTGAGCAGCGTGCATTCAAATCAGCTCATTTGTTTTAGGTTACAAACAACGTATTTCCATGGCAGGGGGCAGCCTGTCGTTGAGCACATGATCTTATCGAGGGTAACTATGCGTTACCACTCCCACAACCTTATAAAACCAAATAACAGATGTAGACCGTAACTTCCCATTATTAAAAACAGGTCATCTGCTTTGCCTTGTTTTGGGAATGTGTGGGAGAATGATTTGCATGTTTCCAATGCGCATTTTGAATATGGCCTTCAGCGGTGTTCTGTTGATTTATGTGCACATTTGTTTGGGATATCGGAGGATCAATATTATGATATAGACATTTAAATAAATGCAAAATAAGAGTAAAAATGTATGGGTCATTCCTATTACATTCTGGGAAATGCACACTAAAATGTAAATATTACATTTTTTATGCATTCATTTATTTAGCAGCTGCCGCCCTGTTTCAATCTTTCACACAGGGCGTGGGTGTTATGTCAGATTACACATTGAATCTATAAATAGAACAAGCGTGTAAATGTCCTTCCTAATGTTTATAAAAGGACCACAAAGTGACAATAGGAGTATCAGTGGGACAGGGAGAGAGGGACAGAGTGAAAGAGAGAATATACACATGACCATCTGTCCTTACCGTGGTCTCGTCCTCGTGCAGCACCTGGTCGTATCCGCTGAGCGCCACGCAGAAAATAATAGCGGTGACGTCCTCAAAACAGTGGATCCACTTCTTCCTCTCCGACCTCTGACCTCCCACATCAAACAGCCTGATTGGGGAGACAGACGTGAATAAATACACATGTACACCCTAACCATGACCGCTGGAGGAATACTGTAGAGCTGAAACTGTCAAGCAACAAAAGAAGCACACTCAAGGAAAAGTTCATGACCAGTATCTGAACCCTGATGAATCTTTTCCATCAAGCAATTCATGTTTTTCCACAAGCCTGGAATGACCTCTCATGTATAAGCTGTATTTTTGTGGTTTTTAGAGAACTCTAGAGAAGCCACTAACAGGGGGGAGGGAGTCTAAAGTGAAGTGAAGCCATTTCCACATGTGATGGGTATAATGGTTGGTAGGTTGAAGGGTTACACCCAGCACAGGAACACTGCTGTCTCCCACACACTCCCTGACTGCCAGTAATAACAATTGAGCTGGAAATATTTGGGCTTCTCACCAAAAACACACCCAGCACACGGCCTACTCAACAGCGAGAGTAACAGCGTCACGGGAGGTGTGTGGCGCAGTGGGTTGTGCGTATGTGTTTGGATCAGGGGGGCACAGGTTCAAACCCCACTGCAGTCAGCATGTCGTTGTGTCCCTGGGCAAGACACTTCACCCCAAATGGCTCCTGTGGGGATTGCCCACAGTATTGAGTATGTAAGTCGCTTTGGATAAAAGCGTCTAACAAGTAACATGTAATGTAATGTAATGTCATCCAGGAGAAACAATATTTCCCTGCTTGTCTAAATTGAGTGTGCGCAACTTGAACACACAGTGTGCATGATAAAGGTTGGGACAGAAACAGTGGAAGTCAGATGTTACATCCATCCTGAAACATAATTGGTGTCTACAGTTTATTAACCTTCTCCCCTTTGTAAGTCTGTCGATACTTTTCTGTGTGTGTGTGTGTGTGTGCACAGGAGCACGAGAGGGGCAGACATATGGTAGTTAAATTAGAGGTTAGAAAAAGCCTCGCCATTCTTTTCTCTCTTTTTTTTCTCCCCCCCATCATCACAACACCCCTCCACTCGGTCACCATTCCCACAGCTCTGTGCTCTAATTGAATCAGATCTCATTAAAATGAGACATAAATATAGGCACTTGTTTAAAGCATTTCCTCTTATTAATTACACACTGGAGTTCCTACTGTAGCCTGGATGAGAAAGTAAAGTCAGTACTGATGACAGTAAGATAAATGCCCTGGGTTAAAACTGACCTGAAGTGGAGGTTTTTGAAGGTAAAGTGTGTCTCGACGATGCCTGTGGTCTTCACTCGGGTCCTCAGGATATCCTGCTCTGTGGGCTGGTAGTCTGGTGCACCAATCCGATCTAGGCTGTCTAGGTAGCTGCACACACAAAGACAGACATGATTGTTAATTGGCAGAAATTCACTTCTTGTTTAGTTACCCTAACAAGACGCGATAGGCCTGTCAAACTTTGGATTGCTCCAAATGCGGAAGGGGTGAACATGAGGCTCCGGTGAGAGAGATATTCAGCAATTAAAGAGTTTGGAGGACTGTGTCATTTTAGCATTTTCTTGAAGTACATCATTAACTAACAGTAAGCCACCAGCTGTTTGATTTGATTTTGGAAAGTTGACACTCCAGAAACCCCAACCAATGCCAAACAAGATAGGGTTTTTGTCTGGTAATATTACAAGACATCTTTTTTTAAATAGCTTGTTGGCTTGGTCTTCTGTAGTTGCTGCTTGCAAGCATGCTAACAATTATTCGTGAACCACTCATCCACTCAAACAACTTCACACTTGACACAACACTTCCGTGGGTATTGTCAATCGGATGAGCGGTTGTTGAGAAAAATGAATATTAAATATGTCCTTTGTCGCTCTATCTGCTCTTGAATGTACTGTAGCATGCAGTAGTACCATTGTAGCAAGCGACCAAGAGAGAAGTGTTCCCAGCATGTCATTTGTTGTAACAGTTAATAACGGCACCTTCCAAATACACTGCACAGTTTGAACATAACGCACTACTAATGAGTATGTCCCGTAAATCTCCAGAGCTTGCACTCAAAACTGCACTTCCTTCAATCCTCAGCAATTAAGGGCGTTTTGCTAATCACACTGACAAGAGTAGAAGTGTTTGCACCTAAAATGGATGCATTTGTTTGTGATCCACCTTGTGTTACAGTCAAATGTTGTGGCTCAGATGGTTGGTGCCTCTACTGTGATATGTTTACATGCTTCAATGTTCAAAAAGGTCTGTATTTTTCTCATACTGCCTGTGCTGCAGCACCTCTTTCCACCCTCTGCCTGAAACCAGAGTCCTCTCTGATTGGTTAGCTGGCCGGCTCTGTTGTGATCAACCCCTTAGAGAGGTCCCGCCCCTTAGCCTATCACGTAAAATGTGTTGGAGCGCTAGCCAATAGAAGCTCGTTACATAGTGATGTTATTATATTATGTCTCAGGCAGGGTGGGAGTGTGTGGGAGTGAAACTCTCTCTGGGATTGTAGCCTTTGAGATTGTAGCCCTTGCAGACTATTCACGACCTTTATGAGACACTACAAGAAAAGGGAAACCCCAAAAGGCATAATAGGGCCCTTTCAAACAATACAAAACAAACAGAATGTGAGAACCACCAATTGGATTGCTGTCAAAACTAAGTAACAGTGACTACTCACTGCAGTAGGGATAATTGTATTTCCTTTATACATTCCCTCTATGAAGGGGCACAGGTCGGCTACAGATCAATACTGTCACAACAGTTGTATAAATATTCTATACTGCCAATGTAAATATCCCTACATTCTCGTCTCCATGGTTGCTACACCTTGATAATAATAAACACTATTAGCCCTAGTCAGCAGATGAACTACATTTGGAAGAAAATCTACCATGTTGAGTAGCCACTGGGTAAGAAGTGAGAAGGGGAAATGGTTTGCTGAGATCTATTCACTTATGTAATAGAATATCCATGGAAGTGGACTTTGATTTTTTAATGTAGAAGTATAAATCAAATGAATGGCCCAAATCAGAGATTCATCTCACAGCCTTTGCAGGGCAGCTCCCCGGCTGAGCAATGATACCCTACTATCAAGTAAAGAATAAGGGAGTGAGTGAAGAAAGAGCTGTGACTTTATTTCGTATTCACTTGTACAGCCTGGTTTGTTTTGTTCTTTGCTGTGTGGTTCCCAACTCAGAGGTTATTATTCCTTAAATATTCCCTTCTGAGATTCAAGTTCAATCCTGAAAACAAGTGTAGAGTTCGGCATTAACTGAGCAATACAGAGTATGTTCCCAACCAATCAGACATTCTTGGTCGGGCTGCACTGTCCTAATGTTATCAAAATTGCAATATGGACTATTGAAAGTATTGTGGTGCTTTAGGTGAAGTACCGGCCTACAAACGGTATCCTACAGACTTAATGAAAAATCCTTGTTTGGTATAGATCTTCATTTTAAACGAGTGTAGTGGATGTTTTTGTTGAACGATTATTGCGAGTGTATCAGGCCTTTGAAATGAATGCTGTGTTACTTTTGAAAAGAATGGTAGAAGAAGATGACGGCTAGAGAGGGAGGGAGATATTGGGCTGACGGTAACAAGAAGTGGTTGGCACACACAAGTACAGCTTCAATGATAAGAACTATTGATTAGACAGCAAGGATTATGTGTTAGAGTGGGGGGTGGGGAGTGACAGTAGATAGGAAAGCTATAAGGGAGGAGACAAAGAGAAAATAAGAGGGTGAAAGCAGTGGGGTTTTTTGTGTGTATTTTTTTACCAGGCCACAATAAGGCAAAGCAATCGGCTAGACATGGGTTTATTTTTTTAATGGAAAATATATAACAACATGCAGCATGACCTATACACAGCTGTAGACTACACTAAAGCATCAGCTGACTGGCTCTGCTTTAATAATGATGTAACTGTCAATAAAACATGATGATTTGGTGCTGTTTTTAAGCAAAAAAAACCCATCTCATATAATCTAATAAGATACAAAGATGGATAATAACGCTTCTATTGCTGCGGCTAACAATATTTAGAAGAAGAATAAGAGGAAGAAGAACCCAAGCAGAATCAATATTTGTATGTATTTTTAGTAAAATAAAACTCACACATTACACCAATTATTGGGAATGAAGTGATAATAATCATTAGTTGAAGCCATACAATGTTACATTACATATTCAATACCCTCTCAAGATGTATGCCAGACGTCATTCACTCTTGGCTTTATGTTGGAAAACTATCAGGCTGCACTTAAACATTAGACTTGAGAGTAAGAAAGGCCACTTCGGGTTGCCATTATTGTACATGTTACTTTGATGACCTTTACTTCCACTGGAGGTTGACACCTCTTTGAACAGAAGCAGTCACCTTTTGGAATAATGTTTTGGATATGCACTTACATTATCACACATGCAAACAATATTCCACATATAGAGCTGCTATCCCCTGGAGGTCCTACACCCACAGTAATGTACATTACATTACATTAAACAAGCCTGGGCAGGATAATGACTTTTGTGTGCTTATGTAGTTTTAGATGGCGTACAGTATGTAGACCACTGCTGCATTAGTCTCTTCCCTCATCCTGATATAACTCTTCATGGAGCGCCACATTGATTAACACGGGACCCCAGTGTGTGCTCCTCTAATTTGCAGGTGATGTAAGTATTATAGATGATCACTGAAATAGAGGCAACTGGAGAGTATGACACGCACGCACGCACGCACGCACGCACACACACACACACACACACACACACACACACACACACACACACACACACACACACACACACACACAACACACACACACACAACACACAACACACACACACACACACACACACACACACACACACACACACACACACACACACACAACACCACACCACACACACACACACACACACACACACACACACACACACACACACACACACACACACACACACACACACACACACACACACACACACACACACACACACACACACACACACACACACACACACACACACACACACACACACAACACACACACACACACACACACACACACACACACACACACACACACACCACACACCACACACACACACACCACACACACACACACCACACACACACACCACACACACACACACACACACACACACACACACACACACCACACACACACACACACACACACACCCACACACACACACACATATTCCAGAAATGAACAACTATGACACTACTGTTGATAAAACAGTGGCTTGATACGTTGTTTTGGGGTAAACTAATACAGAGAGAGATGCAGACAAGTGTATGCAGGTGAGAAGGTGCCATGTTATTATAGCACAGTCTTACTTGATGTATAATGTTTCCTACATAAATCAATCCCATCAAAAAAGTGAGGTAAATTATAATACTGAAGCTTTCCAAGCTGTATTATTAAGAAGTTGTAGGTGACATGTCAAGTATGTTTTTTACATTATAAGTCCAAGGGAGGCAGTTCCAATGTCTTGCTTAATAGCTGTTGCTAAGTAACCAGTATTAAGATGGTCTCCACCACTGTGTGTGCTGACACATATATACAGCCAGCACTCATCACCTCTATACTGTATAAGCCACAGCAACATGATGCAACACGAAACAACCTGGCCACAACATTGAAGGGCTGGGAATAAATAATAGGAACAATTTCTTTATTTATCCCAGAGAAGAAGAAGATAAACCAGGAAACAAGGACGCACTTCTTACGTTAAAGGGGCCCTATTGTGCTAATTTTCAAGTTCATATTTGTATTCTGTGTCTCTACTGTGACATGTTTCCCTGCTTTAATGTTCAAAAAGGTCTTCATTTTCTCATACTGCCTGTCTTTTCACCCTCTGTCTGAAACCAGAACCCAGTCTGCTCTGATTGGTTAACTGCTGGCTCTGTTGTGATTGGTCAACCGCTTAGAGATGTCCCACCCCTTAAGGCCCTGACACACCAAACTGACACCAAATAACACGTCCCGACGGACCCGACTGTTGTGTTGCCTCACGTCTCCTGCGTCTTGGCCAAAAAGTCGCACTGGAACACACCGCGAAGACTTCAGCCGACGACCAAGTAGCACGTAGGCACTGCGCGAGTCGCAATAACTCTCCTTACCAGCAGGCGGCGGTAGTGTGTATTCGTCATTCAAAAGAGGCAACCGGAAGACAGATTGCGTGATATATACAAACAACAAATAGCTACAGCTCGAGCCAAGCAGCACAGGGATGAACTATGCCAATATTTGTAACAGTATCGGTGCAGTTCCTTTCCAGTGGGGCAAGATATAGCAAATATGTGTGCCTATCCTGCTATTTGTGTTTATTCTTTTAATCACACAGCGTTAAGAACAAATACAAATGTGCCTAAGTAACTGTCAATTGCACGGCCGAAAAGACACGACGGTGCAGGACACACCAATCTGAGTAGGGCGACAGGACGCTTATCGACGGCCTGACATCTATCGACGGCCGAAATCGGCTTGGGGTGTCAGGGCCTTTAGCCGTACAATGTGTTGGAGCGCTAGCCAATAGAAGCACAAGTGTTAAATAGTGATGTAAGGGAGGTATACAAAGGACTACAATCAAGGAGCTTCAGGCCCGGGGGGGGAGTGTGTGGTCCCTCTGGAGGGAAGTTTGGGACTTTAGCTATTTATTTAAAACATATATAACACACTACAGGAATGGGGAAAACCCCAAAAAGCATAATAGAGCCTCTTTAACACTGAGCAGATTGCAACTTTTATTTTGTATTTAAGCCTTTTGTGGAACAACATTTAAACAATGGGTTACCTATGGTGTCAACAGAAGATATAACTTTCTAAAGCCAGCAACCGACAAATAGCAGCACCCAGCAGGATGCAATATGTTTACTTATTAAAATCAATACGGCATAAGTAGCTTTACATTATTATCCAATAAGAAGTTCAATGATGGTCCTATCAAATACAAAGCTAGACGCAGAATCAATATCCGTATTAAAGAAAGAAGAATGATGCCCTTTTGTGTGACATTTACCTTCAATTAGATCTAAACAAGAATACTAAGACTGCTTTGCTTTTAGTGGGCTTGGTGCACTCCATCTGTTTCATAGTGCGGTCTCTCACTGTTATAAACCAACTTTCCATTTCAAGTGGCAACGTAGCATTGTCAAAAAAGGCAGCAGACGTAAATCATAAACAGTGGATGTGTTTTGCGGTAAATAGGTCACGACATGCAGGGCATTGAAGAGAGAGAGATGGCTGCTGGCAGTACATGCTCCTTTCATAAAAGAGCTTTCTGTGGCCGAGGCCGACCGTGTAGTGGAAATGCGCCATAATACTAACACACAGTGCATGTGTGTTTACACTCTCTCCCCCCCCCAAAACCCTCACTAAATACCTCATCTTTGAACTAACTGTTACACCTGACGACAAAAAACGAGAGGTTTCTTAAGCAGAACTCAAAATATCTCATGGTGTGATCATGTGATACCAGTCCCATCTGTTCATTGGCTGCTTGTCCTGTTCTGCACCACAAGTTCCAACATAACAGGAAGTGTGCATTCATCTTTAATGTGACATTTAGCACACAGAGGCTTTCATTCACACACAGAGAGGATGTTGTTTGAGTTAATTGACCAAATGTAATTGTTGACAGGAATATGTTTGCACTTCCAGGTTGTCTGCTATTATGTGTTGTAACTCTGTATTTTCTTCTGTCCATTCTGTCTTGCTTTATCATCACCTTTGACTCCATGGAATACTCTTTTTCCTGACCTTTTGGTCTCTATTGTCTCAGTCTGTATTCTTTCATTATTCTGATCTGTTTTATCCTTGCTTAAGCCTCGACTTGGACTCCCCCGGCTTAATTTCTCTCAACGTATCCCTCTATATCCTTCCTGCCCTTTCTCTTTCCGCCTTATCTCAACTTCTCTGCAGCTCTGTCTTAAAGGGGACCTATCATGCAAAATGCACTTTTGTACGTCTTTTATACATGAATATGTGTCCCCGGTGTTCCAGGGAACTCACCAAGTGTCAGAAAACACAACCCTCTCTATTTTCCTCCATACCCAAATCTCTAAAAAAGGGGCTGCAACGGATCTGATAAAAACTGATCCAGATTTGAACACTGTACTGACGTCAGGACAGTGGCGCTACGGCTATTGGGCCAACTCCACCAATCAGGAGGAGACAGCCACGGCCATTGCCGTTCGAAAGCGCTGGAGACGCCGTAGTACATATGCCAGGCCAGTAGATGGTGCTGTTCTCACAGAATCTGCCCAGAGCTAGAAATTGTCAAATTGAGCAAAATGAGGCATGGCTAAAATGCATGATCTGTTTGGTATTTTGAAAAAAAAAAAGTATAAATATGCCTTATGTAGGTATGGTCCTACACTATATTATTCAAATATAGCATGATAGGTCCACTTTAAGTAACATCTGTGTCTGCACGAGATTTGCTTCTAGACACTTAGTTTTCACTGGTAGATTTCCAACCAAGTAGTGCATTTGATGGCTCTTTTCTTGCTTGAGTTTTTCTTTAACTGTCTGCTGCCTCTAAATGCTTCTTGAGAAATAAAAACACTGCCAGTGAACTGAAACCAGTACTAAAGTAGAAATTCAAACGCAGGAACGATTTTCCTGGATGAATATGAATTCATATTAAGTGGTCACTAAATAAACTAACACATACATTCACTACATCTGCAGTTGCCTATAAGAGTGATTTACAGTATCTGTAGTGTATGTGCCGCACACAGCAACAAAGATATACAACTCCATCTGTCACTCTCCTTCCATTTATCTTTGTCACTGTGTAATTTCATTAGATGTATGGCGGACAATTACACAAGGGCTACACGCACAAACATGGCACTTGAGTAAAATGTCCTCCCCACCCCCCCACCCCACCCTCTCCTTCACTGTTTTTCTCCAGCTGTCTCTCTCTCGCTCTCCACCCACGCTCAGGCACTCCGCATAAATCAGGCCGTGTACTTGTAATGGTGATTGACTATGTGTCGTAATAGCCAGTGTATGATCGCATCTAGGAGATTATAAATAAATAGTTGAGTGTGTGAGTGTATGTGTTAGGGAACATGTGTTTCTTTTTCATCTTTTATGGTTGGTGGGTGTATTGAATTAGGCGGGGGGGAGGTCGGTAATGACTGATGTATTGATCCTGACACGTCTCAGCTGAACAGGTGGAACACACACACTCTCTCGCTACTGTGCTGAGTCAGTGATATAGTGCTTATTGGAACGTTAAACAAAACACAAATGTGTCACTTTGTAACATCTCCCATTCATACTCAAGCATACTCTGGCTGGATGATATCACTTGTGATCAGTTGGATGCGGCAGGAATGACTCCTGAAACCTGGAAATGAGTAAGCAATTCTGCAGTTTCAGTTCCCCTGTCTCAAGGTCCAGAGGTTTTTTTGGTGAGATTTCTATGCTTCTTAAATGTTTTAAACACGCTTAAGATATTTTACATTTGGTTCTATAACATAAGAGACACTATTAAAAAAATGTACGCAACTTAACAAAGATGTTGCTAACAAGTAGCTTAATGATAACAGAGGTTGTCTGGGACATTCAACATTATCAAGTCAAACACAAGGACATTTTAACTCCTGGCAATTGCATTTAAGCTTGTCAAATCTCAAAAATGCATTACTTTGTTAAGACAGAGCTTGTTTTCAGCTACAATCCAATGTAGATATTCCATTGGCTTTTTCTCGTAGGAACCAGCCAATGCTAAATTCAAGATTAGCCTACACTTCATCCCTGCAGGATTCAATAACCACACAAATTATAATGTTAAACTCTGTAGAATACGTACTACTGCGCTGAGTCGTTGAGCTGGTACTCGCGGGCGCGGCTGAAACACTCCTGGTTGCCTGAGTCGGACCACAGGCGCATCATGGCGCCGAGCAGCTCGGCGGAGTAAGGCTCTGTGTCCTCCATACGAGTGACCACGTCACACACCATCTTAGCATCCGCCTGGAGAAAACACAAGAGGAAAGAAGCAGGAGGTTAGTAATCTTAGAGGCCTGAGGTGGAGCAGCGTTTGTCCTTAACTCTAGTTGCTGCCACTCAAAATGACATTAGTATAACTGTAAACAAACACAGAGTTGTTCAATGCATTTTAAAACAGTGTGCCACTTGGAAAATAGACAATACATTTCCAAGTGCACTACAATATGATTAATACCCTATGTTACTTGAGGGTGATCTAGTATATATTTACGTCTTTATTATAAGTATTACATAGAAGAGGAGCCTACCTAACAATGGACTTCAGGGGGGATGGTTACCATGAAAAGAGAGGACGCTTGAGGTAACAACGATTACAGAAGGAGATTACAGAAGATGACAGAAAAGAACAAGAGAATCAGATTAGGAGGAGAGAGAGAAATGAATAAGAGCCTTTTGAGCTCCCGCTGCTCTTTTATTGTTCGGTGAAAAGGCTTCACAAAAGCATCCTTTAAAATCCATGTCATGACAAACCCTTGGTCAGTTATGAGGCAGACACACTAGCTAGTGTAGTTAAAGGAAAAGCCTGAGTTATACCTTTTGAATGTCATCAAATTGCATTGTGGGCAAAAATCTCCAGCCAATCTGCCTTGACTTGGTACTGTATGGACGGGGACAATATTTAGTGGAATTGAACATTGAACTCCAAACAATTATAATATTCTATCTTGTTATTGCATATGAAATTATTGATTATATTGATATTGTTTAATTTATAAAATACATTTGGGTCATTATTTTCTTCTCCACAACAAGGTACTATCTACAACTTCTGCTGATGGAAAGTGGACTATTGCCATACTATGCAGTGGAAATGAAATGCATTATGTCCTCTTATCTCAATATATTCCGACTGAATCCAGCAGTTTATCCAAACACCCTTTTCCCCTTTGCAGTTACCTTCTACATGATACTTCATGCTCACAGTAATATGCGTGGAGCCCTGACCTTTGTACGCCTATTCTCAACACGTGGTGGCTTCATGTGCTGAGACAGCTACAGCCACACACTTAAACTGTACTCAACAGGAACATGTTGCAATGTCAGACACTAGATGGATGCATGCACACTATTTTGGTTGGTGCTTAGGGTTAAGGGATTGGTTTGAACCCTAACCTTAACAGAAGTTCATTAAGCTGTACAACAAAGATGACAGACAGGGAGTGATTTCACAATGATGCATACAATGTTATTTTACAGGATGTTACAAAATCATAACTCCAAGCTTTAAAAAAGGATTGATTTATTTTTCCAAATGTCAAAAATGCAGGCCTTAATATGCCCATTAAAGAGTACCAAAAACTTCTCCATCTTTTTTCACATTTTTGAATCACTCAGTTTTCTCCTTTTATTTTCTTGCCCTCTTTCTCTTTCCCTGATAGAGAAAATCATTAGTTTCGCATTTGGTGGCGCTATATGAAAGGTCAAGTATCATCAAGGTCAGTAGGACTACTGGACAGATAACACGTAATCCCAGTAGATGGTGATACAATTCACATGATAATACAAGTTTGACTTGACAGTAGCTAGAGGAAATCAGAGGGACAACAAAGTCATTAGGTATCATCCTCTTGAAAAATCTATAGCAAATGTAATTGCTATCACTCGATATAACTTGATATAATTCACTCAGGGTGCAACAGTCCCCTTTTAGGCCACTAGTCATCAATCACAATGTTAATTAATATTGTTTATGTTGCTTGTGAGTAATTAAATACACGAGCCATATATTTCAGAGAATTTGGCAGGTAAATGTTACTGAAAAAGGTCTACTTTCCTTGCCAACATCATAGTGCTACTAGAGTTAAATCAGGGAACCATCAGACTCAGTAGGATGCACCATCTAGGAAATGTAATATTCAGTGTGGAAGACCCAGAGCCATGTCATTTGCATGATATGGCATCAGACCAAATGAAGTGAAGTGCCGGTGTGAAAGTGATATGCGTGTTGTTTGTGTACACAGTGCTCTGTAAATAACGGCAGACCGTCCCAATATGAGTCACTGGTTTTACCAGACGTCCTGTAGACGTAGGACCTGTCATTTCTTTTATAATGGGGAGTGTGCTCCTTCCTGTATATCCTTCTGTGCACCGAAGCATATCAACTCTCAACCTACCTGACCTGATCCAGTCCTACTGTCTTTCTCTCAGCTAAAAGTCTTCCCTCTATCATCATCACCGCTGCTATAGTCTCTTTCCATCTGACTTCTATTGACATTCATCTCTCGACAGTGTTTTTTATCCTTGTTTTTCCCATGTCTGTCCTTCAGCTGTCCTTCCATCTGTGCCCATGACCATGTTTGTTTTGTTCTTCTCCATTTGCCCTCTCTTGGCATCATGTTCCTGTTTTCTTCTTTCTCTCCTTTCCTTGAGTATTAATGTCCATCACAACACCCTCGCTCTCTCACTGTCCATTTGTCAGGCTCTTCTGCTCCTTGCGTCTCTCCGTTTGATTTCCCCTCCCTCCCTCCCTCCCTCTTCTCTTCTGTCTTTTAGTCAGTAATCTACTTTCATAACTCTCTACATCTCTCCATCTCTCTGTCCTGCTCTGCTGCTACCCTTTCTCACTTGAGCTTCACTGACCTGTGTTCTGTTAAACCATTTTTAACTCTGTCACCAAGGTGTGTGTGTGTGTGTTTGTATAAGATCATGTGACAAGTGTGTGTTTCTACATTTGTCCTAGAGATGCTTGAACTGATTTTAGTGTCTTTTTATACATTCAAATGTCTTTCTGGACTGAAAGCTCAATCTACAATATGATAGAGTGGGACCAGAAGTTTATATACACAATGTGTCATAACATGTACAATTGCATATTAAAGTTTTGAAACTGTTGCGTTGTCTTGAGCAAATCATAGCAGAACAAGAACAAATAATACTTAAAGGGGCCCTATTATATTTTTTCGGGGGGGTTTCCCTTTCCTGTAGTGTGTTATATAGGTCGCAAGTGTTTTGTGATTTTGTCAAGTCGAGTCCAAAGTCATCAAATTGGTGACTCGAGTCCAAGTCACGTGGAAATTGGTTTCCCTGTGAAGAAAGTATTGCTTTTAAATGTACGTATGGTGTTAGTCCGAGTAATTATAATTCTGTCTATGACACCAATTTCAGAGTTTACATTTAGGTACATTCTGTGCATATACTTCTAAAACTACGCATTTGTGGTGTTTTAGCATCAATAATCGGGGGACATTTGTATATGATAGATATGAGTAATCATACTTTGTGTTTCTTATTTGCCTGCCCTTCATCCTTGCTTGGACAGTGAATGGGCAATCATATGTGCCAACATCATTCCTCCATCCTCTGCATCTGATCCTTTCTCTTCTTTCTCTCCTCTGTCCTTCCATTCAATACCCAATCAGAGCACTTCTGCGTCCTTGTCGTCAATCTATAGCCAATCATCCCTCTGCACATTACATCAGTACGCCCACCACACATTTAACTGCATAAACTTACCAAACCTATATTTACGAAACACACATTCCTCCATCCTTCCCTCCATGTATATGTGTGTGTAGGTGTCATCTAATGCAGAGGCTGAGGCCCCGCTCACACGGGACCGTTTGCGTTTATGCACAGTATGCGTATTCAAAAAAGTCTTCCATTCACATGCATTTGTTTCATTTAACGTGTCTGTTCAAACGAGGCCGCTGGAAACGCTGTAGCACATATGCTGGGACTGTAAGTGGCGCTGTAACTTCCGCCAAAATACACCAAAAGCCGCGAAGAAGAGCAACCGAGCAGCCCCGCTGCAATGTTGCCATGGCTACCCTTCTGTTTAAGCCCCGAAACTGAAACTGAAACTGAAAGAAACTGAAAGAAACCGAATCTGTGGATATTGCATCCCGCCAAGAAGCACGTCTCCGTGGAGAGGACGGCTCAGAAAGAGAGAGATATTCTCTACAAACACCGGGTGAGATCCTCCTTTGTCAATATAATGGATCAATGCATGAAATCTGACTCTGTTTATTTTGTTTAAGGAGTATATTGGGCGTTAACAATTCTGGTTTGCCTTTTATAATATTATTTCATTCAAGAACCCCTTGTGCGTTTAATTAACACAGTTATTATTAGTTGCTACAGCAGTGAGCAGGAGAGGTGGGGCTATCGCTATTTTTTCAGGAAATATTCATATCGAGGTGATTACACGGACTCGGTTGACCCCCCAGAGCGTTTCGTTTGCAAATCTATCCACCTTGGGACCCGTTATTGTTTGTGGGGTTAGTTTCTATCGGCCTCGTGTAAATAATAGGGCTATACGCACGCGAAACTATGCAGATACAAGCAGTTTTCTCCTCGTGTAAACGGCGCCTCAATGAGCAGAATATGACACCTTTAATTATAGAGAACAAAATGTACCATGTATTTCAAGAGTTACGTCACACACATCACCTTCTCTGACCTTTAACATTTACTGAGAGCTGTTCACTTTCTCTCCACTCACATCCTGACTAATGTTCTTAAAAAATGTGTTGTACACTGCTTTGAATTTTTCTCATACAGGTATATACATGTGTACTGATTAAAGAGAGGCTTGAATTTGAAATGTATGTGCCGGTCTATGCAATAAACTGATCACATATGGCTTTATTATTGAGGCACAGGTCCTCCGATTCTGTAAGCAAATGTATTTTATCCCCACTTTAATTTAGTTCACTTTATGGGAAGGATTACACAATTTGATCTTATTTACAATCATTTGTATAATACAAACTAAAACATCCCTTTACATTTTAGATTACTGGCAGCAAAAAAGCAAGAGTCGAAATTCCAAGTAAACATATATATTATTCTAGGTATTGAAGTGAAAAACTCAGTGAGCAGGTACTGTCTAGACACAATGGTAATAAATAAATGATTACAAAACAATGTAGTGATACGTGAGATTTTGGCGGCAGAAACACCCTCAATGTTTTCAACTTGATTCTGTTCACTATCCTTCTGCTAAGGACCTACTCTTTGATGCAGACTGACACCTCTCCAAAATCCTACATAATAAATAACTAGCACAGTATAGAGACCTTCATTAATTGTTTAAATGTCCGGATTAGACACTAGTATTTATTGATTACTGACCTTGTGTTTTTTTTTTTTTAAGATAAAAGATGAACATTATGCAAATGGTCTCAATTATGTTTTATTGGACTTTAAAGATATACATTAGCATTTCAGATAGGCAGAGGAGGAGACAATGTATATTATTACTGTTGGAACATTAAACATTCATGGAGATGTTATGTTAGACACCTAAACCTATAATGGCGCATTTCCACTGCAGCGCGTAGCACGGTTTAAGCGTGCCGTGTCAAACCCGGCCCGTTTTTTGTTGCGTTTCCACTAGAGGTAGTTCCGGCTAACGGGTATTCGTTCACAATAAACATATTTTACCGTGATTTAATTGTAATACACGTTTCAAAATGATGCCGAAGTAACAACATACTGATACCGGTTAGTACAAACCATGAATTAATGCTTTGACAAGTCTGCAGACAGACGGCAGGCGAAAAACCTTTTAAAATGCGTATTTTCTGAATGGTATATGCTCCGACCGTCCACACTCACAACAACGGCCTATACAGACATAAATAAACCAGCGACTGTATTCTCCATGACACAGGCAGTCTGTGGTTTGCACTTGTTTAACTTTTGTCTAGTTTCTGAACAGATATGAGGAGCTGTGAACTTGAGTGCTAACGGCTAACTGCTGATGTTTGGTTTTGTGGTTCGCATTGAAGATGACGTCACGGCTCCGCCTACACTGCGTTACTATAGTTACTGCCCCAGCTACTAAACAGTAATGGAAAAGCAGCATTAAGTGAGCCTGGCCTACCAAGGTCTAACTATACCGTACTAAGCCGTGCAAGGCCCTGCAGTGGAAATGCTGCATGGTTTCCGCCAAGTGTTCACCAAAAACTGATATATTTGTTAGTCATTGAAAATTGAGCCCAAATTGCATTTTTTGCTATTTCACAGCTCAGTATACCTCCTGGTCTTTCATGGAAGCACTATTTGACAATCCCTGTTGAGTCAGATAAACATGAAAGGGGCTAGAAGTGAATCATTTGCTCTCTGACACGGTTGTCAGTACAATCTTTGAAAAAAGGGCTCTGGCAGTGACAATAACCCTGAGCCACTTTTAAATCCAAGTCCCTGGTCTGCTGTTTGGCCTCATGAGACATCCCGGACATGTATCTCTTTAAAAAAAAAATGAAACTGAAGCTCTCTCCATCTGTCATCCTCTACATGGCGCAAAGCCTATTCAAAGGGGAGTTCATCTAATGGAAATGTGTTTCAGCGCAGGGTAAAAGCTCTCTGTTCCATTTCCCCTCTGCCACTGATGCTCCGTCCTCTCACTCAGCAGACACACATTGCCTGATGTGCAATGAGTGGGAGTGTGTGTACATCTGGGTGTCGGTATGAATGAGGGGCAGAGAAAGAAGAAATTGAGACGGATTTCTGTTTCTGTGCAAGTGTGTGTGTGTGTATGTCCTGAGAGGGTGTGTTTCTGTGTAAAGTCCTGGGCAGAGGGCCACCGACACATTTAAAACACACAGCCTAAGCCAGGATACTTTCTAAACAGACATATGGAAGGACAGGGTCAGAATGTGTGTGTGTGTGTGTGTGTGTGTGTGTGTGTGTGTGTGTGTGTGTGTGTGTGTGTGTGTGTGTGTGTGTGTGTGTGTGTGTGTGTGTGTGTGTGTGTGTGTGTGTGGTGTGTGTGTGTGTGTGTGTGTGTGTGTGTGTGTGTGTGTGTGTGTGTGTGTGTGTGTGTGTGTGTGTGTGTGTGTGTGTGTGTGTGTGTGTGTGTGTGTGTGGCGCAGTGGATAGAGCCTTGGTGTTCGGATCAGGGGGTCACAGGTTCAAACCCCACTGCAGTCGGCATGTCGTTGTGTCCCTGGGCAAGACACTTCACCCCAAATTGCTCCTGTGGGGATTGCCCACAGTATTGAGTATGTAAGTCGCTTTGGATAAAAGCGTCTAACAAGTGACATGTAATGTAATGCGTTTGTGTGTGTGTGTATGTGTGAGTGTGTAATATTGGATGAGGCTTCCATCTCTCTCTCTCCTTCCTCTGGGGTGTGTTTTTTGTGTGTCAGAGCGACAGTAATGGTCCGCTCGGACAAGATCAATGGAAATCATCCTTTTTGCCTCTGTAGCCATCTTTGAGTTCTACTCAAACCTCCACACAGCACACAAACACACACCCACACACACAGTCACAGTTGTCAAAGAAACAGGGATAGTAATTATCTTTTAACCTTTTCCTGATTAAATGACCCACTCTTATCTAGGAAAACATTACTGGATCCAAGGCCAACCACTTGGAAGGTCCACAAACACATTTTTAGTAATCGCATTTTTGAATAACTGCCGTCATTTACACAAGAATGCACTCAATCAGGCAAGAAAACTGTACGTCTGCAGTAATAATAAGATAACTGTAAAAGCAGTTTAACACTAAAAACTGTAGTAAGTCTCAACCAATACTGAGCACATTTACTGCAAGTCTATTAAAAATGAACAGTATGTCAGAAACTGTCAAGTAATACTCAATGCTCAATTAGATGTTCTAGGTCAGTATTAGTCAATTGTGTTTTTTTATCACAATTCGTTCTCTGTGTGCAAGAAACCCAGTGATGTTTAAAAGATTAGCAAGAAAGTCTGAGCAGTAGACATGTTGAACTCAACCGCCCAAATATTGCATCTTTTTAATAAGGACTACGAGGCATAGCGTAACAAAAGAATAATGCTGGATAAATCAAATGACAAAAAGGTAGAGTTTAAACTAAAGTAACAACTGGGGAGCTCACATTTGGTAGGCATTGTGAAGTACATACTGAATGTGTTTGTAGTATGCAGACGTTCCTTTGCTAGCTAGCTTGGTAGCTAGAGCAAGGGCTAGAGCAATACATTGACTTGGCCAAAGGTGTGACCAAATTATAAATTAGAGTGTAGGATCAATTCAGATTGTCCACATGCAAGTATAATCGATTACATTTTGAAAACTGAAAAGCAATTATTTTCAGATCAAACTAAGGCTAGCACTCGGAGAATCAACCTTGGGTAAGTAAGTGCATCACAATAAATAACCATTGATTCATATCATTCAACTGGGCAATTAAACAAGAAAGCTATTTTTTGTAATCAGTCAGCTCTGGCTGATGTGAGAGGCAACAAAAGGAGACAATGACTGTGCACAATAAAACATTAGCATGTTAGTGTGTGTGTGTGTGTGTGTGTGTGTGTGTGTGTGTGTGTGTTGTTTGACGTCATAGTGAACATCAGCCATCAGATATCGTGAGGGGAAAAAACATGGCTGGCATTCTCTATCAACAATCTGTTCTCACTCGCCTTTCTCTATCTCTCCCACCTCTCCCCTCCCCTCTTCTATTTTTGGACTCCAGTTTCAATTTCTTCATGTATCTTGTCAATGACAACTTCTTTCTTTTTTTCAACTTATGTCTCTAATAGTCTAACCCTTATCTTTTCATTGTCTGGAACACGATGTGACACTTTATGTGTCTGTAATCCAGTACTAAAAAACACACTCAAGTGATTTACATAAACGTATGTATTGTCTTACATATATTTGTTTGTCTCCACTCCACTTTATTATTTCATCTCATTACCATCTCTTCTCTCCTCTGTTGTCTGCCAGCACGACCCCACCCTCTCACTCAGTCTCTCTCCTTTTTTTGCTCTCACTCCTTTACATCATGTGACTCTCAGCTGCAGTTGCCATGGAGACCATCCTCATTTCCCAGGAATGCAATCTCGTCTCAGATTCTCTCTCCCTCCCTGCCTTTCCTGCCCATTCTGCTGCACCCTCCTCCTCCATCAGCATCATCCTTCTTTCCTTCATCCTTTCCTACATCGCCTTTCCTATCCAGCTCTGCTTTCGTCTCCACATATCATCCCTCTTCTATTTTGCTCTTGATATACAAAAAGAGGAAAATATTTACATTTTTGATGCTTCATTTCCACTTTCCAATCTGCTCATGTTATTGATATAGATAACATCTCACTAGTTTGAGGTACACACCGCCTCTGTTACCCTCCCTCCATCTCTGTAGCAGTTGCTGAATAATGGAAGTGATCAAATATTAAATTGTTGTTCTGCCCTCCTGTAGACTGTCCCAATAGAGCTCTGACACACACATATGTATATATTTAAATGTATGTATGTCTGTGTGGGGTCCCTGCCTTCCTGCAACCACACAACGCGACAGCGCTTACAGAGGAAGGAGGGTGGCGAATATGGGACATGTACAGTATATGCTGTTATTTGAGTGGATCGTTAAAACACACTTAGTCTGTAGCAGCCAGCGAGAAAAAACAATCAATTCTACTGTCCCCACCTCAACCCAGAGAGACAGAGAAAAGAGATGGAGAGAGCAGGAGGAGGGGGAACAGCAAGCTTGGCTTTGCATGTAATCATAAGCATGGACATGAGTGTGTTACAAAACATTATGTATGCAAAAACCTCTTCTGCAGGGAAGCATATTTATGACGCTATTGGAGAACAATAATGTAGACAAAGGGCTCAGAAAAAGGAGCAGATTGCAGCAGAAAACCTTAGATTTTTTATTTGGGAGGCCTCATTAAGACAGGGTGTGGGTTTTACTTCAAAGCTGTTTCAAGGAGAGTCTAATCTATCAGTTTACTCAATTGTACTTTTTCATCAATTGTATAGCAGCTAAGAGGTAGGGGTCTACATCCAGCTTCTAGCAACAGCTGTATCAACATGCTAAAAGGATTATTTGAACTAGAGCTCAACATGGCAAATATGTAGG
Source organism: Trematomus bernacchii (assembly GCF_902827165.1). Lineage (NCBI taxonomy): Eukaryota > Metazoa > Chordata > Actinopteri > Perciformes > Nototheniidae > Trematomus > Trematomus bernacchii. The sequence goes on along the minus strand of NW_022987714.1, from coordinate 13,857,202 downwards.
CCAGAAAACTATATTGTTTCCAATAGTGTCATGGGCCCTTGATGAATTTCATGCCAAAGCTAGACAAGTTTTGGTTATGTCACAGGAAATACTAGCATGAAAAAAATGAAAAACAACCATCAGAATTGTTGTAAGGGTAGGATTGCTTGCTAATGGTGACTGTCAAATCTGATCAAAGCACTTTTTGAAGTTTTACATTATTGACTTCGAACCCTTAACCATACCTTCTATTTTCCCAAAAATATTAACTTTGTCTGGTTTTATTAGTCATGAAAAACGTCTTAAGGTCTTGAAAAAGTGAGCTAATACATGACATCTGTATTGTTATTATTGGAAAATACACTCTTTTAAAAGGTGTGTGTTACTTCTCAGCTGTTCTGTAGCATTACAAAATATGCGCAATGCTTAATTTAATTCCAGCCTTAATGTGTGTGTGTGCCCCCTTTTACTACACCAACAACACTACAAGGCACACCCCAGACACCAATCTATCACATCTGTGGCAGCTCTGCGGACAAACACAATCTAACGTTAACTAAGACAATTAAATGAACCATTTTACCAGCAATTGTCATGACATAAACCATGTGGCCTGCCACACCCAATGAAATTACTGCATGACAGTGAGAAATGGGTCACGAGTGGGAAATGAATGAGCACTAAGGATGTTAAGGCAGGGCCAATAGATGGCATGAATACTGCCTGAAAACACCCCCCAACACACACACATCAGGACCTCCATCTGTCTCTGTCAACAGCCATTATTTAAGAAAAAAAGAAAGAATAAAATCAAAAGTCTGTTCTGGATCTGGAATATCTATTGGCTTGCTTGCCATCTCCCTTTTATGTCTTCTCTGTTTTGCATTTTGTGCAGTTGTGTTGTACTCTGATGTGTTGCAAAGAATTTAAAAACAGGATCACTGTGCTCTTTCCTTTGTGAGGATAAAAGACTGTGATCACTTGTTTTGTTGCGAGGCAGCTTCACACTCGGTATGATTAATTGTTTGTTTACTCAGTATCTATTCTTTGGTTAGAGGGAAGTTTAGACCCCATTTACACGCAAACGCATAGGAAACGGAAACGAACCGAATACGATATCAAAAAAGTCTTCCATTCACACGAGACCGCTCGAAAGCGCTGGATACGCTGTAGTACATATGCCGGGCCTGTAAGTGGCGCTGTACTTCCGCCACAAAATACACCAAAAGCAGCGAAGAAGACCCGAGCATGGTTGCCCTTCTGTTTATGCCCCGCGTGGATTTAGCAACATGTAGTTCATGTAATTCTCCATGTCCACTTGTTGCTGATGGTTGTGGTAGAGGAGCTGTAGATTTTGCACTAACATCTGTAGCCACTGACCATGCTACAGCAGTGAGCAGCTGATAATTTCGTTATCAGGAAATTATCGTATAGGACGTACACACGGAGCCGTTTGGCCCCCCAGAGCGTTCCGTCTGCAGATCTATCCACCTTGGGACCCGTTATCATTTGCGGGGTCCGTTTCCGCGTTTCCGTTACGGCCTCGTGTGAACGAACGGGCTATGCGAAAGAGAAAAGTAGCTGATACAACCGTTTGCGTTCTCGTGTAAAAAGCACATTAGTGTTGTGTTCTTAATGTCTTTATGAGTTATTAATCACAGAGAATAGATACATTGTTAATCAACACTTTTACAGTAGGTAATCCACTGTTTTGCACTTTGGGCATTAGAATGGTTAAGGAAATCTAAATACTTTTTCTCCTTTATCCTGGTATTTTATTTTATTTATTTTCCAGTGAGTCTGTTTAGCTATTACAATCTGACTTCACCAACAATACATCTTGAAATCATTCCCATATCTGATTCTATCTCAGATTTGTTTGTCTTTTTTCAAACTCCCCCTTTTCCCTCTCTCTTCAGCTGTCACTCTTTGTGCTCCGAGTGTTCTCTTCGCTCACTTTATCAGTCCCACACCGTCACTAACTGCTTCTTTCTTCTCACACTTCAACTATACTTAGCTCCATCAGTGAGCTGTCCCCCCAGTACTTTACAAATAGTCCTTGTTCTCTGAGTCTAATGGTAAGGCAGATGCAACAGTGACACTCGTCAACATACAGTAAATGAATCCTGAAGAAACATTACAATTAAAGTTCCTTTGAATCTTTTGAGAACTGGCAGGTGGTAGAGATCAAATCATACCCAGCACACCTCTGTATTTCAGTTAACGTATAATATATTCGCATAGCTGTTATATAAGGCAAAGATAAACAAGTGGAGAGGGATAACAAGTAGTTCCTATGTCTGGGTGTTAGCTCTGTGGCAGTTTAGCAGGCTGATTATACACATTATAGACACGTTTATTGCTGCTTGTGTGTGTACAGATATATTTGTGCCCTGCTGTCTTCCACGCTAGCCGTCAGTCATGTGGATTGTTTAATCATAATATTTGTTCATCACCTGTGTTGTGCAAGACACTTGGTTCTTGTACTCTAAGTGTTGCTCTTGAAAAAGGATAATGTTTGCATAAAGTAAGTCGGTTTTTGATATTTGTTTGTACTTGTGGTTTTATTCCTTACTGGAGATCTGTTGCTAGAATTGTGTTGGATGGGGAAGGTCGTATTACTTTTAAGAATAATATATTTTTTTATAAATAGGCTTGTTACAAGTAGTTGTAAAAGAGGCCCTATTATGCTTTTGGGTTTTTCTCCTTCCTGTAGTGTGTTAAATAGGTTTTTTGCATGTAAATGGTCTGCAAAGGCTTACATTTCAACGTTCCCTCCAGAGGGAGTTTCTCTCCCACACACTCCCCTCCCGCCCGAAACGCCTCCATTGGACTCCTTTGTTTACTTGCGTAACATAATGACACTTGTGCTTCTATTGGCTAGCGCTCCAACACATTTGACATGATAGGCTAAGGGGAGGGACATCTCCAAGCGGTTGACCAATCACAACAGAGCCGGCCAGCTAACCAATCAGAGCAGATTCGGCTCTGGTTTCAGACAGAGGGTGAAAAGAGGTGCTGCAGCACAGGCAGTATGAGAAAAATAAAGAGCTTTTTGAACATTACAGCATGGAGACATGTCACAGTAGAGACACTACATACAAACATGAACCTGAAATCTGTCCTCTTTAACAATACCATTTAGCATACAGTACAATCTATTATGTGTTCCTGCTGCCAGATTTTTCATCCTATTAAGATTTAAACAAATTAAGAATTAAAATGAAAATAAAATGTTTCGATAGGACTTGTTCCATGGCTTCACCTTTATGATAATCAGCTAAATATTTCGACAGCTTGCATGAGAAAAAAAAACTGAAACTCAACTGAACATTGCTGGGTTCTGAGGTAATGGTAGGATCAAATGGATTTTAAAGTTGCCATGACATAATTCAGCAAAGATATTTAACAAGAACATGGAAATACCCCAAAGATTTTTCAGTGATGAAGTAAGTTGGTGTCATGAGTATAAAGAAAGTTATGCACAATTTAGAGCAGTGACAAACTACTTCCTTTCATACAATCACTCAGTTGAACCTGCAGATGATGACTACCAGGGAGTCATAAGATCATCTGTGGTGGTGAGCAGCATTGACCTTTTTAAAAGAGTAACACATTCAGCAACAAACAAACAACTTATTCAGGGTTTCTGCCTGGCGTGAAAAGGCTGAATTAGCTTCGACTTTCTAGCCTTTTATTTATCCAATGCTCCTGGGTTGAATCTTAAGGCAATGCGTTTCCTTACATCCACTCAAAGTAGAAGTATCAAAAAAGTGAATCCATGCAGTGACTGTGGCATCATGCTGATGTAATACAATCGCTGTGTGATTGAGACAGAAGGCGAGGGGGAAGGGAAAGAGATGTAAACAGGGGCAGAGGAGCGATGAAGAAGAGAAGACATGAGGAGTATTTGTTGGGGCCCCCATTCCAACCAATAGAATGTGAACAGCCAAGGCCAAAACACAGCATCCAATCGTGTGAAAGGAAGGTGGTCAGGTGACCGCATGGCTGCATGTTCCATGGAGGTGGCCAGCTAGTCTGGTTGCTACGGTAACTAGTCGGTATCCTAGAGACTGGCAAAAAGGCTTATAGAAAACGAATGGTAAGACACCCAGAGGAAGGAGAACACACACACACACACACACACACACACACACACACACACACACACCTTGTGACAGTGTGCATTTGGGGTGCTGTGGCCATTAGAGATAAGAGCTGTTAAATTCGATTATCTTATTTTCACAGCTACAAACACACACACACATCTCCACACACTACAGCCAGGCCTGATGCTTCATTGAACTATAAATAATGACGGTCCACACTCACAAACACTCACAAACAGGGACGCTTGATGGGTCCAGCCTAGATATGCCTGTGTGTGTCTGTGAATCATCCAAATAAAGATGGGTCAACTGTGTGTGTCATCTCAACCTGAGAACAGATTGTACTACCTTTTGTATGAACCCATTTTTCCTCAGAAATCCTTTAACAGGACCTTTTTTGTGAGCGTGTCATAGCAGAGCATCATCGTTATTCTCTAAGCTCTAAGCTCGTCATTTGGAGAAACTGAGTTTTCAGAACATGTCTTCATGGTTCATTTGTACACTGACACCAATTGTATCACCATTATTCGCTTTAGACTATTTCAGAAGTGTGACAATGTGATTATCAAAAAAAAGTCAGTGATTACTTCTACTGGTGATTTAAGTCTCTGGCATCCAATTGAAATATAGTAGACACTCACTTCTTTCTTCCAACAAAGTGACCACAAAATTATTTCATATTTACCTCTGAACTGTAGTAGAGTAGAAGTACAAAGTAGCATCAAATAGAAATACTCAAGTAAAGTACAAGAATCTCAAAATTGTACCCAAGTACAGTACTTGAATAACTTAGTTACTTCCCACATCTGAAATCAGATATGATTTCAAGTCATGTGATAATTTCTTAGTATTTGATCCTTCAACTTGGCCTCAGGAAATGCAAGGACTTCACAGTTTTGGCAACACGTTTTGGAGAAAGCAAATTGGAGGCTTAAACAGGGACAGAGAGGTGCATCTGCAGCATCTTCATCATCTACCATGCAAGAAGAGGAACTAGAGGACAGTGAGGAAGACTGCACTTATTAACACCACACTTCGTGTGGGGTGAGTACCAAACGCTGTCTCCTGGTACTCATCGGAGTAACTCACTAAAAAGGTTATGTGCACCCCTGTATATATATATATATATATATATATATATATATATATATATATATAAATATATATATATTAGAGTGTAAAGTGCTGTCTGTAGACCAGACTTCTTTCCAGCACCTTCAAGCCTAATTTAAAATTATATTAATACATAATTTGCCTTATTGCACTTACTGAAATGTTGTTGATGCACAAGTCCATAATAAAAAAAATAAAAATATTATTTCCAATAATATTATGAGCCCATCTCTGGTAAAAACAAGATATAAAGTTATTTATTTTCATGATTGTATGTAGAAAACTTAGTTTCAACAATATGAGTGTAGTATGAGTAAATGAGTAAGAGTTTGTATAATGCAGGCAAACCCTATTAAGCAAGAACATGGTTCAAACTTTCTTGTTTAAGACAAAACTCAGATCACTTTATTGCTTTTTGTTTGTCGAACGTGAGTCAGTGTTTGTGCCCGATGAGGTTGCAAAGCGCAGTGTGTGTGTGTGTGTGTGTGTGTGTGTGTGTGTGTGTATGTTCATAAGTCATAGAAATGCTGGCACTCGTCTGACTAGCACTCATCCTACCGTGATAAAAATATGCAGTGTAAGAGTGTGTGCATGTGTGTCAGCACCCTGTGGGCAGAACTTTCTGAAGTACAAGTCTAGAAAGCAGCAGTGATGCACTAGCTGCTTGGCTGACTTAACATACACATACATACACAAACACACACACAAACATCGTCCGTTTCCCTCCCCCCCACACATTTTTCTCTCTCATCACTCAGCCCATTACTCTGGTCTTTTCAAGCAGCCCCCCTCTCTTCTCTCTGTTAGAGGACTGAATAATAGTGAAGAGAAACAGCTATGGACAGACACACATACACATCCTCAGAAGAGAGCGAGAGGGGTGCGCTGAGGCATATTACTGTATGCATGACAGCACTCATACAGCAATCACTATAGCAGTGAACTCACAAAGAGCACATCAGATCATGGCGGCATTACATCTTGCTCTCTCTTTCTCTGTCCTGCAGCACTTCCTCTGTGTGTCACCGTGTTCATCACAACAGGCGCCAGTTCAGTGTTCGTCTCCCATACCAAGACCTTCCTCTGCACAGAGTCAAAAGCCCTGTCTGTATGCATGTGTGTGATTTTGTTTCCATGTGCTGAGAGAGAACAATGGAAGGTTAAAACTGAAATAGTAACACTAAACCACCCATAAATGATTTAGGCAAGGTTATGTGAATGACAAATTAAAAGGTTCTAGCTGAACTGTCATGTGCACATTAGGCCTAGTACAAGGGCACAACGAAATTCATCTGCGTGTCTTTCTGAATTATTTTGTTGTAAAAGCTTGTTGACAAAAGCAAAACAAGAGCTATGAATGCTTTTACGCTAGTCAGCTAGGACCACGCTAGCACAGGTCAGGAGTGTGGGAGCGAAACTCCATCAGATATACATGCACATAAACCTATTTAACAGACTACAGGAAAGGGAAAACCCCAAAAGCACAATATGGCCCTTTAACAGCTTGAAGTTCACTAAAGCTTAATTTTGACCTGTAATAAAAATTGTAAAATGTGTGCAAATTAACTTTTTCCCCAGAACTAAATGGTTATTCAATAATCATAAATAGATTTTCCTGCAAACGTTGCTTGTTTTAAATGGCTCTGTGACAACCACAACAGTGGAATTATAATTGAAAGCATTGAGCCGGTGAAAGCTTCCCCATCCGTCATCATAATCCTGCGTATCAGTCACGGTAACCATGTCCTTATTTTCTTCTCATCTCTTTGCCTTTAGTCAGTTGCAATATAGTGCTGATATAATGCCATAAATAAATATTGTTATTGGAGACAAAGCTTTAGTTCAAGAACTGAGATATAAAAAAGACGAGACAATAAAGAAGAGATTCACTCTGGAGAATGAGAGGTGAAAAGTGATATCTCCCTGTAGGACAAGTAATGTGCATATTGGTGGATAGTGACAAATGGGACTAAAAGGACTAAATCAATATAAGTGGACACTATTACAATGTGTTTGGCTGTGCAGTGATATACGGTGTTATTGTTGAGGATGTTCAAAGAGTAAAAGAGAGGCTGTGGCTCAGTGTGTTTGAGCGTTGATCTTCGGATAAGGGGAGCACTGGTTCCATCCCCACTGCCGTCAGCATGTCGTTGTGTCCCTGGGCAAGACACTTCACCCCAAATTGCTCCTGTGGGGATTGCCCATAGTATTGAATGTATGTAAGTCGCTTTGGATAAAAGCGTCCAACAAGTGACATGTAATGTAAAATAAATAAAAATGGACCCCGAGTAATCTTTTGTGCATTAGGGCTATACAGTATGTAATGGACCACAATTGTGCCAAAAAACAAATTATAAATGCTTGTCCTGCACGTCATATATTGATAGTAATGCTTTGGAAAAGACTAACAGACTATAGGCATTATAGTTTGGGAAAGGCCAATGCTAATAACTGTTTCTTAGAAAGAGTTGCGTAGATAAAACGAGGTAAACAAGATATTTACTACTTTTGTGAAGTTTTTCCCATAATATGTGATGAAAAGGAGTAATCACTACTACTTGGTGGAACCTCATACTATGGCTATTCTGAATACATACATTTCAACATGCAGGATTTAGGAATATCGGAAAATTACTTTAAGCCTAAAAATAGTTTTTTTTGTGATTTACGTTCATTTGTGTGTTAGCGTGTGCTTTCGCTAACAAGACACCATTTTAGTTTGTTATTATTGATGTATATGTATGAGAAAAAATATATATATATAATTCCTGCTTTACCGATGGGCAGGGAAACATGGATACATAAACAGTGCAGGTCTACATGTTTGAGCAGATTTACATCGAAACATTTACGCACCAAATATTGATTAGAGGGGGAACAATTGTTCTTTCATAACAGTGTGATGTATACAATAATATAATATATCCTGCCTCCTGCAGCCAACACACCAGGATCTGCTGACATAGCAGGATAAAACAATAAAAAGTCCACCGTGTGTGTTTTTTTTAATATATACAATATAGAAAATGCATGTCCTTTTTAGAAATGTAACAACTTCATAACTAAGGGCAGTTAAAGAAACACCAGTTGCAATAAAATAAAGTTATTGAGTGCCCTCACAAGTACAGGGATACATGTATGTGTGGGAAAAAGAGAAAAATGATAGCACATGGGTCTGAGAATTAGTGAACTGGTTAAATTATTATGCTCAGGGTTTTGTCTAAACCGAGGGGTGCTGCGCCCTTTTACTTTCTGCGTGCGCCCTCATACCAGAATGCCGATTTCCCCCGTAAAAGTGATGATTGAAGTGATGCCAGAAAACAATATTTATGTCCCGGTATATATGATTACTCCAAAAATATGAAAATTGTGCATAGACAGCTTTGTTTTTAAGGACCTCCGAATAAATAGGGCATCGATGTCCGGTCGGTCTGCCGGTGAGGAAATGCAGGAATTATTATTTTCACCAGCAAGTTGGCGGGGACGCAATTTTGTCCGGGAAGTGACGTTAGCACCATCATACTATATTTTTGTAGAAAAAACCCTGTTCTTCATGTCTTTTTCTCAAACTGCCTGTGCTGCAGCACCTCTTTTCACCCTCTGTCTGAAACCAGAACCTGAGTCTGCTCTAATTGGTCAGCTGGACAGATCTGTTGTGATTGTTCAACTGCTTAGAGATGTTCCCCCCTTAACCTATAAAACACAATGTGTTGGAACACTACTCAATAGAGCAGGGAGTGTGAATTAGTGATGTCACTATGTTACGGAAGTAAACAAAGGAGTCCAATGGAGACTTTTCAGCGAGGGGGGGAGGGTGTGGGAGAGAAACTCCCTCTGGAGGGACCTTTAGGATTTTAGCCTTTACAGACTGTTTACATGCACAAAAAACATTAGAACACATAACAGGAAAGGGAAAACCCACAAATGAATAATAGGGCCCCTTTAACTAGTTACAAGGAAATCTGATGCTGTCTGGCACAGATTTACTTCCACAGCCAACTAAGTTCCAAATAAATGGAGAGAGGGGAGGAATGGAGGGAGGAGAGAAGGAAGGACACCAAAGAGGATGGTTGAGAGGGGAAGAGGAAGAGACTCCAACCAGCTTTCCTTTAAAAGTCCAGACACGTTGGGGCCAAAACTGTCATTGCCCAACACACAAACGCACACAAACCCTTGAGCCTTTCCTCCACTAGCGGATCAATAGAAGCAGCACTTAGGATTGCAGCACAAAAAGGGATGGAGAGGGTAGGGTGGTGAGAGTGAGGCCTGGGAGGAAGAATTAGGAACATTCCAGAATCAGCGGTGAAGTCGGATAGGAATCTTAAAACCCTTGTAGGGCGAAACTGCGGAAAGTAAAAGTCTTGTGAACATGAAAGTGAATATTAGATTTGAAAATCCAACATAATTATTACACCTTAAACAATTTATCTCCCAAGTCTCTTTCATTCCATCTATTGAGAGTAGTTTAGATTCTCTATTTGATCTATGCCCACATAAACTTTATTGTACATGGCCAAAGATATTGTAAACTCAATGTCGTGTAGGCACAGCTATCGTTGCATTCATGCAGATGAGTTCAGCACTGGTCTGTGGCAATTTATTTTTCATCTTTGTTGCTGCTTAAACAGCCTTTTCAAAACAGAGAGGTGTCTAAACATTGAGTTCCATCACATATTTAAAAAAGGGAAATACAGTAAAAAACAAATATTTCTGATAAATTGTGTTGAAACTACAAGATCATTTTCAATCACTAAAATGTCTCTTTCATTCTTTTTATTGGCCAAAATGGGTTCAGCAACGGATGAAAGTAAATGAATCAGCAGTTGGACATAAAAAGAGATACAAAGAGAGACGGATGCACAATATGTTAAAGGGTAAGAAAGGAATACAGGAGGAAGATAAGGAAGTAGGACAAGTGGACAGGATGGAAGGACAGATGGATACTTTTCCATTTCATGTGCACAGGGGAATGGGTTATGCCCTCACACACAGGGGACACCCCATTTGAGGATTAATTATTTATGAACAGACAGATGAAGCTTTTTATGAAGTTAATAATTGAAGAAAGATGAATTAGAGGGGGGGAGACATGGATAAAGGGTAGAGACAAAGAGGGGGAGGAAGTAGATTTTTTGTAATATTGTTTACCATAAACCTACTCAAAATGGAGGGCTGGCCTCCTCACCCTCCCTTCATCTACATTTCCATTAACCTCCTTCTGCTTTTCTTCATGTTTTCCACATGAACAGCGGCCATCTTGATTTTCTATTCGGCACCTTTTTTCCCTCTCTCCCTCCCTCCCAGGTGATCTTGTTACCATGGCAACAGTAGACATCAGAATTAATGACTTTGAGGGCTCATTTCTCTTTCAGCTACACCCACATACACATTGTGTCAGGTTGACGTGACATGACACTATCCTCATGCTGACTCGACATACCTGCAACATTAGTAGACACATGCAGACACAACGATCCAGGGATACATTTAGAAACACAATAAAGATTCCACTATTAAAACATTATTTCAAATCTCTGATTAAAAGTTGTTCATACTGCTGGCATTACAATCTAACATGGAATGAGGAATTGTATTTGAAACACATTAAGGTTGAGGTTTCAGACCATTTTATTCATAGTAATCAGCAATATAAATAAATAGGACTATGCAACAGAGGAGGTGCAAACTGTCACATTAATCAGCAAAGTGTTAGATTTGGGGAGCGTAAAGCAAGCCTTCAGTTGCATCATGACGCCGTCTACCATACCCCAGCGGGAAGTTCAGCTGATGGAAATGTTCAAACGTTAGCAGATGTGTCTGAATGTGAGCGCTCTGTTCGTTGAGGTGGATAATGGCGCTCTCGAGGTGGACAAAAATACAAATCTATTGACCAAAGACAGGAAGAGAGAAGGGCAACGAGAGAGAGGGAGAGAGAGAGATACTCAAGCTGACGGTATATGCTAACCTTCAATTAGCAGCGGTAGTCAGCAGGGCATTAATTAGCCTCTAAATGCCATGGTGGTGAGCAAACACCCACATCTAAAGACACACACACACACACGGAGAAAACTGGTACAGTCACCTGCACAGGTACTAGTTCATGTAACAAGTTATTTCATTTCCTTTAAATGTGTGCTTTAGGCAATTTGACAGATAATGAAAAAAGACAACATTATGTACAGGGCTTCTGTATTCAGATGCACAGGTGTGGATTGTGTCCACAAACAACTGAAGCTGTGCCACTGCTATTTCTGAATGCTCAGCTTTGCCCAGGCACCCTTAATTAATTACATCACAAATTGAGTTTGCTTCACAAGAGCCAGGAAGAAATGTTGCCGAGCGGTGCTTACAAATCTGCTTTTAGAGCAATTTCAGTCAGGCTTCATGAAATACCACTGCACCAAGACTGCACACCTCACAGTACTTAAGATCCCGACATCCCTCGAACATCGTCTATTTTAGCTCTCTCTGACCTTTGAGCTGCCTTTGAAACCACTGATCATCTGAGGCTGAATCCTAATCAGAGTTTGGGGATCTTCGGTTTGTCCTAAATTTGATTTACTCCTTATTAAAAGTAATCTTCAGCAATTCAAGATTGTAATGTATGATGCTGACATTTGGGGAAGCTCTAGTTCTGCTCATGTTCAATTAAAGGTCCCCTAGTATACTGTTTTACATCAATATATTATAGGTCTCAGATATATACAGTACAAAACATGTCTTTGAAGTGTTTGGCTCCAAATACCAAACAGATCATTGCAGCATCCCATAATCCCCTCTGTTTCAGCCCTGTTTCAAAAGTGCTGATTCTCTGTCTGTTACTTTAGATGAAAATAAGGAGCCACTCCCCACGCCCCTCTGAGAGATATTTGGTTAAAAAAACACAATGGTGCTCTAGGAGGAGATTCAGGCCACATTTACGAGAACGAAACGGCTTGTATCTGCATAGTTTCTCTTACGTATAGCCCTATTATTTACACGAGGCCGTAACAAACGGACCCCACAAACGATAACGGGTCCCAAGGTGGATAGATTTGCAAACGAAACGCTCTGGGGGGTCAAACGAGTCCGTGTAATCGCCTCTATACGAATATTTCCTGAAAAAATAACGATAGCCGCACCTCTCCCCGCCTCTGCTGCTCACTGCTGTAGCATGGCCAGTAGCTACTGTCAGTAGCTACTGCTAGTGCTACTGCTACTGCTACTGACCATGCTACAGATGTTAGTACAACATCTACAGCTCGACCATGCTACAGATGTTAGTGCAACATCTACAGCTCCTCTACCACAACCATCAGCAACAAGTGGGACATGGAGAATTACATGAACTACAACATGTTGCTCAATCCACTGCTTTTGGTGTATTTTGTGGCGGAAGTTACAGCGCCACTTACAGTCCCGGCATATGTACTACAGCGTTTCCAGTGGTCTCGTTTGAACAGACACGTTAAATGAAACGAATGCATGTGAACGGAAGACTTTTTTGAAAGCGCATACTGTGCATAAACGCAAACGTTCCCGTGTAAAAGCTGCCTCAGGTGATAGGGAGGGGGGGGAGGCTTGGTTGGTGATTGGCTAATGGTTACACAAGCCAAAAAACATCATTGACATCATCAAGTGGCCAAAATCTGATCAGTTCATTTTCAGACAGGTTTTTATATAAATGGATCAGGACAAAAAGAGAGCGAATATTTTTTCCTGAAACTTTCAAAATGTCTTTACACAGAGGGGACACATGTTTATGTATACCATTCATGAAAAAGTGGATTTTGCATAATAGGTGACCTTTAACATGTAGTCCCTGATTCACATCCTATGCCTTTTATTGAATTAAAATGGTGTAGATCCACCTTTAAATACAGGTTATATTGCTATTAAAATGATTGTTTTTTAAATAACATCGTCCCTTTCTGCAATCTGGCCAAGGTGCAGTAACCACGACTGGCAGAAATGAAAAAGGAAGGTATCGCCCTTTAAGTGACCATTACCGTAGTGTTGACGTAATGCTGGCACTCACAGATCGTCATGGAGTTCACAAATGTTCTCCAGAGGAAGAGTCCTCCTCAAACGATTGGATAAATACAGGATTCTGTCAGGAGTCTGATATGCTACTTATGTTAACCTGTTAAGCCCCGAGCCTGTTTTCCAGGTGTATCAAGATTGATGCAAAACAAGTGAATTTTGACCTTTTTAGGGCATGGGGCTTAACTTGTTAAGTCTTGTCTGGGCACATGTTTCACGGTATTAAAAGCTTTCACCCGATCTGGGAACAAACTACAGAAAAACACAAATCAACATCACTGCAAGTTTACTCTGCTCTAACTTGCCTGGCCATGCAGAGCACGATCAACACCAGCAGCAGTCTAACTGATAGCGGCTGGCGACACAAATATTGTCAGCAAGGTCACCGAAATGTCAGTTCTGACTTGCAACAACTCAGAAAGAAGAGCAGATGCCTCGGATTGACAGGGCCTCTGCGTAACCCTGTCACAAAAAATGCACTTTATTCCTTATATAGGTATATGGCTCTAGGTCAGATTGTTTGCCATTCCTCTCAACTTCCTTATTTTTAGTTGTCTACTGGTGCAAATGTATCACATTTGATCTGCCACAATCTTTCTTCTAGCACAACATTTTTGATAGGAACATTTACAAGAAAACAAGAGTGTACCGAAGGGTATTGAAGCAGTCTACAGGACAGTTATTCAATATATAAAGGATCTCCATTTGAGATATACAGACACCTCTCCATGCTTACCTCACAACATGAAAATACAGTCACACCACAACAATGGGTAGGTAACTCAATAGCAGGGACCTCTTACCCTTTCAATCCTTAAAACAGACACATACATGCACTCACACAAACAGAAGGTGGCACACAAACACAGAGTTACTGCAGCTATCTGGCAAACAGCTGGTTTCTAAATAAGAGGCAGTCATCAAATATAGATTCAAATATCCTTCATAATTTACATCTACAAGGCACAGCAGAGACACACTTCCATTGCTCTGGCTACATGTATGCACTGAATGTGAATATGTGTGACCTGGGAGATGCGTACGTCTCCACTCACCACGTAGGAAAACTAGGGCACAACGATAGAAAAAGGAAAAAGAGGAATAGAAAAGGAAAGACAGAGAAAGATTTAAATAAAATGTGTTCCTTCTCTGTTGTACGACCAAGTGAGGAGTCAGGTTTGATTTTATGCAGAGAGCCAGTTGCTTATTGGTTCGTAATTGCAGGTGTGCTTTGGCTGACATCTTGCTTTGGTTGGCTAAGCTGGATAATGTTTTGTGAGAGCAATAATGCAACCACTGTCATATTCGTTTTTGCAGTTGATTCACTAGCACACAACCATGATGGATGGCTGATAACTACAGCGGCAGAGCAGATTAACTACCCAGTGCAAAGAGTGGCGAATCGCAAAGAAAAGGCAAATACAAGTGATTTTCGACTTTATAACACTGTATATGTGTGTGTGTGTGCGCGTGTGCGTGTGCGTGTGTGTGTCGTCTCAATAACTACTGGACAAATTGTCATGTTATGTGTGGTTAAGGCATTCACTTTGTGGACATTGGTAAAAAGTATTTAGACAAATTAAAAACGTAAACCTGATGATCTACGTTTTTAATTTGTCTAAATACTTTTTACCAAACTCATCACATGGTGTCCTGGTGTCTTTTTGGTATATTATACTACAATTCTCTAAAAAGTTCAAAGTATTTTACTTCATACTTTGTAAAGAAACTGTATTACAACTGTAGATTCTGCTTGAATTACATTTGTTTATATTTAGAGAGTCTAGTGCTATTTGAGGGATAATTCTCTAGAAAATGTTAAATTGATAATGACAAGATACGTTAGTGAGCTATTTCACAATGTCAAAATTCATCATATGTCTGATATATTTTTTTTCACTCAAGATTGGTTACTTCATGACGTAGATGCATCAGTTCTAACTAATAATGACTTCATACATTTTAAAAGAAAACCTTGTTTTTATTCATCTGCAAATGAATCCAATGGTAGAGCATTGTATACTTCAAGATTAGATAACATGACATGTATTCTGGCCCACTTTACCAAGCTCTGAAACCATACTCTGAAAATATTGACTAGTGAGGGATAATGATGGGAAACAGGAGATTTACACATCTGAGGTTTTGTGTGCCAGAGATGATATATGATTCTTATAGGCAGGTGTCTAATTTTAGCTTGGCCTAATTAGCTTCACAAGCAGTTGGCAGCCAGATTGAACACAGAGGAATTTAACCACAACAATGTCAAAGAATGTCAGTACACAAAACTGCATGACACACAAACAGGGAAGATATTATGCATTTCTGTTTCACTTTACAGTTTAGAGCATAATATCTATACGTTCCTTTCCTCCTCTGAGTGTGAGTCTGTGTGTGTTTGCAAACAGCCTGTACTGTATACAGAACAGAAGTGTAGGATACTGTTTCTGTGGTCGGACATAGCAATTGATGACATTTGGCTATTTTGCAGAGGCATGGAAATGTGATGACATTTACGCATGGTGCTTTATCAACCTGATCCAATCTCACACACAAAACACACACAGGCATGCAATAGCAGAGTGATGTGCCAATGTGCTAAACCCCCAAGGACCATCTCCACGGCTCCTTTACTCTCTTTTTTCTCTTTTCCATCACCCTGTTCATCAAGTTTTACACCTGAGGGAGAATATTTCATCCTCCCCTCTCTGTCCCCCTCTCGAGGGACTCAAGCCCATTTTCTGTGTCTCTGAGCACCTGAGATCCCAGTCCCTGAGGTAACTCACACTCATCCCTTGAGATAACTGGACCACAGGACACAAACTGTAAAATGCCAGTTGCCTTCATGAGATAGCAAGCCAGTGCTATTGACAAAATGACACAATCATTTATTTTGATTAACTGTAGTGCATGCTGTTGTTAATCAGAATCAGAATACCTTTATTAGTCCTCCAGAGGGGAAAAGGGAGGCACTTAAGCTTTGTGGGGGTTTCCCCTGTCCTGTAGTGTGCTATATAGTTTGTTGTGCATGTACATGGTCTGCAAAGGCTAAAATCCCAAAGTTCCCTCCACAGGGAGTTTCTCTCACACACACTCCCCCGGCCCCTGTCTGAAATGCCTCCATTGGACACCTTTGTTTACTTCAATAACATAATGATGTCACCATGGAAATGTGTTGCTTCTATTGGCTAGCGCTTCAACACATTGTACATGATAGACTGAGGGGCGGGACATCTCTGAGTGGTTGACCAATCTGAAACCAAGGTAAAAAGAGCTGCTGCAGCACAAGTATGAGGAAAAATAGAGCACTTTTTGAACATCAAACATGTAACAGAAGAAGCACTAAATAAAAATGTGAACCTCAAATTAGCATAATTTAAAGGAAGCCTGCAGATCACCGTGAAAAAAATAAATGTTTAGGCTTGTTCATCTAACAGTGCCGTTTTTTTTTCCCTCAGTCCCTCTCTCTTTCATTGTAGAAATATACTGTTGGAGTTGTATCATTCTCGTAAAGTATGGATTTAGAAGTTTATTATCACACTATAACTGGTAGTCATTTGTTTCTTTGCCCCTTACCTTTTTGTAAAAACAAGTCATATTTTCAAACTCAGCTGCTAACAAAATGTCCACTCTATCATCAATGAATATATTTTCTATAACACCGTTGTAATCAAGTTTGTTAACCAACGAAAAAGGCTCCTCACTGTGGCATCCCTAACCAGTGCTGATGATTGGCATTCCTGGTAGTTTGGGGCGACAGAAGCAAAGCATCATGGTCCGTTCTTGGCAATGTGCTGTTAAGGCATGGCGGGACAGGTCCATGTGCCTGTCAAATGACGCTGGCAGCCCCAGTCTGGCAAACACAGTGAGGAGGTAAGCGAGACAGAGGCTCTCTCTCTCTCTCTGTGTGTGTCTGTCTGTGTCTCTGTGTGTGTGTGTGTGTGTGTGTGTGTGTGTGTGTGTGTGTGTGTGTGTGTGTGTGTGTGTGTGCAGTGCTAAGGGGAGCTTTTTAAGAGCTCTTGCAGAGACACAGTGATTTGTGTGGGTGCGACTGTGTGTATATTGCCTCCCCTAAAGTCCCTTCTCTGAGCCTTTTCTGACGTTATGCACTCAGACGTGTTTTGCAGGCTTGGCTCTATCCAAACAGGACAGTTGGAACGCAGCAGCACAAACAGAGAAGACAAGAGGGCAGTGGAGTGAGTGGCCTTAGCTAAGTGAAGTCAAAAACACACTGAGTGGGTTGCAATCACACAGTATGTACCAGCAGCCCATGTGTTTGTTCTAAGAACTACTATTGCCCTCAATGGCTAATAAAAGCAGAAATAACAGGCATCATTTGGTCATCATTACATCTCAGATTATTTCTTTCCATCACTCTATTCATTCATCTTCAACAACTCATTCTTTAAATATATTTTTTATTTACCTTCGTTTAACCTGTTAAGCCCTGAGCCTGTTTTTCAGGTCTCAGGCTTGAAAATGACATTCCCAGAACAAATGACTATCTTCACTTCTAAAAGGGTTAAATTAATAATATTTTTTCTCAAAGCAATGATAAACCTTGGAGTTGGATGTAGAAACGTCAGAATCAATATAGATGTTTTTATTTTAAAGTAAATTCAGATTGAACATAGTAAAAAAAATTCAATTATAGTTTCCGTCCAAAGAAAACCCAATACTGGCTAAACAAGTTAAATTTGACCTTTTTAGAGAGGTTTAGACCAAACCAACCTCTGGTGTAATTTGGGTGTATTTTCTATATCTCTGGAACCCATTGGTCGATTTTGGTTCACACTTTTGAACCGTTAGAGCCAATAGAATCGAGAGGGAGTTCCTAAATCCACCTACACGTTACCATTGACGAGTGAGAGTGATGCGCACGCAGTTTGCCCAAACCGAAAGCTATGTTACGCTCTGAAAACTGAAAACTAGGCTTATTGCCATAAATATGATGATGGATTATCAATAATCATTTCAAAGGGACACGGAGACATTGGATTAACCTTCAGCAGCGTTGATATGCTTTTATATGCCCTTGAACACAACTTTTGATCAGAAAACAGCAAAGGTAAGACGTATTTGCCGTTTTGGCTACGTAAAGTGAAGTTGTGTGTTGTCTTTGCTGGCTTTCGCTGCCGCGAGTTTTGGTCGCACAGTGATGATAGTTATACCATTGGAATCTGTGGAATCCCAGCTTTCATATGTTATCGAGTTTGTGCAGCTCCGATGAAGTATGAAATATTTCTACCGTGAGTTATGTGCTAAGTGCGTTAGCACTCTTTCGCTTAGTGCTAAGCGAAAGTTTCTTCCCGTTAAGTGGGTATGACACATTCATAGTTTGTTAAATGTTAAGAAGCCCTCAGACGCTGTTTCATGCAAGATGTTGCTTGTTGCCCCGGGGGCGGGGGCTCCCGGGCTTAACAGGTTAATAATATCGTATTGCCCCTGTGCATGAGGTGTGCTTGCGGAAGAAGAGTGACTTGATTTAAGCAAAATGGCCAACATTCACTTCTTTCGCGCTTTCAAACATGCATATATCCCCCTGGGAACCGAGAAAAAAAAAATGTCTTTATTTCCTACCTATTTAGGGTTAAAAAAAACATCTCTCAATTTAGACTTTTTTAATTTAATTTGATTTTTAAATGTTACAGTATGTCCACTGTAGAGGACGTCAGGACCATTTTAGTTTGAAAAGACAGCCAAAATTAACAGATAGACTATGTAACGTATTATGGTTATAGAGTGATATTAATACAAGAATACATTCACCTTTATTTAAAACATAAATAAGTCATTGATCTGAACATTGCTGTTTATTTGGTCACTAAAAAACTAGTTTTTGGTGAATCTTTCCAGATCTTCAAAGACTTTGGAGTCAATGTACTGGGAAAAGTACCTCATTGGACTCCAGTCGGCACGGGCTGTAGGGTCATCTTGACTAGTTTTATGGATGTGGTCTCCATTTGACCATGCTCATAGAAACAAACTTGGCATTCCTGAGGCAATTCTCATTTTTCATGGCTCCACTTAAAATAAAAACAACAATAAGACATACGTGCTACTCTTGGCCCACAGAGGGACATGTCTTTCCAGCTCGTCCCTATCTGTCTCTCTGTCTATATCTGCGCGCTCATGGAGCCTCCTGCATCTTTTTCCCCCTTCTTCTTGACCCTCTTCTATCCCAGGTGTGAAATCCTCATCTCTCTCATCATCTGAGAGCTCCAAATCTGAATCTCCCTTAACTATCTGGTGCAGAAAATGTCTGCTTCAGTTCCGTCTCCAGCAAACAATATTGAGTCATTAAGTCCATGAAGATGGTCCTGACGTCCACTAGAATGGACATATATAAAAGATCTGTTATTTCAAAACTTGAATAATTTAATTGCTTTCAGAACTAATTATATAGTTCCTCACATGTTAATAAACAAGAACATATGATTTTCATGTAAAAAATAACAATTATTCAACAATATTTGACTTCTCCTCCTGCTTCTATAACATTTTGTTTTTGGTATGCCAGCCATTTTGGATGAAAAGAAAGAGGAACTTCCCAGCATGCAATTTTAACCAATGACATATCACTGGAAAGCCCATGATGTCCTCTGTACAGTACATCAGGGATTGATAGAGTACCTCAAAAGAGTAAAAGGACATGCATGTTAACAAAATGTCCACTACAGTGGACATTTGTCAATGGGCTGGGTCCCAGGAGATATGACGCTTTGGTTTATCATATTTCAAAGTGTAGACTGCATCTTCAGCTAACATGCTAACATTAGCACACTGACATTGACAATGCGGATGACAGATATGTATAATGTTTATAATCGCCATCATCTCAGTTTAGTGTGTTGGCATGCCAACAGTTAGAACTTGAGGATGTACCACATTTATTGGTATTCAGCCCAATCGTGTACATTTCACCAACATTTAAAAAACAAATGTCAACCTCAATGTTGTGTTGAATGGGACGTTTAGAATCACCGAAGATATTAAAATTCAGTATATAGAAATAATAAAAGGTCTGTGTAAAATGTCATGGAAATGTATCCAGTAATTTCTTTCTAAAGTGATAGACCGACTGACTCTGCTATCCCCAGACACAGAGCTATGGCTAGCAAAATTAGTAATTGGATAATTGTTTGACATCAAAATGTATTAAAAAAGAAATATTATTAATATAAAAGTAGATTACTATGAAAACATAATCAGTTGTTGCCTGTACAAATGTTAATGGTATGATTTCAGATGTTAATATACTCATTTTATTTAGCCTTTTTCTGCACTGTACCTTTACTCTAACAATGTGAATGTCATCGCTGCGACACGAATAAAGGATTTCTGTTTCTGAAGATGACCCACAGGTCACCTAACCTAACATTTTGATGACACAAGCACTCTTGGGGAAATGTACAAAGCTTGTTTCCTCCTCACTGAGTATCTCTGAGATGTAAGTGAGCCAGGCATCCATTCATTCTCTAAAACCGCTTAGCCTCTTCAAGGTCGCAGGGGGCTGGAGCCCATCCCATTGTGGTTTGGTTGCCAGTCCATCACAGGGGCTGGCACACACGGACACACACATTCATACTCACATTCACACCTACAGGCGATATATAGCAGCCAATTCCCTAAACGTGCTCGTCTCTGGACTGTGGTAGAGCAAGGAGAACATGCCAACTGTACACAGGAGGGTCCCAGCTGGGCCTGGGATTCAAACCAAGAGCTGACAGTGAAACAAGCTACTGAACCGAGCCGTAATGCTTCAGTGCAGCCGGCGGTGGAAAACTGTCACCGCACTGGGCAGCCTCCAGTATCCAAGGAAACCTGAGTAGTTGTAGACAGGAGATCTCGTCTATGAATACTGAAACAACTGTTTGTACATCTACATTAAAATCATAGAAGATGCACTGCAATATCTCAAACATGTCAACCTAAAACATCCATAAAACAAAAGACACACTCTCCAAATCTCAGGTATGGGATCATGGTTTTCTGTTGCTAGGATACAGTTCACATCTCTCTTTTATAAAAGGCAGACGTCTCCCTTTCTGGTTTACTATATTTATCCCTCTCCCTGCATACACTCCCATGATCAGCACACACACATCCACACACAGCTGGCCTTAAATCCACAGTTTGCCGGTTTGTGTGTTAATTAACCAGCTGCAGTTACCCACAGACTAATGACCTCTCAACACAGGAGCCGGGATTAAAGATTCAAAGTCTTGATGAATTGATTGAGCCGGCCAATCAGGTGCCTCATACAGAGCTTATCCTATTGATCTTTTGGAGTTGATTTGACGAACAGAATAGAGCATTGAAGGTAAGGCAAGGGAAACGTGGAGAAAAGCCAGTGGCGGCATTAGAGAGAGGGTGAAAAGAGGGAGGGAAAGATTCTAAGAACAGATTCAAGGAAAAAGAAGAAGGGATTGAGAAGAAAACTAATTTGGGGAGAGCTAAAAGGTGTAAGGATGATATGAGGAAGGAAATGATGAGGAGAGACAGGTGGGGTGGAGAGGAGAGGATGCAAGGGAATACAAATCAAAAGGAGCTCAGCACTGCAGGAAGGTGGCAGACTGACACACACTTCAAACACACACACACACACCCTGCTTTCACCAACACACAGAAACACACACTTCAAACATCTGAGGTTGTGTAATGGAGGCAGTGTCCACTCAATGACCTTCTTAACCTGGTAGGAAGGAATCTGTAATGACACAAATGTCAATTCAAAGCCTCGTAATCAATAACCCCATGAGTGTGTGTCACAGGTTTGGGGACATTGGTAATATGGACACACCAAGCCCCCAGCAAGTGCCTCGCTCGATGAAGTACATTTCTGATAGTGGCCAAACGGTGATACTACAACTTCTGTCTCAGTCATTTTTTGCCATTGGGCCCAATGGAAAGAGGCGTCTTTAAATCAGTGTCAAAAGTTATAAAATGCTCCAATTGCTAAATCCAGAGTTATATCTCCTCCTTTCCAACACTGTATCCAGTTCTCTTTATACATCCATGGTTAAGGCCTGATGACGTGTAGTGCCATCATTCTCGTAGCAGAGAAAGAGATGCTGGGACTCACCTGCTGCATCATCGATGTCCATCTTTCACTTTTTCCTATCTGACTTATCCATACACAGCTGTGGAGTCGGTATAATGAAAGATAGGACGCACATATCTCATTAATAAGCATTTCTCAAACCGTTTGTCAACGAACAAAAAAAAAAAAATGGGTCAAACTTGTTTTTTCGGCTCAGTCTCCAACAGAGCCGCAAATAAGGAGCAGCGAACGGTTCTCTAATTATTTTTAGCAGAGGGAAGTTGCATTTTATACTCTTTACTTATGCTGTAAACAACAACACTAGCCCCCTGGATAATATGACTGAAGCTAAAAAAAAAATCATCCTCATGGGTAGTGTTCTATTGAATAGCATTTTACATACCATGAGTCCAATCTGCAACAAAAGCCAGAAAATCCATGACATCAGTTATCAACACAATCAGAAACATTACAATACACCACACAGGAGATGGCATTTGAGTCCCAAACATTAATGTACTCCAATCAGAGACAACCATTTTGCCCTGCCATTGTCAGCATCTGCAAAATCATTTTAAAGGATGAGGCTGGTGTGCTAGACCACAATTGGATCGCAAATAGCAATTAAAGTTGGCAATTAATGTAGCTATTTTCAGTTGAGCACTGAATTGATTGTCTATAACATGGCACAAAATATAAATGACCATCACAAGTATGCAAACCCTAAGACAATTCCTATCACTTGTTTTTGCTGACAGTCCAAAATTGTTGTGGATTAATCGATTAAAATAGACTTATTGTAGCAGCTCTAGACCAAAACCATCAATGGGTCTGTCTCTAAATACTTTACCACTTGTCCAGCTTCTCAGCCCCAAGACCATTACATGCATATGATAAAATATACAGTATACTTAAAAGGCTAAATAATTAAAGCAGCTGGGCACTAGCACATTACTTAGGAGCAGGATATGGTGGCCTGGTTTGGAACGATTTTGAGCAATGTATTAAACAAATGTGTGCGTTAGCAGGTATTAGAAGACGGAGTATGTTGAATTGAGTGAAAATACACTACAGTTCCCTTGTTTATTGTTGTAGGCACACATTACCCAGTATGACCATGTGGCTCATTGATCTGTTTTTGATCGTTTCTGGCCAAACAATGGAGCTTTATGGCATAGAAGAACATTTGTCAGGCTTTGGATACGCAAACAATACTTGTTAATAGTTTCAATGTTATTAGGTGGGATTTTTTTGACAGAATAAGAAATATATACACTTTCACGTACTGGGGGTTTAAAAATGCAGCTACTAAAAGTTTGCATTAACCAATTTGGACAGAAAAAAAACCCTTAGGGCTTTTGTTGCTCTTCAACACAAATCAAAGTGTTAACTGGAATACTTGCATAAAAAGTACTTATTTTAAGTTTTAAACAAAAACTATGGTTCTTGAATGCTTTGCATGTTTAAAGGTTTAAATACAACACACTTTAAGAGCCAAAGTAAGTCAAGAAAATTAGACCTGTTGTACTTACCTCCAAATTATACTACACTCAAGTGCGCCCAGGTGCAGGTTGTTTTATTTTTTAATGAGCAGAGGGAACATTGTCATCAGTGGGGTGTTGTTTACACACCAACATATTAGGATGAACGGACACACACAGACTAACCCATGAGGATAACTAGCTGGTTTCCACAACAACAGGTCGCAACCTGTCTGACAGCTCTCTCTCTCCCTCTCTCTTTCTTCATCTCATCCCTGTGTTCGTTCCATCTCCATGTCCCCCCTCCCTCTTTCCTGAGGGTTTCTGATGCCAGTAGTTGTGTATGCATGCACATACAAGATGCAGTCAGATAGCAGCTGCGTCCTTAATTTCCTTCTCTTCATCAGTGCTTCTATATTAAAAGTTGTGCTTTAGGTGCCCAGTACAGGGTTCCTGCAGGTTTCACCACCTCAAAAGTAGGACTTTTTAAGACCACTTTGAATAGAATTTAAGACCTATTTCACGTCAAGAAAGTATGAAGGAAAATTGCTATGAAAGAAGAAATACGTCCCATAATTACTTACAACGTAAATGTATTCATGTTCAACATAAGAACGATGACTGAACAATAACAGCATAACAGTACACAAAACTGTGTTAGACCAAAAGTGTGTATGTCTCTCCGTGTCTCTGTGTGTGTGTGTGTGTGTGTATGTATGTATGTATGTATGTATGTATGTATGTATGTATGTATGTGTGTGTGTGTGTGTGTGTGACAAGAGCTATATTCAGAGCTCTGCTGCCTTCATGCTGTTGTATGATTGGTGTTTAGCTACGGTATTTAGCGTCCCAAACGTCACCCGGAGGTCCCCCGATGTTGTTGCGGGAGCTGCTGCACTAGCTAACGCTACATTAGCAAAACAAACGCTAATTTTGTTTGCAAAAGGTGCAGCGGGTTTCAAACACGATCCCCTCCACTGGTTTCAACCAAGCACTAAATTCCATGTTTTCCAACCAAATACAGTTGAACTTACACTTCCCCATATTTATTTGTAAATAGATTCGAAGATACCTGAGTTTCTGGCTGCCGCTAGCTGAAGCTTGGTTGCTAGGTTACTAGCAGGGTGTTCTCCGATAAGGGGCCGGGGAAACAAAGTTAGTGATTAGTGGTTCTATGCTGATTTATTTCAATACAAATTGTTGGGGGGAACTGAAAGCCTATTACCGTACTGGTTACTTTGCAGCCCGGACATTTCCCCCAA
This sequence comes from Trematomus bernacchii, assembly GCF_902827165.1. Classification (NCBI taxonomy): domain Eukaryota; kingdom Metazoa; phylum Chordata; class Actinopteri; order Perciformes; family Nototheniidae; genus Trematomus; species Trematomus bernacchii. The sequence continues at coordinate 13,832,193 of NW_022987714.1, read as the reverse complement.
AACACATTTAGACGCGATCACAACACAGAAGTAGCCTACCTTTCAAATCCGATCATTTTTAAGACCTTTCTTATTTTTTTGATCATATTTAAGACTTTTTAAGGCCTTCAATTCTGATTATCAAATGTAATACTTTTTAATACTTTTTAAGACCCCACGGGAACCATGCAGTAACAAGTGTAATGATGAGGAGCGAGGTGAGGCTTAAGGATCTGACTGAGTACAACACTGGAGATTTAAAGTGAAAACGCTTGGTTTCCATTGTATCTGTCGTTTTTTTTAAAGATAGCGATGCAACATGACAAAATTATAGGACTTGATGATATTTTTTTTCAAAAAGATGCACATTTAAAAAAAAGATTTCCTGGACTTGAGAGACTCCATACTTCTGCTATAAGGACAAAACTTGTGTGTGATCGTCTCCCACTGGCACCATTCAGCTTCCAACTTCATTTATTTAACCAGCATTGACATTGAACAACTAATGTTGAGCATGCATGCCTACACATACTGTTAGGCTGGTGAATATACACCCAAAGGATTGTGTGGATGCATTGAAGCAATTATTGTATAGAAAATGTAGCCAAAGGCCAATGCATCAGTAACATACACACAGGCACACACTCAAAGGGAAAATTAAATAAATAAATCTATAGCTCTAGGCTCACTCTTAATACCCTCTAAAGCTATTCAGAGTCAGAACCAAAGATTGCAGTTGTGTTACAGCAAGTGTAAAGATAATGTCAGAGAAATATCTGGCAGCACAATAAGGAAATTCAGATAGAATAACAATCACCAAAATGGCTGTTAGCTTAGCCCCCCCCCCCTTTGGTCACTACATCTGTTGCTGTGGCTCTAGACCAGGGGTCGGCAACCTTTTTGATATGAAGGGCCATTCTAAAAAAAAAATGTATCAGCGTGGGGGGGGGGGGGGTGTTGAAGAGCTCGACGAAAACACTCGTGAAAAGTGATGTTTAAAACTCAGTTAATGGGGCTCATTCACTGGCGCTTCCACAAACAACAACCAACATAATTGTTACATTCAAATGAAGTAGCCTACATTATTCAAGTTTACATTAACTTTGGATAATAACACGGGAGAAATTAGCGGAAGCGCTCTCTTTTCCTCTCTCCCCCTCCTGACAGCCTGTCAGTATCTCACTGGATCTCACTGATCCAGTAATGAGTGACAGTGAAGAATAAATATATTTATAACTAGTTCCAAAGGTAGATCAAATAGCTAAGTGTGTTAGGTCTAACGGACCGTCCACACAGCAGCGTTAAAAAAATCTTGAAACGCTTCTGCCCATTCACTTTGAATGGGGTGACGTCACTTTCCGCCGAACTGCATTGTGGGCAGGCGAGCGGAGATTTTCAGGATTCAAAGTTGCAAAGAGCAATGTTCAACTTTTGAGGCTGAGGTGGAAGCGTCAGCCAATCAAATCCTGTGTACGCAAATCTGACAGTTCAAGCGCTAGCCAATCAAACCGCGTGTATGCTGGGAGAGACATACCGCAGGTCATTTCCTCATATTCCACAAAATGGAGGAGAAATTAGCGGTAGGGAATCACCCGGTGCTTTATGACCAGTCCCTATTTACCTACCGGGATATAAACCGGAGGAGCCAGGCATGGAGGGAGGTGGCAGAGACAGTGGTATGTTTTCGCCTGTTTGGGGAGTTTATATCCAGTTTACTTCAAACTTTTTTGCTTCGTATGTCGGGGGCGGGAGATTCATGTGATTGGTTGTTGGTGCCTTGCTCGCAAAAAATCCCCAAGCTTCAGATACGCCCACCTCCAAGATTTTTTTAACGCTGCTGTGTGGACGGTCCGTAACTCGTGTGTTCTGCTCCGCTCACCGGTCCGTCACAGCGGGTGGAGCTGCAGAATTTCTGCTTCACACACATTGCATACCGCTATTTTATTGTCTTTTTCGGACACCTTAAAATACTGCCAGACTGGTGAAGCGATTTTGGCGAGCTTGTTTTGCCGCACACAGAGAAAAGTGTCATGTATGTTACGTCTCGCGATCGGCCTTTTTGAGTGGGGCTGCATTGCGTGCATGGCTTCCTTCTGCAGGTAACGGGGAGACGCGCTCTGGCGGCGGTCTCGTTCAGGATCCGAAAATAAAATAAATATTTTGTACACTTATTCCACTTATTCCTAGTGTGCCACTGGTTACGGTGCCGCGTGCCATTGGTGGCATGCGTGCCAGGGGTTGCCGACCCCTGCTCTAGACACTACATATGCTGGTTAGAATGATAAAAATGTCTCATTTACCACTCGAAAATTCTTTCTATTCTTGATTTAAGATATAAGTATTTTGTCAATACTAGCTGCCAGCTTGATGCAGCTTTTGCTGGCAGATTGTATTTATTATAAAATAGTGTTATATTTCATAGATGATGTATCAATGTTTTTAACAAGACTGTGTATTTTCCTTAAATAAAAATAAACAAATCAATAACAAACTTAAAATTGTGCAGTTTGTCCTCTTTTTAACGATCAAAAAGCACAATGAATAATATATTTTACGTCTCTTCCTCTGTGGCTTGACTGGTATATCCTAAAGCTGCTTAAAAAATAAAACCATACACAAGTGTTCAAACTGACATGGATAGAGACACTAAATAATAGGAAAATTACTCTATAAAAAGCAGCAAGAAAATAAATGTTTAAATATGAAATAATACAAAACAATGAATATCTCCAACAAAGACCAAGGAGGTAAACCTTGCTTGAAGATTCATACAGCAGTGACAACGTGCAGTCTATTTCGAGCTCGCTATCATTGTGTGAGTGTGTGTGTGTCACACCGCCCTTGGACATGGGCTTGCGGAATGTGTTGAGAGCAAGGCAAAACACTTGGTTGCCACAGCAACTGTCCAAGGCCAGGGGGGACACAGATGTGAGGAGGGGGGGTGTTATCAGAAGACGAGGTGAGAGCCAGTAAAAATAGAAGGACAGGTGGAGAGACATTTTTGCGATCAATAAACTCTACCAAGAGGGACAGAAAGGAGAAGGGAAAGACATAAGAAGAGAGAAAGAAAGGAAAAATGTCAGGAAGGTGTACAAAATGTGAATGTTTATAAATGAATGAATAGGTGTCCCATTTTGGAGCTATACTCCATCGTTTGTGGTTATGAGTAGAACATCTTAAAGTCCTCTGGTTACTTATAAGGGAAGTCAGATGTGGAGTGTAGTTTAAACACAGCGCAGTCTGCTCCCTCTGTCTGTTTCTTGTCCTCTGTCACATGATCTCCATTCTCTCTTAAATCATCTTCTTTCCTTCCTCTCTCCCTCTTATGCTTTTTCACTTTGCTATAAACTACAATATGTCTCTCTTCTTTAACACCCGTGACAGTGTGACACCCTTTTGTCATTATTTACCCTTAATACTAATTCCAGCAGTATACTCTTTATATCAGGATATAGAAATATTGTTTTGGAAAATGATTGATTTACTAAATGAAATAATATTACTTCCTCAACATGGTTGAAAAAAAGAAAGGTAATGAAAGTAACTAAGTCAATTATACTTACTAATTGCGTGTATCTGCTTATGTCTTCTCTATATCTTCAATGTCAATCTGACAGTGGTGTATGCATGACATGACATGTAAAAGAGACGTGATGTTAACACTGCACCGTCTAATAAAATATAGCATACTGTTTTAACTGAATCTCCAATCTTTTATAGTGATGTTTCCACTTCTTTAAGAGTTTGAAGAATTCAGAAGCTCTTACCCGGTCAAATTATCTACAATTTCTCTTTAACGTAAAGCACACAAAAAGGGGAAACACGTGTGCTATTCATTTGAAAATGTAAATGGGACTTGAGTCAACTGATTAAAAAGATTCCCTCTATCCATCCATGCATATGTTCTCATGTAGCAATACGGCAAGCAACAAAATAACCTTGTGTACCCTAAATGTGTGAAACAGGCTTTTTCATTCTGTCCATTCACAGTAAGTAAATCCGGGAAGATCAGCTGCTGCATCTCAGGCCCCGCTCACACGGGACCGTTTGCGTTTATGCACAGTATGCGTATTCAAAAAAGTCTTCCGTTCACATGCATTCGTTTCATTTAACGTGTCTGTTCAAACGAGGCCGCTGGAAACGCTGTAGTACATATGCCGGGACTGTAAGTGGCGCTGTAACTTCCGCCAAAATACACCAAAAGCCGCGAAAAAGAGCAGCCCCGCCGCAATATTGCCATGGCTACCCTTCTGTTTAAGCCCTGCGGTGTATTTAGCAACATGTAGTTCATGTAATTCTCCATGTCCACTTGTTGCTGATGGTTGTGGTAGAGGAGCTGTAGATTTTGCACTAATATCTGTAGCATGGTCAGTAGCAGTAGCACTAGCAGTAGCTACTGACAGGAGGAAGTGTGTGTGGCGATTGCTGGTATTCAGCGGGATATAGTCATTTCCTCAGCATATGGATAAATGCAACGGGGAAGTTAACTGAAAGAAACCGAATCTGTGGATATTGCATCGACCGACCAAGAAGCACGTCTCTGTGGAGAGGACGGCTCAGAAAGAGAGAGATATTCTCTACAAACACCGGGTGAGATCGCACCTTTGTCAATATAATGGATCAATGCATGAAATCTGACTCTGTTTATTTTGTTTAAGGAGTATATTGGGCGTTAACAATTCTGGTTTGCCTTTTATAATATTATTTCATTCAAGAACCCCTTGTGCGTTTAATTAACACAGCTATTTTTGATAGTTGCTACAGCAGTGAGCAGGAGAGGTGGGGCTATCGCTATTTTTTCAGGAAATATTCGTATAGAGGCGATTACACGGACTCGGTTGACCCCCCAGAGCGTTTCGTTTGCAAATCTATCCACCTTGGGACCCGTTATCGTTTGTGGGGTCAGTTTCTATCGGCCTCGTGTAAATAATAGGGCTATACGCACGCGAAACTATGCAGATACAAGCAGTTTTCTCCTCGTGTAAACGGTGCCTCAGTGTGGGCCACTCCCATCAGCTGTTTACATGGATGAGTCCCTCCAGTAGAAGAAAGAGGGACTCGTGCATGGAGAAGGACAAGGAGGAGGAAGAAGTTCCCTCAAGGCACATGACCTCTGACTTGCAGTACCATTTTATCTAAATGATTCTAAGGCAACAATTAGCAGTCAGGTCCTTCCCTTCACCTCTGACTAGATATGCAATACCAAGACACATAAAACACACACACACACATATCATAACCTAATCAATAGGTGTATTGTTATTTCACCTTCCAATCTGAGCATCAACAGCTTCCTTGTGATTCAAAATACACTGTGCCTTTGGATAAGGTTAAGGCTAAGAGTGAGTGTGAGTGTGAGTGTGTGTGTGTGTCAGAGTAGAAATAGGCTACAGAAAATAATACATTTAAAGCATCTTTTACTCAGAAAGGTTGCTACCAAAGAAAAACAGGGCGAGTAATCGCGTTTCCACTACAGCGCGGAGCACGGTTTAAGAGGGCTGTGACGTCAGCGGCCCGTTTTTGGTTGCGTTTCCACTTGGCCTAGTACCGGCCGGCGGGTCCTAATTCACAGTTTTTCTGGCCTCATAAAATCGTGGGTCTAGGGCCAGAGACAACGAGGCTGAGTCGGGCTGAGTATGCTAAACTAGAGAGAGAATCGCTGGCAAGGGGGCTACAACTACAACAAGATGGACATATTTGACCGTGATTTAATTGTAATACACGTTTCAAAATGATGCCGAAGTAACAACATACTGATACCGGTTAGTAAAAACCATGAATTAATGCTTTGTCAAGTCTGCAGACAGACGGCAGGCGAAAAACCTTTTAAAATGCGTTGTTTTCTAAATGGAGATTGGCTAAGCTAACGCAGTATATGCTCCGACCGTCCACACTCACAACAACGGCCTATACAGACATAAATAAAGCAGCGACTGTATTCGCCATGACACAGACAGTCTGTGGTTTGTACTTGTTTAACTTTTGTCTAGTTTCTGAACATATATGAGGAGCTGTGAGCTCTGAGTGCTAACAGCTAACGGCTGTGTTGTTGATGACTCATTGAAGATGACGTCACGGCTCCGCCTACACTGCGTTACTATAGATACTACCCCAGTTCCTAAACTGTAATGGAAATGCGCCATAAAGTGAGCCAGTCCTAACGAGGCCTAGCCATACCGAGCGAGGCCGAGCGAGGCCGTGTAGTGGAAACGCACCATTAGAGGCCAACATTGACTGATAAGTCAGCCCTTATTATCTTCATCATAGTTATGCTATTACTCCCAATCTAAATGACACATCATTGTCAACTATGTTGCATACTACAGCTCTACAGTTGTATGATTTAAGATTAGAGAGATTTAAACTCGATGTTTCCAATGACATCATTACATTTGTCGATAACCCACGTTGCTTCAATTGTTGTGCGGGTTTTCAAAGAGGATTTCTAGTATGAAGGCAATTAATTAAATAAATAGGTGTGACAAAACATACATAATGTAGTTTTTCCCACAGGGAAGGAGAGAGGGGGTTGTCATGTGATGGCGGCAAACATTTGTCCCAATTGCATTGCTTTATAAGAACATCAGTGCTTGTATCTAAAGTACCTTGAATTATAAAGGTCCAGTTTAGATGTAATCTTAATGCACCATTTGAGATTTCTCAGTCAATTTGCAGTTTTTTGCGAAGTCTATTTGCACTGTAATCCATTTGGTGCGTATTAGGTATACGTATTCGTACCGAAAATATTCGGTATGGGCCCTTCGGTTCGGTACACGTCTGTACCGAAGTGTACCGAACGAATATAACGTTAAACGTAAAAAATTGAGAACGTGAACAACTTTTTGGAAGTAATCTCAGGTGCTGCGTCGCAGCATTCAGTGGGTGTTTCTCAATGTCGAGGACGGTTGCTTGGTAGCACATGTCTTCCGGGTCACTTGTTTCAGAAGCGAGGCAAGCATCCTTCCTAGCCTCGGAAAACGAAGAATTGTGGAACAGGCTAACAGGTATGCTGGACATTGGAACAGTCCTTCGGCGGCACTCGATGACGTAGAAATAGTGGCTCTGGAGCAGCCTTCCTCGACATTGAGAAACACCCAGTGTAATGCTCACATTGGGTTCAACGCGTCATAGAGCGACCAAGTCATTTCATTGGACGAGAGGCATACTATGAGAGCTGGTCACAGGGATGCGTTAAAATGTAGTCAGTAATTTGAGGAAATGGAAAAATGGCAAAATGGCGAACGCAGATAAAGTTGAGCTCGAAAATCCTTCAGCACCATTAAAGTCTCCGGTTTGGGAACATTTTGGTTTTGCAGTTACGTACAAGGATGACGGACAAAGACAGGTGGACCGAACCAAAGCTGTTTGTCAGCATTGTTCAACTAAAATAGGTTACGCGGCTGGCAATACTTCAAACTTGCACACTCATTTGAAAAGGCATCACCCGAACGTGAATATCACCGGTACCAAAAGAAAAAAGACTGAAGTGCAAACCCAACTCCCACTAGCATTTAAGCCTCCACCACTCGCAAAAAGTTCAGACAGAGCCAAAGCTATTACAAACATGTTAGCAAAGCGCTACCTGGCTGTATCTGCTACCTCTGTCCCTAGCGAGAGGGTGTTCTCCACAGCAGGAGAGATTGTTAGTGCCAGCAGATCTGCCCTTTCGGCAAGCAATGTGGACAAGTTCATCTTTCTTAAAAAAAAACATGAAAATACAATGACAAGCCTAATGTCAAGCTGGCTGCTTAGGTGAGTACTAGTACAGTACAGTTCAAGTACAGATTATTTCAGTTCATCGAAATGCTGCACCTTAATGTTTATTTTATTATATTTTGTATTTATTTGAGTGAATACATTATTCACAGTTTAATAATAATTAAAAACCCCCATAAAATATTTTATGTTTTGTGATCATTTTTTCAGCTGTACCGAAAACGTACCGAACCGAAATGTTTGTGAACCGTTACACCCCTAGTACGTATGTAATATACATCTTGACAACTCTTAATGGTTTGAAACGTGATAGTTTTGGGAGCTAAAACCTGAGGCACCGGACAGGAGAGGTTGGTATAGAGGCGTTTGGCGCAGTGGATAGAGCCTTGGTATAGGGATGAGATGGTCACAGGTTCAAACCCCACTGCAGTCAGCATGTCGTTGTGTCCCTGGGCAAGACACTTCACCCCAAATTGCTCCTGTGGGGATTGCCCACAGTATTGAGTATGTAAGTCGCTTTGGATAAAAGCGTCTAACATGTAATGTAATGTATAACGCAACACTGTCTGCATGATCGTGACATTTCTAATTAACCTCCTACCATTGAGTGAAAACTGATTCTCTTCTGTGGATTACACTCATAATCCTTCAATTAGCGTATAATTTATTAAACTTGTGTGCTTTAGGATTTAAAGGACTTAGAGGCAGGACTAACTTAGATTGCAATGAGCCTACATGGAACTAGCATGACAGGCAGTATTTCCCATCATGCCCTGTATATGAATAAAAACGTAAATACAAGCCGACACCACTTTTGACAAAAAGTTGAAGATGGTCATCAGAGCCAAGGAGAAAGAAAATATTTTTACATGACAAATAACTTAAAGAAAATACTTTCTTTTTATTTCTCAACTAAACACAAGAGACATTGTCATTGTCATTATTTCCTTCTCTCTACTATCCCAATGTAGATTCTCATTAAATGCTCTATAAAGCACTGTAAATATGCAGCTGTTTGTTTTGGATTGTATTTTCTGCCTGAGAAATTATGTTACGCACCCGTTATAGATGATACCCAAACTAATTCTCCAGCTGATAGCATAATATGCCCAACTCTGCTGACAGACACAGCTGCTGAATAGGCAATGTTTAACCAGTCCAAACTGTATACAGTGCATGGGGAAGTTGTGCATTAACCATGAACATCAATCTGTCCTTGGATTATGAGCTGCAAGTGAGCCTTTGGCAAGGTGACTGAGTGTGTGTGTAGTCCACATTGCTACACTGCAGCCCCAGTAGGTCTTCTAATAAATGTTAAAACCAAATCTGTAAGCAAGTTACTGGCATAACCTAGATTATTTTTCCTTCTTATGTCATTTTATTTTGGATGCATTATTTATCAGTGTATGTAAAAAATGATTATTTTGCTTATTTACCATCATCAGCTCTAGAAAAAAAGCTGCTATTAAATCTAGATGTATTCTACATTTACAGAAAAACTGTGCACAGGCTCAGGCAGGCACAGTAACAACGACATGTTTCCATGACAGATTGACAATTAGTGACCAAATCAAAATAATGTGATTTATTCTGTCCATCCCGACATGGAGGCGTATTTCTTCCTGAGAGGTCGGAGCTGTGACCTTAAGCTGGTAGAGATTGGTGTCTTGCCCTGAGATACTTTATCAGGTCCGACACAAGAGCTGGACTCCTGTTGCTTTGGTTGAAAGACAGTAACTCTGTAAGGCACACTGTGAACTCTCCCTGAACTACATGACTTGTCATGGCAATTTTGCAGTGGCAACTTGCCGTATTAAAGACTAAAGCTGAGCATTTCACGAATAAGCTCAATGGTTCATTCAGATTGATATCTCCATTTAGCCTTGTTCAGTTTACAGCTTTCTTTTGTTTCTGTGCTACATTTCAGTGTTTTGAATACTACACAACACACTGTTGGTGAGAGAATTTCCAAATGTAAGTGTAAATGTTGCTGTGGGTATGTGATTCCACTGTATGCATCTGGTGGATGTGTTTGGAGTGTGTGTGTGTGTGTGTGTGTGTGTGTGTGTGTGTGTGTGAGGGCTGTGCAATTAATCGTATTTTAATCGCAATTACGATTTTGGCCTGCCACAATTACGAAAACAACATAATCGATTATTTTGCTTTGCTAGGTTGTGACAGTGCACTGCAACATATTTGATCTAATTAATTTGTATTTATCATATTTATATATGTTTAGTAGCTTGTTGAAGTGCGCTCCAAAATATTTGTTGATCTTGTTTATTGGTATTTATTATTTTGATATTATTTATTTAAATGTAGATATAAATGTATCATTTATTTATTTTTGTATTGGTTTTTCAGTTGAATTATACGTTCAGGGAAATCAACAGTTCAAACAGATACTGTTCAAATTATTATTTGTATTTAAAAGTTCAATAAATTGATGTTTTCAAAGTCAATGAATAATCGTATTTAATAATCGTGATATCAATTATTGACCAAAATAATCGTGATTATGATTTTTGCCATAATCGCACAGCCCTAGTGTGTGTGTGTGTGTGCGTGTGTGTATGGGGGGGCGAGTGCTGACCTTCCGCTCTTTGTCTCCGTACTCCAGGCCCAGTGTATCCATGGCACGGACGATGGCTGCCAGAGATTGGATGGTGTTGCTGTAAACGACAGGCTTGTACTGCTTTACGTCGTCACCAGAGAAACCGTCCTCATGGATGATCCTAAACAAGCACAAATACATAAAATTGAGTCAATAGGTTGATAAGGATTGGCATTGCTTTTGTGAACAGACCGGGAACAACAGTGCTTTCATACTCCTTATACAGACATAAATAGGAAACATAAAAACATAGAGAATTAAATAAGTAATAATAATAAATTATTTATTTATCTCCATGTATAAAGAGAACTGGATACAGCGCTGGAGGCAGGGCATGAAGCCAAAATAGCATGACTGAGAACAAAAATACCAGGATGTGTACTTGGATGTTTAAGGACTCTGGGCCTAAAGAGGATGCGCACCTGGGTTTTCCTTAAGCCCCACCTCCAACCGGCTGCGTCACAGCCGGGCTCAAATGTTAAAACAATTATGAATAACCTATTAATGGAGTGGGAAAATAAGTCTTGATTCAGCTTTAGCAAAGTAAATGTTCCTAAAAAAATATGTACATATATACGCTGTTTCACTAACATATCTTAAAGTTAGTATGGTAAAAAGTATTCTTGGGCTCAATGATATCATGTGACTGGCGCAGAAGTTGTAGTACCATCGTTTGGCCAATAAGGAAATTAGCTTCAACACCTGGTGCACTTCCTGGGGACTTGGGTGTAACGGTAACCAGAAGTTCAATTCATAACCCGAGTGAAGTTGTGCAGGGAAAAGAAAGCTAAATGCATAAGGACACTTTTGTTATTATCATTGTGAACACAGTGGTGCAACGATCAAAGGTAGATAGAATCCTTGGTGTGGGGCTGAGGCAGAATTTTGACCACCAGCAACTAAACTATTTTCAGTCAAGGAATATTTCAAACATGTCTGTATTAAACTGTGTGAACCTTTCCCAAATACTAAAGACTCGGAAACACAACTCTCTTTATATGAAAGTTTAAAATACAAAATGTGATTGTTTTCTTTCCTATTCCTGGTGATCACCGCATCTAGGTCATGGTGAAAGATGTGTGTTAGCATTTCCAAAGTGTTACCATTTACATCCCATACAACATTGGAGAGCCCACAGTTGTACATTTTGGTTCCACTAATGTGCATTAATCTACATATTCTGTAACCTGCATGCCCTGGAGATACTGTATCATAATAACCTGATTGAAGATATATACACACAACTGAAATGTTAAATTAAAAAAGGTATTCATGTAGACATTAGGGCTGTGCATCTTCACTGGTCTCACGATTCGATTATCCTGTCAACGATTCAATTCGATATCCCGATGCATCACGATTCCTAACAATGTGTTGCATCCTCAATTTCCTATATTACTGCACTTGGCTTCTTTTTCATCAATGAATACGATAAGATAAATATGAACTCCCTTTTTTATTATTTAGAAAGTGCGTCAGAAATCAATAACATAAATGTCTTGACATTAATTATAAACCAAAATAAACCAATTGTATAGGTCTAGCCTCCCTATATCTGTGTGTGAAATTGTTCCATCCTCAAAAACTAATGCTTCTGCAGTGTAGCTGCAGCTTCTAGCAACAGTTTTCTGCTCAAAAAAGGACACTTTGGCCCAATTCCTATCCACCCCCTACACACTACCCCCTACACACTACCCCCTACACACTACCCCCTACACACTACCCCCTACACACTACCCCTCCGTTCGCGCGGAGGGTCCGCCACATTAAGTGCTGTTCCAAACCAACGAGTGTGGAGGCGGAGTGGGCTATCAAGCCCTCAAACAGCGAGTCTGCATCGGTGCTGACTTCACCTGCTGCCCTACCTGACCGGACTCAACGCTGTGTGTGTCCGTCAGCAAACAAGCTGTTTACAAACAGTTCCTGCAAACATTCACTGATAAATTGCAATGTTAACAACCTCATGATAACCTCATGATAACCTCATATTTGTTTAACTTAGGGTCATACCTGTGTTTAGTCATACCTATGCATTTTATTATAAAGTTTTATATATTTACAGACTGTTGCAAAAACTAAGAAGCTTATAAACATCAGGTTTAAAACTAAAAGACACAATTAAAGATGTTTGAAGTTTTATTTTAGTTATTCATTTTATTTTTGTCCAAGAGAAGCTGATTTGAAACCGTTGTTACATACAGTTACGGCATTTCCTGTTTCTGCCGGAGAGAGGGGAGTTTGTTCCAAAGCTTGCCGCTGTATTTACTCCCTCAACCTGAAAGGAGGGATCCTCGTTAAGCTGCGAGTGTCACTCCGCCACGGAGTTCACTCCGTCACGGAGGGGGAGTGGGTAGGGTGTGATCACAAACATGACTTGAGTCTGAACACAGCAGACAACAGGAGTATTTACAATAGCATATCAAAACAAAAATACTGCATGTGGGTGCACACTTATTCTCTGTCTTGATGTTAAATAAATCCCATGAATGTATGAGATTAAGTTAGCTTCATCATATCTCAATCAGTGATTAAGTGAATAATAAAGTTTCTATCAGGTTCCTATCAGCCTGTCACTCGTTATTTTCAGGGAGGGGGCGGGGTTTGGAGGAACAGAGGAGACGGTGATCGTGGAAGCTTTTTCCTCCTGCCTTCACAAACTTTACACACGTATTTATCGTCTGAAAATAGCAACAGGACGTTCATGCTCTGCAATCCAAGACTTGATTAAATAAAAAAAAACCTGACATGACGATAACGAGTGTTTTTCAAAAACATAAATCGATGTGTGTCTCTGAGCCGCAGCGACACGGCCTGATTCAGAGCGGGTCATTCTGCTTGTTGGTTCTGGTGTTCTTGTGTTGGTGGATAAAGCAGACTGCTCCGTGTTTGAAGTCGTTGTGCCGCTGTTACTTCTGTTCCCTGATCTCTGCGTCACCGACCGATTTCATATTCGTGTGACAAAAAAACGTTATTGTCCAGCCGCGGCCGGAAGATCAGGGAGTAACGTTAATACGCTATAATCGATTATGTTCTGTCCCTGCATCGATGCAGAATCGTCCACGTCCGCATCACGATGCATCGTAAAAACGATTAATTTCAACACCCCTAGTAGACATAAGAAATGTTCCTGGGCTGTATTAGAAGTATTGGGTAAATATAGGAGTGAAAAGGTTTCGAAGAATTGGGGTGAGGGGTTAGCGAGAAAACACAGGTGGTCGAAGGTGGGTTACAACAAAAACACAAAAGAAAGAGGGAGCAGGAGGGGGGGGGGGGGTGGGAAAGGTTGGAGGCTCCATAACCAGTGGGCTAAGCTGACATTTAGGCACACTGGGCTAGCAGCAGCCCATCCTGCTGTTTTAAATGTCATACCGCCTTTCATTGCAGTTAACACAAGGGCACACCGACAGACCGATTTAGAGGCAGTTAGACAGTTACCCAGGCGGACAGACCGTCAGGAGGATGTAGACATGGACAGATGGACAAATCAGAGAAAGTCAAACACAGAGAATTGACAGAGTGATGGGCAGCCATGAACACCAGACAGGACACCAGAAAACAACGGCCTGATACAGACAGACGGATACAGGTTGGACCAACATCGTGAGGCGATTCAGAAAGACAATGTCCCCCCCACGCATGAATTAATCTGAGTGAACACAATTTCCACCAGAAAGAGCTGAGGATAGAGCCAGGCTCGTTCTTTAAACATCTAAAAACAAAAACACCCATCTTGATCTACTTCAGTACATTTGTCTAGCCCTACTGAGGCTCTACCCTCATGACACCTCCTGATACACCACAGATACGCCAAGGGGCACACCACCCACACATCTCTGTGATGTTTGACCCGCCTGCCTACTGCATCTATTAAAGTGCCACACATTTTTGCCAGTAGGATTTGGTTGATTTGATCTGGTAGAATTAGAGGGGGGGGGGGGGGGGGGGGGGGGGGGGGGGGTATCTTTGGGATATTTCTTTTTTTAAATCCACTGGGGCAGAGAGAGGAGCTGTGGATTTTTGTTATTGATCAATGCATCAGTGTTTCTTAGGGTCAAAAACACTAAACACACAACTTAAAATGAAAGCGTTTGGTTTATTTAATAAAAGAGCACATGTTCAATGTGAAAAGTGACAGTAGATATAGATTAGTTGCAATTTGGTGATATATATCAAAAAAAATATTATAGTCTTTTTTTTTCTTTTTTTTTAACACCTTGAATTTCAGGGGGGGTGCGGGGCTCCGTTGGCAGGGCGCAGCGCCCCTCCAAGACAATGGTAGGGGAAACACTCTGTGATGTGGCTATAATGACCAAACGCCTAAAGGCTAATAATAGAGCATCTAAAACAGTCTATAGTTTCAGAAAAGTACATTACTTACTGTAATGCAGCCTTTGAAAGTAGAGAAAGACTAGATCTTATTACGATATTTCCAAAATTGAATACAATATCCAGCCTCATATCACAATAGCAATATAAAATTGATTCATGGCACAGCCCTGATTTCTTTTATTTGTGAATGTGTCAAGTAATCTAGAAATCTGTCTTCAGAGACAGGTTTGTGTATAACCTGTGTACATGTTTAAAGAATCTGAAAATGGTGGTACTCTTACAAATATGAAATCAGATTCCTGGACCCATTACCAAAGTACGAGTATGCACATAGGGATTGATTTACAGTTTCACAACCCTCCTTTGGTATGAATTGAACAATCATACCAAATAGAAATCATGAATTAAAATAAAGCAACGGAAGAACACATGTACAGTAGCCATGTAAGCAGTTCCAGGGGGCAGTACTGCAGAGCCAGAGAGCAATTGTTTGGAAAATTGAAATGTGCTGTCCCATGAGAAGTTACAGAGAACTTGGAACAGGAGCATGGGGATTTAATTGGCTCTACCGGATAACATTCAAGAAATTGTTGAGAAATACTGCTTATGGGGTATGATGCAGCATAGCTGAACCAGAGGCACAGTTCAGACATTTGGGAAATAATCGTATTATTCTTGTCTGAGTGCAGTTGCCAGGCAACTTGCAGAGACTCAGAAAGTTCCTGCTCCCTGCTAAGCAAGATATAATTAGTTAATTAGTGAGCTTTAGAGGTACAAGTTGGCGGATTTTCTAACCTTGAACGAGTCTGACTAACAGAGCGTGGGTATTAGCCTGCCTTTAGGCTGTATATTTCGTATTATTCTCCCAATCTTTGTTACTGTATTGCAAGGCACTGCGGCTGCATCCGGGTCTTAAGCCCTGCCTATGACATTAGGATTTGATGAAACCAGCCAGAGTTGTTATTTATTATTACCCTATAGCAGAATGATTATGGGCCACATTTTCTGCAGCCCTGACACAGCACTGTGGATATTATTATTTTTAACAGAGCAAGCCGTTTCCTCGTGTCGTCTTCATGCTACGCTAAGTTAAGCTAACCTGACCGTCTTCTGACTTTTGTCATGTAACACTCGGGAAGAAAGGAAAAATATATCTAGAGCTGCACAATTTATAAAAAATGTATTTAAATGTTATCAATATCGCTATAAGGACTAGTACAATATCCAAATCACAGTAATTGCAAAATGTAGTAAAGGCAAAATATATTAAGAAAGATCTTAATTAAGTTTAAGTTCCCGACCTTTAAACAGTCTTCTACGGTCTTAATAAAATATGTGTTTGGGACAAATCACACCATGATCATTTTGATATATGGTCAATGTTAATGTGAATAATGTTTCAAAAATCATCATTAGAACCAATATTACTAATCATAAAGCAATTTCTCTCTCAGTGAAAATAATTGCAAATAGTTAATTCAGTGTAAGAAAAAGTTTTTAGAGAGTACATGAGTTTGGCAATTTACTTGTCCGAATACATTTTTCACTTGTCCATAGCTATACTTTGTGCATGCTGCACCTATTTTAAATATTATTAAATATCAACATAAAGCATACAAGAATCTGGGTTACTGTAACTAAGGCAACATTTAATTGTTTATTTGTTCATATTTGGCAAGAAACATGCTATACAAGAATCTTCCTCTTGGGGCCACTGGAATCTTCTTCTTCGGCATTGTATTTGACATTTTCCCACGGTTTTACGACACCGCTAACGTAAGTGAGCGGTAAGTAGGGATGGGTATCGTTAAGGTTTTAACGGTACTACTACTTTTATCGATACCGCTTATCGATCCGTTCTTTAAACTGTACTTTTATCGGTTCTTTTGGAGAAAAAAATAAGGTTAATTAACTAAACAAATTGTGAACAAAACTAACATTGCTTTTTATTTAAATGAAATAAATAATATTTCACATCAAAAGAAACAACGTTTTAACAAATCGTATTAAATAATGTGATGACAGAATTGTAAACAGAATAGCTGAAACTTTAACTAAATAAATAACTCAGTTCCCTCTAATCATTAACCCATGTTTGTATCATTGAGTTAGCTCTGTGTTTTGCTGCTAGCATACATAACACCTGACGTGGAAACGTTACTCGTAGATGGGGCTACAGAGCTACTAGAAAGACAGTCGAAAACGGTGCATTTCTCCGTCTGAATGTGGTGCACTTTTGATAAATGTTTAGACAAAATGCTCGTGTTACCGCCCTTACATGCTAAACTCTTATTGCACTTTTGGTAACGAGCATTGTCCACATCGAGACGGGTCAAGTTTAATCACACCTTGGAGCGCTTAGTTCTCTCCGCCATCTCCGCCGTGTGTGTGTGTTGCTGCATGTAGCAGCTGCGTGTGTGTGTGTGTGTGTGTGTTGCTGCATGTAGCAGCTGCGTGTGTGTAAACTGCCCCGCCCCCTCGCAAGCAGGCGGGGGAGAGAGATCTCTCGTCGGGATTGGAAAGATCGAAAATACTAAAAATAATCATAGACGCATTTTGCAGTCTTTTTGCATATTGGAAACGGAGTTGGCGACACTATAAAACTGCAATATAATGTTTGTGTAGCAATAATACACATGACATATTTTAGATGTCTCCAGTACCGATAAAAAGACCGATAACGTCGGAGCTTAACGGTACCATGGTCTTTAATAATTCAGCCCCAGGGCCCGATTAATACCGGGGCTCGGTACCCATCCCTAGCGGTAAGATTTTACTGCATCACACATAGGGATGGGTATCGTTTTAACGGTACTACTACTTTTATCGATACCGCTTATCGATCCGGTCCTTTAACGGTAGTCTTATCGGTTCTTTAGAAGAAAAAAAAAAGGTAAATTAACTAAACAAATTGTAAATAATGTGAACTTACAGAACTGTAAAAAACAAGTATTTACTGCAAAAATACAGTGGTACAGAGCAACACGGTTCTTCTGGAGGAAGATTGAGGTTGTGGTGGAACATTACGGGACATAATGTGTTGTTTAGACAAATTGCTCGTGTTACCGCCCTTACATGCTAAACTCTTATTGCAATTTTGGCAGCGAGCATTGTCCACATCGAGACGGGTAAAGTTTAACCACACCTTGGAGCGCTTAGGTCTCTCTGCCATCTCCGCCGTGTGTGTGTGTGTGTGTGTGTGTGTGTGTGTCTTGGGTTGGCTGTCCTGCTGACGTGAGCTTTCATGCATGAGGACCTGTTCTCATTACCCACTCTCCAAGCCCTTCTGTCAGCAAGAGAGAGCTCCATGTGTGTCGGTGTGTATGTGTGTAATTTCCCGTGGCTTTGGCACAATCTGCACAGTGACCTGAAACATAGTTTAGTTTCACACTGAGTCCAACACATGGACAGAGAGACGGACATATGGGCAATTTAACCACGATATTGTTCCATGATATGGCTGAAAAATGTTTTGGATGTATAACAGGTGCTAAATGTAATGACAGTGAGCAATCAATAATCACATTGACATAATTTTCTTTTGTTTTTTTGTGAGAGTGCAGGGAGTTTCAAATCACAGGAACTCATATTCTTTGTTTTCTAAAGTATTTCTAAAGTATTTCTAAAGTATTTCTAAAAGGTGTCTCATCATCATCTGTAGTCAAACAATCCCTGGTCTGTAACTCAAGTGGTCGCACTCATCTCTGCTTGTCTGGCTAACACATCAGTGTATGTCTGCTCACCACCTGAAGCTCAATCTAAACAAGACTGAACTGCTTTTCATCCCAGGTAAGGACTCTCCTATTCATGATCTTTCCATCAACACCTGTGCTGAGTGTGACCCTGGACGAACAACTACATTTCACTGCTAACATCGCTGCTACAGCGCAATACTGCAGATACGCACTATACAATGTCAGAAGGAAACGCAGGTCCTGGTCCAGGTCGGCTCCAGGTCTGGACTCCTGCAACTTCCTACTGGCTGGAATACCTGCAAATGCCATCAGACCTCTACAGCTAATTCAGAGTGCTGCAGCCCGACTGGTCTTCAACCTCCCCAAGTTCTCCCACACTACACCTCTCCTTCGCTGCCCAAATCCGCTTCAAGACACTGCTACTGGCCTACCGAGCTGTGAGGGGATCAGCCCCTTCAACCCATGCACTTCACTCTGCATCAGCCTATCGGCTTGCTTCTCCATC
This sequence comes from Trematomus bernacchii, assembly GCF_902827165.1. Classification (NCBI taxonomy): domain Eukaryota; kingdom Metazoa; phylum Chordata; class Actinopteri; order Perciformes; family Nototheniidae; genus Trematomus; species Trematomus bernacchii. The sequence goes on along the minus strand of NW_022987714.1, from coordinate 13,813,355 downwards.
ACTGTGAGTTGGACCCGGGTACCACTGACCAAAAACACGCCCGTTTGCTATCCTGGCTCCTAAATGGTGGAATGAGGTCCGCAGGACAGCAGAATCTGTTTTGAGTGTACCTTGGAAATTATATAAAGAATAAAGGAAATCACTTAAAAAAGTGAATTTAGTATTTCTAACTAATTCACCAGCACTCATAACGGTAAGCCTTGCTTGAAGTGAATATATATCTGTACTCTATTTGTAGTTCGGAGTTTGAATCTTTACGGTTTTTGCATCTCATCGTAAGTCCCTTTGGATAAAATGAAACGTAATTTATTGTAATGCAATACATTTACATTTGACAGCATTGCATTGAAAAATAGTGTCAATCATCAGCACACTTAATGTGTTGAAGACGAATAGTCTTTTTTGCTTTTTTTTTTAATTTCCAAACTGATTGGAGCCATGGCAGCCATGATAAGAGCTGTTTGAATTCTTTAAATTATAGGAAAGGAGCTCCAATGCTGTCTTTATGATATCCTTTAGCTTAGGATACACTGGACCATCCTTCACAAAACAGAATTAAGGTAATGCTGTCCCACAATTCCTTGCGGCAGCAACATTTAAATAGATGTACAATCGTACATCTGGCTAATCGTACATCTGGTTGATGCTAATATCTGCTGTGTTGCCTATAATTTCCCCCACAGTGCACTCTTCAAAGGCAGCTGCAGTGCTGAACAAACAACCCTGCCACTTAAGCAACATAATGCAGAAAGAGAGAACATTCTTAGACCCCATTTACACGCAAACGTAAACGCATACGAAACGCAAACTAACCGAATACGATATCAAAAAAGTATTCCGTTCACACGAGACCGCTCGAAAGCGCTGGAGACGCTGTAGTACATATGCCGGGCCTGTAAGTGGCGCTGTACTCCCGCCACAAAATACACCAAAAGCAGCGAAGAAGACCCCCGAGCATGGTTGCCATGGTTGCCCTTCTGTTTATGCCCCGCGGTGGATTTAGCAACATGTAGTAGTTCATGTAATTCTCCATGTCCACTTGTTGCTGATGGTTGTGGTAGAGGAGCTGTAGATTTAGCACTAACATCTGTAGCATGGTCGAGCTGTAGATTTTGCACTAACATCAGTAGCATGGTCAGTAGCAGTAGCTACTGACTATGCTACAGCAGTGAGCAGCAGAGGTGGGGAGAGGCGGGGCTATGGCTTCATCGTTATCAGGAAATGATCGTATAGGACAGGGCTTCTCAAACTCCGGACCAAGGTCCGGATCCGGACCGAACTGCAAATCAATCCGGACCGAATCCTGTGTCTCATTATTAAAAAAAATAAATAAAAAAAAATAAAAAATAAATAATAATCCTGATAAATTAATGTACATCATTGTGTACGCGCGTCTTGTGTCTGACGCATTGTGAGAATGAACGTGCATATATATTTACTTGTGTGCGTGAGCGTGACATGCATTGCAGACCGCAAGTTAACCGCAAGTTTACCTTGACTTTCTAATGCTTCTAATGCCTTTTTTGCCGAGGTTCAAGGCATTGGCTACAGACAAACAGTGCCATTTCTCCCACTAGTTCAAGCCACCATACTGTATGTATTGAATGTGTGTGTGTATATTACAGGGGCGCCGTTTGCCGACAGGCAAGGCAGGCAAGTGCTTGGACCAGAAGGGGGCCCCCAAAGAAGGTAGATTAAGAAGGTCCACAGCAACGACAACATGAAACACCCTTTAATTTACTGCAACAACATGTCGGGAAACCCCCTCAAGGGGGCCCCATGCATAGAGCGCCGTAAGAAACATTTTCTTAATTTCATATTCGTTGCTCCGCTCCGGGGGGGGGGGGGGGGGGGGGGGGGGGGGGGGGGGGGTGACTTTACTGGCATTGATCCGGACCAGTGACCTTGTATAAAGTTCACAAGTGGACCTTTAATAAAAAAGTTTGAGTACCCCTGGTATAGGACGTACACACGGAGCCGTTTGGCCCCCCAGAGCGTTCCGTTTGCAGATCTATCCACCTTGGGACCCATTATCGTTTGCGGGGTCCGTTTCCGCGTTTCCGTTATGGCCTCGTGTGAACGAACGGGCTATACGAAAGAGAAAAGTAGCGGATACAACCGTTTGCGTTCTCGTGTAAACAGCACCTTAAAAAGCTGCTTTTTAAATGACCGGTGCTTTTTAAGAATGTTCTCTCTTTCTGCATTATGTTGCTTAAGTGGCAGGGTTGTTTGTTCAGCACTGCAGCTGCCTTTAAAGAGTGCACTGTGGGGGAAATTATAGGCAACACAGCAGATATTAGCATCAGCCTGCGAGCTAAACCAGCCACCCAGATTATATGCAATTAAGTAATGACAGCCAATCTTCAGCACCATTACCCTGTGGGAACTGGTGTGAATCATACAGAACTTCAACATAGTTTTTATATGTTGAAGTTGACTTCTGGGGGGGGGGGGGGGGGGGGGGCAGAAGTCAATGTTTTTCTACATTTAATGACAAAAGCATTTTGATATGCCAGTGCTATATGCCACTAAACAACATCATTACATCTACAATAAAATATGTATTAACAAGGAAACATTTACAAGTGTCCTCAGTGCCCCTAAAATGTAAAGAGAATGCTTTTGGTGTGAAGGTGACAGTCATCAGACAGTGGCATTTACAGTTTCTCTCATCAATGTAAGTGAATTATAAAGCAATGCAGTACAGAAGGTCAGCATCTCTGAACACCATAAACAACAAATGCTAGATAAAAAAAACAAGCAACCAAAACACTAAAAAAGGACCTTGTTATCAATTTATATAACAATCAAGTTTGTTATGTGCTTTAGACTTAGCACACACACATTGTATTGAACACAACATGCCTGCCTCTCACCTTCCTATATTCCATTTTTCCTCACTCATATTTATCATTACACCTACTCATGTTAAACACAAAGTCACTATCTCTGTTCTGCCTTGTTGCTAGCTTACCACTGTTTGTCCCGGCACACACACACAAACAAAACCCTGTGTGATTGGTGCTTTATCGCTATGCTGTGCATCCACTCACTTTGTGGTCTTTGTCGACATAGCTCTTAGTTGTGACAAAGTGCACGCTGACCGACTCCTGTCCACATAGCCGGACACAGTTACTTACACTGTGTGTGCGTGTTTTACAGCAAGTGCTAAGAGTGAAGGAGAAAGAGGGGATGGACAAGTAATGGGTGATAATGGATTTGAGAGACAGTATGAGAGGATAGGGAGATAATCAGAAAAATAAGCTATAAATAACCAAAGGTGTCAGACACACACACACACACACACACACACACACACACACACACACACACACACACACACACACACACACACACAACACACACACACACACACACACACACACACACACACACACACACACACACACAACACACACAACACACACACACACACACACACACACACACACACACACACACACACACACACACACACACACACACACACACACACACCACACACACACACACACACACACACACACACACACACACACACACACACACACACACACACACACACACACACACACACACACACACACACACACACACACACACACACACACACACACACACACACTTTTATTTTCAAAACACCCATAACTGGTTTGTCGATTTACAACAAATTAAAGTAAGTAATCTATTGGATGGATGGCCATGAATATGGGGACACAAATAGACAGTTTCCAGAGGATGTTTGCTGTGACTTTGCCATGCGCCATCATGATGTGGACTTTTGCTGTTTTGAGTAACTGTTAGCACTGTCATTGTTAGCATGCTGATGGTAGCATTTAGCTAGTCAAAGAGAGACACTATATTTTGTTTGTATGATACATATTTTAGTCCAACTGATTTATAGACCAAATACATGGAGAGAGAAAATGACATCTAACAAAACTGGTCTTACAGTTGATAAATCCTTCTGATCCTTTTCTTTTTGTCGCCACTTTTAATTGAACTATTCACATCTTAAACTGCACTGTAACTTTTATCCATGTATTTTTTCTTTTAATGTTTATTTTATTATCTTTTCTTTTTAATGCCTGATTTTAAATGCCATTTTCTTAATGTCTTTCATTTTTTTGTAAAGCACTTTGAATTGCCTTGTGTTGAAAGGTGCTATATAAATAAACTTGCCTTGCCTTGATGCATTGGATCAATAAACACATGTTTAAGGGGCCCCATTATGGCCCTATCATTTCCAGGTTCATCTTTCTAAATTGTGCCTCTACTGTGACATGGAGAGGCACATGTTGAGCATGTTAAAAAAGCTCTTTATTTTTCTCATACTGCCTGTGCTGCAGCACCTCTTTTCACCCTCTGTCTGAAACCAGAGCCCAGTCTGCTCTGATTGGTTAGCCAGCCGAAACTCCCTCTTGAGGTAACTTTAGGATTTTAGCCTTTGCAGACTATTTCCATGTACTAAAACCTATATAACACACTACAGGAAAGCACTAAAAGTCTGAATTACAATCTAGTGGAAAAAATGAAACCCATTCACCTCCACATTTGCTTTTATATTCAATAATAAGTCAAAAGGATAAGAAAAAAAGCTATTGTTGTAAGCCTGAAAAATGGGTTAGGCACATCATTTCCACTGAGACAGGTAGATTAGGAGTTTCCGCCGCTGTTCACTTTTTGAGTCTAACAATGAATCCCCTGCTGGAGAGGAGTCCTGGCTCCAGGTTCGGTCATGTGCTGATGGAGCGCTCCTTGCCAAGGGACACAGTCTGCTTCACACAAGTTCAGAGGGGATGTTAGGAGCTGCACACACATGCGTATAAACCCAGGCAGACAGGAGAACAGAATAATTACAGTTCAGTATTACATCTGGGAAGACCTCATTAAATCGGTCTGCCATTATCTCTCTGCTCCACTGTCACATGTTATCTCTATCTGCCTCTCTCCTCTGCCAAGTTCTCTTTCATCCCTTATTCCTGTGCGCCCCCCTCTCTCACTCTCTGTACATTTCATACCTAACATCAAACTTGTTCCCAGTCAGTCTCTCCCACTTCCTGCCATCTTGTCTTTTTATCCTATTTATGTCTTCTTCTTTACTCTTCTCCCATCATTTCCTTCCCTTTTCCATTTGCAATTAACTATTAATTTATTTTTAAACACAGCATTGCACCTTTTCTCCCTCCCCAATGTTTGATTTCTACAGGGAAAAACAGGTGCGTGTGTACACAACCCACATGCACATGACACCAGCACACAGTTGCAGAGAGTGCAGTGTCATTACTGTTGCCTAATTCAACAGTTGGGGAACAACAGCTGCACTAAAGAGTCACACCCAAAAACTTGTGGTTCAATTGTTATTTGCTGGATTTTATATTAATTCTAAATTCAGTCAAAATATTGTCTGGAAAACCAGATAGTAGGATTAGGGCCCTTTCACACCTCAGTACTAGGCTATGCTGGTAAATGTGTGTCCCCTTTGTAGATACTCCAACTATAAAAAGGAACCAATTTGTGGTAATCATAGGTATAAGTATTTTTGTTGTACAGTACACAGTAGCCATGATGATACATGAGCATGCTCTATATATGTAACATGTTCCCACTAGATCCTTCCAATCACACCACTTTGCTTCCACTGTCAAGTGTCTGTTTGCTATTTTTTTAAAGCATGTAGAATTAAGCAATGATGACAATTACTGATTCTCTTCTCAGAACACATTTGAACCAAATCCTCCACCTAGCTACTTTTTCAAAGTAATGCTTTTTGCTCTGAGGATTTTCTCACTTTAACATGTTGAAGAGTGTACGGTTCAAAATATGTTTTGCCGTTACATGACATTTCTAATTAGACTTAGGTCATTTGAGGATGCAAGAAAATGTAGGTTTTTCTTTACTTAGAGACCTTGAACAATCTTGGCTACAACCACATTTTGTACTCCTCTGTTGCCAGTAGACTCCAATAGGAACATATACATGTCCCTTGTGAGATGCAACAAAAACATTCCAAGTACAATTTCTATCAAAATTCCTTTGAGCATTAGAGGAAAGTATGCTTACATAAAGTCATATAAAAGAAGCAGTGGCTCATGTTCTGCATTTCAAGACGACAGTACAATTATGGGAAGTGGTTGCTCCAGAAGTTGATAACATCAATTTTGTAGCCTGTATAAGGTCAACATGCAATTTAAGGCATTTGTAAGTTGAGGATTCTTCCAGACTGTAAGAAGGAATGGGTTTAATCAGGTCGTCCCAGATACAAGGCCAAAATGTAATTATTCAGTTCTCCTGTCTTCCCCTGTGTCAATATTAATTACTTACTCTGAAGGATTTAAACCAAGGAAAGCCCAGTCATCTAGTGGTAACAGACAAATGGGGCCTTCCTGCATTCAACCACCAGATAAATGGCTCTAGTATTGCTGAGTCACAGCGAAGCACTCCTAAAGTGGAGGCTAAGGCTATCAAATACAAATGCCTACTTAATTATTGACAACTGTTTGATATATTACTAATAAATGTTAAACAGAGACTAATGAAAAGGAAGAGAATAACTTATGTTAACTTTTTCATGTAGACAATCATCAATTCAAAACTTTAATGCGCAGAATACAATGATTTATGACTTAATGTTTTTAAAAAGTATGATATTCCCAACCACCTCAACCATTGCTCAGTGCAAATAAAGAGATGTTATCATGATACCACGCTAAACTTAACAATGTAGCTGCTTAACACTAGCATGTTAGCAAGTGAGGGGTTTATCTTATTTAGACAGTGGAAAAAATAATTGAAAAATATAATCCAAGAATCCACTCAATAGGTTTTGGGGATTTAGAAACGCTGACAAATACAAACACCTGTATGACGTAATGTGAAGCAATGCAATAGAAATACTGTCTCTAAATATTGATTTTTGTTTAACTATAACTTCAGTTGCTTTTGTTTTGCATCAACCCTGAAGCTGTACTTTGTTGCGCGGTTGTATCAGACAGCATTATGTGGACCAGTGTTTATTGTAACACTTTGTCCACATGATTTACATACTGTAGGCTGCCTGAAGGGAAGACCTCAGGGAAACCTTGCACTACTATACAATCTAATGGAACATCTCACACCCAGATGCAAAAATGATATTCATGATATTTGATTGAAACCGGTCCAGCCTGTGCTGTATGGAGAAGAAGAGTATATTTTTTTCTGTCCTCACTTGGTGTGATACTGACACATAAATAAAAGCAGGAATTCAAACATACTCTTCCAGCTACAAACCCAGTCACAGTCCTCATCAGCTGACTTTCTATCAGCTGAGTGTAGTCACAGTAACAAGTCTCCTTTGTCTCGCAAAGCACTGAACTGACGTAAAATCTGCCAAAGAGGTCTAACACAAAAAACACACTCCCACAACTGAATCAACTTATCCACACAAAACAGCCAAATTGTGTGAATGTGTACAGGCATGCACACCCGCACGCACAACTTCCTCCAACAAAAGACCTTTGTTTTTTCATGAGAAGCCCTGATTAGCGCGCGGACCACACACACACAGTCACATTGACCTGGTCTGATACAGCTCTGCAGACCATGAAAGAGAGCAGACGTAGCTTGGAGCGAAAACGGCTTTTCATATAAGCAAAAAATAATGACAGAGGAAGAGAACAAGGAAGGGTATTGATGTAGAGACAGAATAATGTGCTCTATATGCAAAGCAAATGTTGAGTTACCACCTAAAACTAAACTGATAATGTGATCTGACAGAACACATACTGTATGGACATTGATAGGTAGGCTGCAACGTGGCCCTTCACACCTTTATTAGCAGTGCTGCTTTTAGCAAGAATATATTGGGGAACTTGTCAAAAAGCTTTCAACTGTAATTAAACCTGCTTTGACTGCGTAAAGTTTTGGCAAGTCCAAAGAAAGACGTGTATCTGTCGAAAGAAGAAACAAGTACACAATTAAATGCTAACCTAAAAACGGCTAATGTTTGGCATATGGGACATTGTTTTGTGTTGCAGAACAAAACGTCTAAATCTCTTATGCTTGTATTAACCACAAACCTTATTTAAAGTAAAGCAAAATGCTAATACCTTTTTGAGGTGTAATGACTCATTCCTGTACCACTCTATTAAGATTGTCTGTTTGCGTGTCTAAGTGTGCTCTGATAAATATTGTTTGGTGGACTGCTGCTCATTTACAAAACGCAAATAGGAGTCAAATGCTGAATACATACAATGTTATCAGAAACTGCTTGGTCGTGACAGCACACACAAACACACACACGCAAACAGCTATCATGAGATGCTTCCTTGCTGTTATTTCACAACTCACTGAGGCAGCCAATCAAATCATTCGGGTGATGAACACGCCCACGGCTACATTTAACCAATGAAGGGTGACTCTGGCTGACGGACTGTTTCAGACGACCAGTTACAGACTGTCTCTTCATGCAACACTTGAGTTGGTGTCGATATGACACCAACTCATATCGACCCCCCCCCCGGCTGTTACCCCTCCCTCTCTTTTTCTTTCTCTCCTTGTGTCTACCAATCCCAGGAACTGGAGGCTAATAATTATCGAGGAGAACAGAGTCCAGAAGAGGAGTACCCTTTGCACCTTGTCAACCATGTCCCCGTCTCCCTTTGTCACTTCCTCTAGGTTGCCTAATAAGTGAGAAAATGTTATTTCACTTGCCAATCTCATCTGAAGCTCAAAATGGCTTTGCTCCCCTCCTTTTTGTCTCCCGTAACTCAATCACACTTATCCTCCCCTCACCCTCTCTCCCCTGCTGTTTCTTTCCGCATTCCCATATCACTATACCCTTCATTGAAAATAAATAAATAATTGTCCTCCCTGTTAGCTTTGCTGGGTGTTCTATTTAATCAACCACTTCATTCTTTATCACTCCTCCCTTTCCGTATTCCCACCACTTTCAACAAACTTCCTATTTTCTCTAGTGGAGTCCTTTCTAAGCCCACTTGGAGACTGCTCTTCTCTTTCTTTCCATCTATTAACGCCCACTCTCCCTCTGCCTTTCTGCACAAAACACCAGCTTTTCTTCCTCCATCTTCCTCCCCTTCCCCCTTTTATTCTCCTCTTCTGAGGCTTAAACCTAATTATCTCCTGTTCTAGAGAAACCACACACACGGTGGGAACAGCCTGTGGGAAGCAGTGCAGCCGTGAGGGACGGACGGCGTTTGTTCTCCCTCCGGCCAGTCGCCTCCGATCATGTCAGCATGGCACAAACACACATACATTGTAGGAGAGAGCCAGATATGAAGGAAAAAGATAAAGGCAGAGGGTGTGAAGCTCCATATATGATATGCTCAAATTCTAATTCCAGAGACATTGTTTAATATTTATTTATTGGAAGAATTCTGCATACAGCTAATTGTAGAGAGTTGTTTTAGTCTTATTCGATGGGCTACAATGAGCAAATGATGAATGTTTGTGATTCACATAAAGAACCAGCCATGTGACTTGACTCGTGCATTCTAAGAATTGATAAATTGCTGTCCTGTGTGTTGGTATAAATGAGTAAGTGTGTTATTGAACTACAAATCAAGAAGCATGTCTATTGGTGCTATTCAGCGCCGGTGAACATCAGACGGGATAAAAACGCATGCAGTTTACAGGTTGTTTTATATGGGTTGTAAATGGTTAACTATGTCAGGAAGACTCACTGTGCTCATATTCTCAAATTGTCTCTGCTGCTCACGGGCTTCTTTGAGTAATTTCAAGCATATTTACTTCCCTCCTTATTGTGAATCATTTAAATTAGGACTCTATTATTTGATTGGAATTTAAAGGAAACCACAGAAAATGATAGATATAGTTCGAGATATCCTAACTTTTAATACCGTATAGTTTTGAATCCTGAAGCCTACATCTCCCATAATGCAACTCGATAGCATTAGACTTTTACTGTTTGGAAAACGCCCATGTCTTTAACATGCAATGCCTGAGTTTGTTAGGCACATTTCCTATTATATATTTGTTACCACCAAGCCAAGGTCGAGATCATCATTTGGGTTATTTTTGACTTGAGAGTACTCCCAACAGAGCCATTATGCAGCTGTTTTTGCAGTATCAACCACGACAAGTAAACCTGGAGCTATTCCTTTAGAAAATAACCCAATAACTGAAAAAACAACAAGGCCTTACTAATATCCAGCTCAGTGGCTGGTTCTAAGGACTTTGTCAGAGCCTAGCACACACATCTCACACATCAATGAAAAGAACAAAAGGGAGGGGGCCGCACTAGGATCTCTAATCCTTCCCCCACTTTTTATAATGGCAGTGCCAAAGGGTGGCTTCCTTGGTTCAGTTCAATTAAGTGTTGCAAGAATGAGTCCTAAACTCAGAAACTAGTCAGCATTTCAATTTTTTTTAATTAGTCTATTAGTCGAACCTCCATGCTCCGTCCGTGCGGTGCGCTGTGACTCATGGCTTTCTACATGTAACACTTATTAAATATTTAAAAGGTACATTATTTCAGTTTTATTTTATATTGTATGTGAAGCACAACGTACCATGCTGATATAATAACGTTATTTGTCACCCTTTAAAACTGAAACCATTTTGGGAGATAAAAATAAATAAATAATATTAATAATCATAATTTATCATATACGTGTAACGATTAGTCGACCAATTGCCTAAATTGACGACGATTGGTCGACTAGAAACATCTTTAGTTGAGGGCAGCCCTAGTGTAATGTACTAATACTTTCCTATAATAGCTTCCTTACAGACTCGCACGTATACAGTGAGCGCTGCTAGAGAGGTCAGTGTGCCAGCTGGGCAGCGAGTGAACCTTTGCACACGTTTAAACACACACAGGCCCCATAAACAGATGGCCTCGCACACACACACACACCAAACACACCTACATGCAGGAGATAAAGGTATGTTGTTAACACATGACCAAAAGTCTCTTGGCTAGCTACACTCCTTTATAGGCCATCATGTATGTATATGGCGCATTTCCATTGCAGCGCGTAGCTCGCTTTAAGCGTGCCGTGTCGTGCCGTCCCCTTTTTTGGTTGTGCTTCCACTAGGCCTCGTTCCGGCGCGGCACGGCGCGGGGCCACTTTTTCCCCTCTTTTCTGGCCCTAGAAAATTGTGGTTCTATCGGGGCCAACAAACAGGGCTGAGTCGGGCTGAGTATGCTAAACTAGAGAGAGGAGCGCTGGCAAGAGGGCTAGAACTACAACAAGATGGACATATTTGACCGTGATTTAATTGTAATACACGTTTCAAAATGATGCCGAAGTAACAACATACTGATACCGGTTAGTAAAAACCATGAATTAATGCTTTGTCAAGTCTGCAGACAGACGGCAGGCGAAAAACCTTTTAAAATTCGTGTTTTTCTAGATGGAGATTGGCTAAGCTAACGCAGTATATGCCCCGACCGTCCACACTCACAACAACGGCCTATACAGACATAAATACAGCAGCGACTGTATTCACCATGACACAGGCAGTCTGTGGTGTGTACTTGTTTAACTTTTGTCGAGTTTCTGAACATATATAAGGAGCTGTGAGCTCTGAGTGCTCACAGCTAACGGCTGTGTTGTGTTTCTGGATTTCTCATTGAAGATGACGTCACGGCTCCGCCTACACTGCGTTACTATAGTAACTACCCCAGTTCCTAAACTGTAATGGAAGCGCAGCATGAAGTGAGTCGGCCCTGTTAAGGCCCAACGCGGCCAAGCCGTACCGAGCCGTACCGAGTGTGGCCGAGGCCGACCGTGTAGTGGAAATGCGCCAATAGACAACATACACAACCCAGTCTTTCACATGTTTCTCTTGCTAAACATCCTTTAAACTTGCATTTTCTACAGTATTGTAAACAGCGCTTCATATTACCACTGACTGATCACATTCAGTGTTGTAACAAACACACACACACACACACACACACACACAAACACACTGCAGCTCAACATACACAGCATGAAAACCAAATCTAATCAACTCATCTCTGTCTCTCTTACTCTGAGGAAGGCAAACACACCCACACACACACAATTGGTCACTTGAGCACGCTCCAGATGTTCAAAGCGCTGTGAAAGAAAATGCAGTTAAGGGCTTTCCACTGCTCTGATGCGGTTCCGGAAATAGCAGAGCGTCTCTGAACAGGAACGTAAAGGCTTCCCTACAGGGCGATGTCCACCACTTGAAAAGCAGCTTCCCACTCTATAATATCAGATTCCCTTTGAATAGAAGGACTAACACTAGAACATATTGTGAAAAATACACGTAAAAGGCTCAAATGGCACCACTACAGCAATTATTCCAGTTTACAAAGACAGAAAGGTTCTCCTGCATTAGTTGAACATGTGTGCCAGGTCTATGACATCATCACAGGGGGAGGGGGCGTTGCACACCATCATTTTCTTTTTTAAGGCACATTGCATCACAATGATTTATACACTGAAATTGGTTGGCCCTTAAGAATCATGCAGAGCGTATTCAATCAAATGATACTTTTTAAACAGTTAACAGAGAATGTTGTCTGCCAGATGCAGTCTCAACAAATCATGTATAAGCAAGAATAGCTCCTAGGGTGTTCTAAAACAGAAACACGGAGGTGGAATAATTGAAACAAGTAAGCGTGGTGTGAACAAGCTGAAAGGAAATTGGCTCTCTTTCTGTCAGGAAATACTGTCAACTGAATAGTATACACCCATCTTTTGCATAATAGCTGGAATAATAGTATAATATTGGTGAGCCTTAGTGAACTAACAAAGCCAGATATTAATATTATTTTTCATCACTCTAAATCACTTAATGTGTGATTTCCTACAGTGAAATGAAATCAAGAGTGAAGTTGCTCCCAAGGTAATGGCCTATCATATACAGTATATGCTTAATGAACCCACTGGGAGCATTGGTCAGTGTGCAGAATGTGCTGTGCTGCTGGAATGACCATTAACAGCTGAGAATCAGGCTCATCTGGATCCAATGAATCGTGTCCTCATGTGATATGTCATATAAGACCACTACCAAAGCCTATTATCGGCTAAAACGCACTCAGCTGTCTGTAAAATGAAGCAGCAGAGGAGATTCAAGAGAAACCATATGTCACCACTGCCCGGATTACAGATAAAATGACGGAGAGGGGTTAAAGTACAGTACGGTTCTGTAAATCCTGTAAATATATTATAGGATTATTGCAATGATATAGTAAATACAAAAATACTATTAAAGTCGCAATGAATTTTACACTAAGCACCACAAATAAGTCCCTATAGAAGTATGAGAGGACACTGTAATGATACCGCAGGAGGAAAAAAAGACAACTTTAATTACTGCTAAGTGCCACAGGTACACATAATGTCTCTACAGGGGTAAGGCAGGAGCACTGAGGTTGGATTTTATCAGAGCCCTATGGGATAGCTATATTAGTAAGAAGACATTAGACACAGACACCAACAGGCCACATGGTACTAGTTCTGTAACGGTACAGGATGTTCTATCATCCTTTCCTTTCCTTTTTCTCAAACTGTATCCTAACACCGTTCAACTGAAGTCGCGTATATCTGTGGCTAAACTTCATATATATTATGTATGACAGAATCACCCAAATATGTCAATTAGCTGAGTGAAAGAAGAAAAAAAACCTACTTAATGGCAGGACCCACTCCCTCTGAGCAGTCAGGCAGACCATAACCCCAAAACCGAGGTACATATTGAATCAATAATTGTGTTTACCATTAAACCTTTTTAAAAAGTATTGTTTTTCACGACCAATAATCAAAAAACCAAAAACATCCAGTTGGCAATAATTGTACACACAAGAACACAGTAAGTCATCACATTATAGAAGCTGGACCCATAAGCCTTTGGTACAATTGCTAAAAAGAAAATACTAAAACGATACAGCCTAATAGATTCTCTAAAGAGATGTCAAATATTTTCCTCCCGAAACAACAAATCAATAAAAGGATTGTATAGCATACTGTACAGTAACACTGTCGTGGCAGAGTAGGATTTGGTCACCCAGATTTTGTCAGTAATGATCACTCATTCGGGAATATTATTGTATATACATTTTAGCAGCATTAAAGTGAACAGTGTGTACAAGTGTGTAATGTGAGGTTGCCTCCGCACCTGAGTCCGAAGGAGCAGATGTGGAGGAGGAAATCAAAGTAAATCAGAGGCGGTGTGATCCTGCCCTTGAGCATTCATATCCTGACACTATGTGATATTGATTAAAGATTGCCCCTGTCCAAAACCCCGTTACCAATACTGAAACAAAGTGTGTGAGCATAACAAAGGAGAGAGTTTAAATGGATTATTGTCGTGACACCTTCAATTTGCTACAAGAGTACTATATATTTCCAACATGACCCGGTGAAATGGCCACACGTCAATTTCTGAACCATCTAACTTAAGCAAAGTTGGTTAGTTTACTTATCTTTGCAGCTTTAATAGACACATATTCTAATGAGAACAGTCCATATCATACAACCATAGCAGTAGAGATATTCACTACACATACTTTTTTCCCTTCACCCAATTTAGTACATGACTCCGCCCACATAGAGCAACATCAGATGTTTGACAAGGTCAGCCCGGGTTAATGTTTGGGCTGCTATAGGGTCAACAGTCATGCTTTTTCAAGAAAAAAATCATGACATAGAATGACGGTGCTGTGTGTGTGTGCGTGTGTGTGTATGAGAAACAGAAAGAAAGAGTGTGAGAGGGACACACATCCACTCCATAGGGTTATTAGACAGTGCTTTTTAGAGACTTACTTCATCTGTTTGACGATGGTGCTTTTCCCTGACTCTCCAGCCCCTGATGGATAAGAGACAAGAAGACAATGTAAACAGGGTGTGTGTGGGTGTGTGTGTGTGTGTGTGTGTGTGTGTGTGTGTGTGTGTGTGTGTGTGTGTGTGTGTGTGTGATGGAGACAGAGTGAAAGAGAGGAGGGGTGGGAAAGAGAGTGAGAGAGAAACAGGGAGAATCAGCCTCCTAAAAACCTAAATGAATATGAAGAGCAGCAGCAGGGTGGAGATTAAAAGATGGAGAATTGGCTGCACCCTTTCTTCCTCAATGTGCTTTCCTTTTATTATTCATGTTCCTTTCTATCCACCATCTACCATCTTTCTAGTAAGTCAATCAAATACATAATTCTACTTAAAGGCTAGTTTCCCCACAGAGAATCAATCTCCCACCCCAAACCAATGATACAACACTGCCTGTGCTTGGGCCTCCACTGCTGCATAATGCCATTTTAAAGGCCCCCAATCGCTAGGTATCATAGATTGTCCACCTTGTACCCACTGATTCTTCAGAATTACAGTTAATCCACCTCTTTAATAAGAAAACCCTACCATAGCAGGTTGTTTCAAAGTGATGTAATGAGCAGACAGGGTGTGTTTAGTATGGAGAAGGAAGCTAATCAATGCCCATGTATGGGATTTTGGCGTTGTTTTAATATCTTATGAGGGATGTCATGTCTTTATGTATGTCCAGAACAATCTTCAGTAATGGATGGTCATCTTTTACCAGATGCTCACCCCCCCACACCTTTCATCACCCCCGAAGCGTTTCATTTCTGCCGTGGCACTACAGGCCCTACTGTGAGCAATGCAACTCTTACCGAGCAGCAGCAGTTTGACATCTTTGGCCATGGTGACTCCGTCCTCCTTCAGGTTTTTCTCGATGGCTTTGCTCCGATCCAGAGCCGCCCTTTCCTCTGCGCTCAGAGTACATCCCATGGTTAGAGAACACAGCTTGAAAGCGTAACCGAAACCTTGATCCAGAGAAAATTAAAGCAATGAAAGTGTGGATTGAACGAAGCGTGTGCGCGGAAACAACGCTGTTTGCAAATCCGTTTTTTCTTTTTTTTGGTTGATTTCCTCCTTTTCTGCGCGGTGTCTTCGATCCCTCTTCCTCTCGCTCTCTGGGCAGCTCCCTCTCGCTCGCTCTCAAGCCAGGGGTACGGCTCCGTTAAAGCATTTAAATCACTTTGATCCACGGCGCGAATACAACTCGTTGTAGCCACCGCAGTTTCTCAAACGGGGTCTCGGTGGTGGGCTGTCCGTCCGCTCGTCCTCCGTCTCTCTTCGGTGTAAGTGTCGGTAAATCACGGTAACGGTTTTCTCCGCTCGTCGACAGTAGGCTCTGTGTTACTCGGCTGCGGCTCGCATCGTTTGATTCCAGCACTGCTTCTCACGGCGGCGCACAGCGTACCTTCCTCCGTGTAGCTCCTCCGAGGCTGGCGGCGGGGACTCGCTCTGTAACTCTACTGCCTCCCGGTAGCTCCGGTAGGGGCTCGGTCGTCCGTTAGTTCATTCGTTCAATTGCAGGTTGCTGACGTCAGAACCGTGAAAAGAGAGAAGTGGGGAGAGAGGGAGCATCAACTGGAAGTGGCGCGGCCTGGTGGTTCAAAGTAGGCTTCCTTTAGAAGCGTTTTGTCCCAAAATTAGCTATATCAAACAGGTAGAAAGATATTAAACGCCGGTTAAATTTGGTTTAAAAATATAATTTAATTCTCAAATCACGTCATGAGATTACACAAAGTAAATGTGTAGGTTTTAGCTTAAAGTTCCTGATCTGCGCATGGATATATCGATTCTAGACCTGCGGTCACAGGTGTGTACGTGACTCAGCCAATTAGAGTTTAGTAGGACATGAACAAATAGACCAAGATGTGTTACAGACATTATAATCCACGAAACTCAAAGCCCACTATCTTTTTGTAGAATCAAATGGATAGGAACATATTCTATACGGTTCACAAAACAAAAGGTTTATTCAATCTGTCTCAAAGTGGTCAAATGTAGCTTCTATCAGGGCCGGCTCCAGACAATTTGCAGCCCTCGGCGAGATTTGAGCTGGCGCCCCAGCCAGAGAATCGTACAATAGAAAAGATAAAGATCAATAGAGTATCCAAGGAATACACAATAGAATGGGGGGTGGACGTCACATCCTCTAGGGGGGTCCGGGGGTATGCCCCCCCGGGAAGAATTGTTTGAACATTTTAAAGTAAAATGCTTCAATCTGGTGCACTTTGAGCAGAATTACTATAGATCTAGGTGTAGGCCTACAACTCTAATCACCCATATGAAAAATATCGGTTTACATTTTATTAATCAAATAAGTATGTGAACATAACCAATAACCTACCATAGCCAATAACAAATACATTTTTGTTGTTCTTTCATATCTTATTTTACCTAGTTAACATTTATTTATTCGTGCATATTTTTTAATCTCTCCAGTTTAAAACGATATTTTTGGTTTACTGTCCTATTACATTGAAATGATTTCAAACCTGTTTATCCCAATAATTATAAAGGAGTGCCTTGGAAATATTTGTTTACATAAATTGTGATCAAACCGTTTGAGACCCACTGAGATCACTTAGACTAAAGTTAACTATCTAAACACTCAGTCCTGTACCTCACTGAGCTGTAGTTATCAGCCCCTCAGTCTGACAGGAGAGGACTCTCCCTCCACATTATTGTAGAAACATCTTCTTCTTATATCCGTTAGAGCAGCTAGCACCAGATTCTAATAACAACAGCGCCGGTACCGGTGCTCTCTCCCTCGCTCGCTCCCACGCTCACTCGCACTTTGGCTGTGAGCTGCGGGCGCCAGATAAGCCAACATCCCCCATTTTCATCACTTACAGCGCCCAACGTACAGGGCAAATGAAAAGTGTAACCAGGGTGAAAAGGGTGTTACATTTACTTAAAGGTCCCATGTCATGCTTTTCCGGTTATTACCAGTCCCCTTGTGTGTTATGAAGGTTTTTATGCATGTAAACGGTCTGCAGAGTCAAAAACCCTCAAAATACACCCTGTAGCGAGTAAAACTCTAACACAGAAAATACCTCCCCAAAACGCCTCGTTGGAGATTTCTCATTTTCCATTGTTTACTTCCTGGGTACTGTGACGTAGGAATGGCCAGTAGCCACGCCCAGAGCTATGGCCGCACCCTCTGCCAGCCTTTCACGTAACAAAGCTTCCCAAAACCTTTCAGGATTCATGCCGGATATGTACAGCGTAGGGCACTGAAGAACGATGCTGTTCCTACTTTGTTTGGACCAGCGGGAGTTCGGGTACACAACCTGTAAGTATTCATTGTTGTTTGTGTATTTATGATGTTTAAAACAAACAAGGTATCTACCACGACTGTTTAAATGGGTAAACGTTTTTCGGACTATTACGTTGAAATGCTCTCCGCAGACCCATGCTCACAGCGTTATAAACCTTTTTCTTACTCAATATCAAGCCACACTTATTGTTTTTACTTCGGCTGTGAGTGTTTGTGTGTGCTCAGGATGAGTTTCGCTTGTTCTAGCTTTATCGCCAAGCCTGTCTGCTCCTCCAGCAGTGTGTGTGGGTGTTTCTCAATCGCGAGTAAAGCTGCTGCAGAGCCACTATTTCAAGCATACTACGTCATCGAGTGCCGCCGAAGTACTGTTCCAATCTCCAGCATACTTGGAAATCTACCGAGCCCGGCGTACTCCGTTTGGAGAAATATCGAGGCTGCACATGTGTAGACTCCGCGGTCTTAAAATCCCCACAATGCTTTGCACACGGACCCATTTCCAAAATCTGTGGCGGAAAATGTAAGGCGGGGCCTATCATATGACGCACACAAATACTCATAGACAGTATACTCCGGGTGATTTACCGTACGGTCAGTACATTATAGTTGGCGTTCCTGGCGTGTATGCTACCGAGCTACCGTTCATAGCGTGTATGCTACATAGCTAAACAACAAGGCTACCTAGAGCTAGACATGCTAGGGAAAACATTGTTTTCATGCCAGCTACAATGAATGACCGAACGTAGCAGACTACCCGTATAAGATTGCAATTGTAAACATGTTCTTGCTAGCCTAGACTAGCTGTTGTTCATAGTAGATTGGCATATTACACTGAACAACTAGCAAACGTAGGTTAGCATATTAGCTGGCAAGCTAACTGTGTTGATTAGATAGATAGATTAGATAGATACACACTCCTACCACAACTACTACTAACGAATCTAAAACAACTAAGTTTCTCTAATATTTTGTGATTTACATTTGATTTCGTCCAGCCAGATCAGGAAACTCCTGGCGTATCTGGCGGACAACACACACACGGGATGACCACTCTGATGCCTCGTCCTAAAAAGCCGATAGGCAAGATGCCGAAAACGCCTATAAGGGGAGGAATGGATGATATACAGCAGGGGTCGGCAACAGGCGGACCGCGGTCCGGATCCGGACCCAGACGCCGACCTATACGGACCCGGACCTATAATCAATACATTAATAGGGGATTTCAATTTTGACGGGGCGATTCTATTTTAACCGCCGCCGACAGGGGGCGAAAGAGACGAGTGAGCGATACAGGGAGAGAAACACAGAAGAAGAGATGAGAGCGCGGCAGAGAGAAGCGGAGAGGAAAGTGAGTAAAGAGAATAATTAGCGATACAGGGAGAGAAGACGGAGAGGAGAGTGAACAGGCGTGTTAGCGGCAGACAGGGAGAGACAAATAATGACACATGGCGCTCTCCAAGAAGAGGAAAGTGAGAACAGAGCTTTTAACCCTGAGTGGACTCATTCATGTTCATCCGGCCCACTGGGAGCACAGAGCCAGTGTGTCTCATTTGTTCAGAGACCGTGGCGCTCATTAAAAGTGCCAAAATGCCACTTTGAGACAAAACACAAAGTGTTTGACCAAACATTCCCTCTCAAGTCAGGACTGAGGTCACAAAAAATAAGCAGTCTCAGAGCCCAATATGATCAGTCCACCAGGATCAAAATTAAAACTAAATATCGTTCCAGGGCAGGCTAACCGAGGCTAACCAATGAGCACCTGCATGTGTGAGAATGGCCCTGACACCATTTCAGCCCAGATTTAAACTCCTGGCAGGACAAGCTCAAGCTCAATTCTCGCACTGAATTAAAAAGAAGTGAGTGAGGGACTGCAATATAAG
The DNA here is from genome assembly GCF_902827165.1 of Trematomus bernacchii. Taxonomy (NCBI): domain Eukaryota; kingdom Metazoa; phylum Chordata; class Actinopteri; order Perciformes; family Nototheniidae; genus Trematomus; species Trematomus bernacchii. The sequence continues at coordinate 13,793,397 of NW_022987714.1, read as the reverse complement.
AGGGAAAGAAAGAGAAACTTTAAAACTGTTCAATTGTTATGATGTGTAAAGACTGATATTGTTCTATAATCGGCTGAAACTGTTAAGTCATGATGTGAAACGGTTAACAAAGAAAAAGGGAAACGCAAGCTGCTGCTACACTTTATTTTATTTATCTAAAATTAAGCACTTTTTAAGATGCACACATTTTCAAAAGCTATTTTATTTCTTTTCTCTATTTTATTTTTAAATGCAGCCCCGAGAGGAACATTACACATATCCACAGTATTTACTGTATATCTGTATAGTTCAATGTTCATTGACAATAAATATTGTTGTTTTTTAATTGTACTTTCTTTATTTGATTGGCAGTCAGTTGTTGATTACATGCAGACGTTGATACAGCTACAGGCTACTTCAATATATATCACACTAATTCATAAAGCAACTTAGACATTTTGATGTTCCGGACCTTTGCATGGGGAGATTTTCTCTAACTGGACCTCGTTGAATTTTAGTTGAATACCCCTGATATACAGTGTATATATGTATATTTACACATGTTCATTTTGTACATTTCTAAAAATAAAGTTTGATGGAAATACTTAGTATCCTTTCTTCCCTGAATTATTTGCTCCTATAACATATCATTCATATATAGCAAACCATGATTTGATTTCTCATCAAACAGTAGTAGTTTATTACAGGTAAAAATAACTTACTCTTCTATAACAACAGTTGTAGGTACAGTTCGGTTAGTTAGCGTATAAAATATACGGCTGTACCGAGGCCATTATAAGACTGTTGTTCCGCTGAGAGCGAGCCGAAAAAAGCACTGTTAGACATGGGCGGAGCCTCTCTGGTGGTTGACTAATCAGAACAGAGTGGCCGAGCTGACCAATCGGAGCACACTGGGCTCACAGGGAGGGGGGGGCAAGAGCTGCAACGAGCCGTTTAGTGGAGAGAGTGAATACTACTGAATACACACACTTTACAGAGATGCTGTATGCGAAACCAATGTGAGTTTGGAAAAATGCACAGTATAAATCTATTTTAGTATACCTCAACAATGGAATTATGATCAGTGGAAATGGCCATGACATGGGACCTTTAATTATGAATATTGTTACATCAAGGCCAAAAATTAGGATGAGCACCAACAGTCAACATTTTTTATCTACCAGCGCAGCACCTCCCCAGATCTGGCGCCCTAGGCGAACATCTATAACGCCAGTGCTACGGGCCGGCCCTGGCTTCTATGATAAACATAATTATTCAAGTGTAATGCACTCTAATCTTGAGCTAGAATTACGTGTTCTCTGGCACATTATACACAACCATGGATGATGGATGATACAGCCAATGAATGCACACTAAAAATGTCAATATCTCCTATGTAATGGCCACATTGACACCCTTCACTAGAAGATCCCTCTACTGTATCTGCATAACATCATCTATAGCAGTGGTTCTCAACTGGTGGGTCGCGACACACCCGTTTCGAGTGGGTCACAGATGTGAGTGAAGAAAGAGTTTTGTTGAAAAGAGTCAAACTTTTATTTTGAAGGCCCGATTTTCTAAAGCTGTGCATGCAGTAGGCGTTGGACTGGAAGTACCGGAGACCATAAATGGTTTTGAAAACTTCTGTCACGTAGTGATCATCTTCTCAATAAAACGTCTTTGCTGATGTTTTTTCAAGTCTTCTGGCCAATCAGAATCAAGATTGTTGCCGTAAGTCCCCACGGAGAATAACTTTGCGGTAGAACTATTCTTTATACATCCATGGGTACAACTTCAGATAAAAATGAACACGTAATGAAATATGACCCCCGGTTTGATGATTGACAGGTCACAGAACAATGGGAGCTATCTACCCTTACCCACAATTTAAAGTAAGTCACACAGACTCTCTCCTCTTTACTCTTCTCTCTGTGTGGAGCAGCAAGTTCAGCTGTCAGAACAAAGTGAAACACAAACAATGGCATAACATATTATTAATATGTCGGGTAGTAATAGATTTATTTATTTTCTTCTAAGAGTGTACCAGAATGTGTAGTTTATATGTTAGTATTTTTAAAAATCTCCTGGGGGAGAATCCCCCCAGACCCCCCTTCTGGGGTTGGGTTTTCAGCATGTGTGCCTTTTTATGTTATACAGTTCAGCTTTGATTCCATCATCTCATTAAACCTTTTTTAAAAGCGTACTTTAGTTCTGTGAAGGGATATAAGGGATATATGCACTGTACTTCACTTTTATTAATATTGTATGCTGAAAAGCGTATATATTACAGCACAATCTTTTGTTGAATAGATTTGAGTGGTTCGAAATTTCGGGTCGCGATCTATTGACAAAGGAAAAAGTGAGTCCCGAGGCCTGACCAGTTGAGAACCACTGATCTATAGTGTCTTCAATTGGCTTACAAAATATATTTCTGTTACAGTAATGTCATCCAATAATGACACTGCTAATTCTCTTTACATCACACCACTAGTGGGTAAATCTTAAAAATGTATGTGATGTACCTTTTGAATCTCCCACCAACCTGCACCTTGATTATGCCTCGAACCCCATTGTGAAACCTGACTTTGGTATGACATTTATAAACAGGGCTATGGGTGTGTTTAATCACTTTGTTATTGTATTTTTAACTGTTCATCTGAGCCATTGTTTTTGGACTGCTCTTATAAATGATTTAATATGCAAAGCTTTAGAATGTGATTGTTAATGTAATGGCTTTCATGGATTCAAGGGAACCATTCCCTCATTTGCTGCGTTAGGCTAATGGCTGTCAACAGAAGTATGAAATAAAACCTTGAGGTTATTTAGAGGAAGTTGTTTCCCAATGCAAAGTGTTCTAGTGCCTCTGTTATAGCCTGACATGGTTCAGATCCATTTAGATTTTAAAAATGTTGGAACTTAAACAAGATAAACTATAGACTTTGTGTCAGTCTGTCTTTTGCTCATGATTTAAAAGAGTAATTAGTTCAATTGACTCCATGTACAGTCAATCAGTGGTGTGGTTTATTATTATCCAAGATATAACATTGTCACTCAAAACTGTTATGCATTCCCTTTTATACTACTTTATATTCCCTATAAATAATCAATTGCCGTGTTTTTAAGGTAAGTAACCTTACAAATATCTATTTTCATCAAATGCAGGTATGTTAAGACATTAACATTTCATCCTTGGTAAATTACTAATTATTTAATGCAAAAAAGAAATAAGCCCTGGTTTAGCCATTAGCCAACCATTGTGATTCATTTAGTAATGAAGCAAGACCATTTGTGTTTAAGCATTGCACTCTGCAGGTCTGTGGTACTACCTTTAGTTCTTCTGGTTTTCTGACCTGCTTATAAACTGTTTTGGTTAAAGGCTCTCATCTGCCCCCACATATGAAACCTAAGGCAGCCGTTTCCTGCACACATTCTCACACAAGCTGAGAATATGCTACCCTGCCTTGAGGACCTGCATGAACTGGCAGTAAGCCAAAGTGAACAAGTGGCTGCTGCAGGAAGTCAAGCATTTGCTAACTAGTACGGTAGCCACATCCTGGTGTTTTTTAAAGGAAGTCTATTTCGAAAGAGTGACTGAACTTCGGCAGTTGTGGGGGTAATGTTTCTGGGAGATTTTAAAGATAAACAGTCACACACTAACATGCTCACACAATGATAAGGAAGCATCTCACTTTAGAGTATAAGCATGCTAATAGTTACTACAGCTTATTTGCCTTACGGATGACTATGAAAATGATGGAGATTTAAAAAAATGATCAAAATTGATTATCCAGGGACTCTGAATATAATCACCAAATTCCACAACAATAAACCCAATAGTAGATGGTGGTGCTAGAAGCACATTTAGAGGATAATGCAAAGTCCCATGAAAAGAACGTACATTCAATGTCATTACATTCTCCATTTGACCAAATTTCACCCCTTCTCTTTTGCTTTCAAGGGTCATGTTGTCCCTTCAGACCATATTTATTCGCACAATATGGCCCTCTTTTCTTTTTGTCCCAGGACTAAAAGTGGTGTCATTTGAAATTGAGATAAACAGTACAGGTACAAAATATCTGAAGGTTTCTTCATATAATCGATAAAAAAACGTCAGTATAATCTTAGAGAAGCCTCAAACTGTGTAAGTTGAAAAACAGTACAATATATTGGATTCTCACAAATCAGTCCCATATTCCATATTCCATCTATATCAAATTCAGTACAAAAAGCATATCAATTCTCAGTTTTTATTTAATATAAATGATTTAACCCCAAACAGTTTTAAATAATGGTTTTCTTAAAGACAGTAAACTTAAGGAGCCCTCAGATCATGACCTTCTTAGTGTCGTGTCCATGGAAAAAGGAAGGAGTACAAACAGGATTTCCTGCTCATGTGATGAGGTAAATCTTTTCAACTTTGTAGAACTATCTTTCAGAAAATGAAAGGTTCATACAGTCACTGCAATCCAATCATACATTTTTTTATTAGGAGCAACTGACACTGCGAACCATTGAGATCATTTGTCACCCCGCTTCAGGCTGAGCAGTCTTAACATCAATACTCAAGTTAGTAAATATTTGACAACCCAATTTGAACATACAGTATAGGTTGTTTGTCATAGATTAGATCTATGTTCGAGATGTTTTTGAACATCTTCACACAGGGCGTTGACACTAAAGTTGACCTTTGACTTTTCAGATAGATATGCTACTTCTAACATAAAGTATTATTAATACAGGGTTTTAAATGAGTAAAAGTATGTCATATTACAGTAAAGTATAGCTTGTGAAATGCAAAAGCACATTATCTGAGAGTAATATTAATTAAAACTGGACATCTGAAGCATTTCTGAGCTTAATTGGGAGATATTTGCCAAGCATGTTTTCACTTTAAACATCGAATTTAGTGAGTGCAATTGTATCTAGTATGTAGCACGCACTATATTCACTGATATCATAGAGGCATTGTTGCAGTTAGGGCAACTTCTGTCTCCTTTTCCTTCCTTTTTCACATCTGCTCAGTCCGTTAAAAACACAGGCTGTGGTTACTGTTACAAAAGGAGAGCACACATACACACTCACTTACGCACACACACACACACACACACACACACACACACACACACACACACACACACACACACACACAAACACACACCCCAACATAAAAGTGACGCAAGTATTCCTAGCATAGAGTAAGAACTATGTTGCCTCAGCCTCAGGGTGGCATTCGTACATTCATCTTGATAACTGACCCATGGCAATTATTCTGCCAAGCAGAGGATTGCAATTAGAAAACTGTTCTCCTAGCTAAAAATCGGCGTCAATAAGCACTGTAAACTTCATGTGTGCTGTGCAAGAAAGAAGTGGTCAGGAGTATGCAAGATTCAATTCAAAGATTCGACGATTCAAGTTATAGCAGCAGACACAACTAAGGGAAGCAAGGCAATTGTGTGCAAGCGTATACTACAGTCAGTAACCTGCAATATGATGCCATAGCTCCACCAAACAAAGCAAGGAACTATGGGTTATTTTTAATAAAAAGTGCAGAGATGATTAGACAACACTAACATCATCTTTTCTAATAAAAGCACATGACTGGGGTGAAAACTGTAGGTTGAGGGCTAACTGCAGGGTGTCATTTGCACTCCTTCTTCCGCGGCTTTTAAAGAAAGGTGTTTAAAGATGGAAAGGGCCGGATCAAATAAGGGCAGAATGATTTGAGTCAGAAAGAGACAGGCCCAAAGAGGAAGTGGTGAGTGGAAAACGGGAAATGAAATGTAGCAGTGCGGAGGCAGCATGAAGCATCCGAGTGATCATAATGATGACATTCATACACTGACTGCAGTACTGAGTAAATAAACTCAAACAACAGAGGAGGGAAGGGAGACACTTGAAATGTTTTTGAAATATTCCCAGAAAGCAACTTATCATGATCCAACAAAGCAGAGAAAACTACATTGAGACGTACATAAAATAAACTATCAGAAACAGTCAGCCCAACAGGATCAAATGGTATTTCATGTTTATGATATCATAAATATTCACTTTACCTTGATTATGCTTAACTTCATATGTTAATATAATTAAAACAGGTGAGTTAAATATAACACCCCCCAGAAAATATTTTTTTGTACCATGGCTGCAAACACATTCTATTGTTGAGGTTTTTATATGGGAGTTTATAGGGATTGGCTCACTTTTGGATACAGCCTCAAGTGGCCTTTCGGTCAATTGCAGTTTTTGGCACTTCGATATGTATTCATTTTTTGGCTACGGAGAGTATTGCTTGGTGGGACAAACAAGCAACGGAAAAAGATTCCAACCTTCACGTCGGATTGATTTCTTTACTACAATCCCCCACCCCCCCCCACCCCTGCCTGAAATGCCTGCATTGGACTCCTTTATTTATTTATTTCCTAGTAGAAGTACTCAGATATTGCACTTGAGTAAGAGTAGAAGTACCAGAATGTAGGAATACTCTATTACAAGTAAAAGTCCTGCAATCAAAATGTTACTCAGGTAAAAGTACAAAAGTATTAGCATCTAAATAAACTGAAAGTACCAAAAGTAAAAGTACTCATCATGCATATTGGTCCATTTCAGAATAATATATATTACATGTTTTGATTATAATTATTGATGCATTAAAGTGTTATCAAAGCTGGTAAAGGTGCAGCTAGTTTACATTTCTTTGTAGCTTGTGAATTTACTCCAGCTTGAACTAAAGTCTGATTGAAGTGTAGATTATATTTCACATCATTAATGGAAGTACATAGCATGAAATTAAAATACTCAAGTAGTAAAGACATTTTAAATTGTACTTAAGTACAGTACTTCAGTAAATGTACAGTTACTTTACACCTCTGTTTATTTCTGTACAGTAACATGGTGACATCTCTTTCGTAACACTCACACTTCTATTGGCTAGCGCTCCAACACATTGTACGTGATAGGCTAAGTGGTTGACCAATCATAAAGAGCCGGCCAGCTAACCAATCAGAGCAAACTGGGCTCTGGTTTCAGACAGAGGGTGAAAAGAGGTGCTGCAGCAGAGGCAGTATGTGAAAAATAAAGACCTTTTTGAACATTAAAGCATGGAGACATGTCACAATAGAGACACAACATTCAAATATGAACCTGAAAATGAGCAGAATTGGGCCCCTTGAATAAAGTCTGGACTGTTTTGAAAGTACACAACCCCCACCGCATATTCTGGTTTTGTTTTGGGTTACATAACAAATACAATAATATTGATAGGTTTTTGTCTGCAGCTGTTAATGAGGCATATTCTTTTCTGGTAATTTTATTTGGTTAACCGTTTTCTCTGTGTGGAGTATTTGGTGCGCGGGTTTTGGAAATTACTGTTTATTTCGTGTCTAGCAGTGCTACTTGTCAAAACAAACACCCCTTTGTAATAAATGTGTGAAAAAAGCAGTGAAATGTGTTTCCCTGTAACGGAAGGAGCCTCAGAACAGTTTCATATTAAAGAAAGATATTTGATCAACCTGAGGACTGTAACTCTTCCATCCTCCATAGTAAGATAAAAAGTATGCGTATATGTACTCATTATCTACTTAGATGATCAGTTCTACAGTATCTCTGTCAACGAATGTTCGAAGATTACCTAAAAAGTAGTTTGATTTTTCAATATATAAACATAATATATAAACTGCATTACAATAACAGCGAGCTTTAATGTCCCTTCTTTTTGTTTGTTTTTGACAGTGTTTTTTCTATTTACTTTAATAGCCCCAATCCTTTCCTTTTAGTAAATAAAAATGAAGGCAAGATAATCAAATTAACCAAAAACAACACAGTAAGGTATGGACAGGATAAGCAATTTGAAAACTCTCTATACAAATAATTTAAATATATATTTACACTGTGGATTCACCAGAGTAGTAATGACCCAAATAAACTTTCTGCCGACTTTAAAAAAAAAGGTTGTGCTAGATATTGCAGCAAGAAAGAGACTCAAACCATAATATCACATTTATAAAAAGTGCTGGACAAAAGCCAGAGACCGCATGTAAACATTTACTGCTGAGAGCTTCCCATGATGATCCTGCACAGACATTGTACAGCAGTATTAGCCAACATGGCCCAGTATAATACCTGGAGTGAGGATTACAAATAAGTATATGTTCTGCAAGCAAATAACACTATTATAGTGTTCTTTGGTGTTAATCCCTTATATTTAATCTCAAAAGCCTTTTCGCATACATTCATTTACAACCTCTCAATTCAATGCGTTCCTTTTGATGCTTCCCCATAAACTGAAATGTTAGTTTATATGTCAAAGCCAGGAGCACATCACACATAATCCAGGACACAACTGTTTTGTGGAGTTTGTATACAAATTCAAGATTTTTACATGAAAGAAGACTTATTTTCTCCAAATATGGTGACTGCAAATAACTGCAGGGACCGATCTGAACCCGCAGGTACTTCAACCGGTGTTTAGCACATCCCTGTCACCCGCAGATCCCTCACTACCAACCTATAGACGAGATCCAGACTGCCAAATATAAACACCAGCCCTCTGCAGGCCTATACAAGCTGTGAGACATCGAAAGCTCAAGGCTGGAACGCACAATAACACGAAATAAAATACACACACTCATACACAAATCCCCAAAAGGCACTGAAGCATGTGAAGTGTAATCCCTCTTAATCCACACAAACAGCAAACAGTCAATGGAGATAAGTGTGTGTTTTTGTGTGTGTACTTTCTGTGTTATGTGAGGACCATATTGATTTGAATGAGAATATATATATATATATATATATATATATATAGGGTAGTTTATCATGTTGAATTTTTAAGTACAAATAAAAAAGTAGGAGCATTTACATACAGAAGGAGAATAAAAATAAGAATATATTAAAATTTAGAAAACAGTTTGTCACTTTAACAAATTATTGTTTACAAAAAGTATTGAATGATCCATAGTGGTGAGTTAGCAAGTTCATTACATTGTAGGCGGTTCAGGCTTTGTTTCACCTGGTAGAGGAAGATTTGTGTGTGTCTCGTGTGGCTGGTTTATAATTTGTACTATTTAAGATAGGAGCGACAGTAGATCACTAAATCTGTTTACATTAGACTGAATACATTTTCCCCAGATCCCCAATTATTGCTGCACTGCCTCCTGGGAAGTCAGTACAATTGGCTAAGGCAGCGCCAAACACCTTGTCCCAAACCTTTACATCTTTTGTTATAAATGAACTAAATAAGAAAATAAACATTTGTTGAAATGTATAACGTTACATTTAAGAGATAAAAGAAGAAGTACATCCGACAGAGCAAGATGTGTAGATATTAGATGGTGTGTTAACAAAAGCCATGGTCACACAAATACATAGTCTGTTGTCACAGATATCTAATGACATTTACCTTTCATACTGTATTTCACTCGTGGTAAGTTTCTATATTTCACCAATGGTGAACTTTCAAAGTAAAATGGTATGCCTATAAGTTTACTGTTGGTGTAAGATTAAAAGCTTTAGCTCTGTCACCTGAATTTAAGCTTTTTAACTCATTCCTGCAGACATTCCTCTTTTTATTTAATCGTTTATTTAGCAGGGACAATGCACAGTAATGAACACTTAAAACATTCAAATGTATCAAGCGTAACAGTGACAGATTTAGCTTTGAGCTCATTTCCATCCGCAGTCCCTCACATAAAACATGTAAGAAGTTTACATTTTACAAACATAGCAAAAACAAAATACATGATATGCAAAAAGTGCAAAAGAGCAAGAGCAGCATATACAAGTATTTACCACATGGCAGTACAATACAGCAGCAACGACATATAGAGTGCAAGAGGAGATACAAGAGATACATAAAGTGCGAGAGAAGATACCCCTGTATTAAAGTGCATTTAGCGGTGATTGCACGTCTGTTTGCTTCTCAACCATTCTTTGAGTTGACCTTTAAAGCTATTGAGAGTAGAACAATCCCTTATCTCAGTTGGGAGGCTATTCCAGAATGAGCTGCCCTTAATTGAAAGTACATTTTGTCCAAAAGTGGTCAGTTTACGGTGGACTTAACAGTCTCCTCTGGTTTCTGACCTAGTGCAGCGTCCAGTGTGTTTTTTGTGGATGAATTCCCCTAAGGGAGGGGGGGGGGGCAGTTTTCAGCGGAAGGTTTTATTTTGGTTCCCAGAATGTTCTTCTGAAAGGTAGGATAACATTCTTCAAAAACATTCTTAAAATATTCGGTGATAACCTTAAAATGTTTTTGTTAACATTGTTAGAACATTCACGTTCTTAAAACGTTTGCAGCTGCAAGTTAGATTTTTTCATGTTGCCAGAATGTTATTATTTTAGAGTAGGATAACGTGCTTTACTTTTAAAACATTATGCAAATGTTCTGTGGTAACAATTTACTAAAATATTTTAACATTATTAGAACATAAAGACATAATATTCCAGTAATTTTTCAACTCAAAATTCCTGGGTAAGTGGACTGACCACTGTGGTCATTAGGATGATATTGATAGTTTACTTAACTATTGGAATTTGACTATTAACACATGTAAAAGGATGACTCGGAATCAGCTGGTGAGCGTAACATTTGTTTATTAGAAAAGGGGAGCTGGGAGTGGAGGATGGTTATGGGAGCAGTGGGAAACAGCTGTTCCAGGGTGGAGAGGCCTGGCTGGTCTTGGGAGTGTGGAAGGCCTTGGATTCCTCCTGGGAGAGACACAAAAATCAGTGTGAGGCAAAAGCAGGCAAAGTTGTCAAAAAATCTGCTGGCAAAAAGCTAGAGCGGCACACAACAAACCTTTTGAGGCAACAATCCGGCAGGGAATGAGTGCAGGCTGCAGGCTTTCATAGTGTGGCTGATGAGCAGGTTGCAGGTGTGGTTGATTGGAGATTGCTCCCAGCCATGTAGAGCAGACCAGCAGGCAGGGGGGGGGGAGAGAGAGAGACACACAGTGGAAACAAACGCATACAAACGCATACAAACACTAACAGGGGTTTCAGGGACGGGCAGTGACAGTCAGTCTGTTCTTCTATTGTGTCTGTCTGTCTCAAATCTAAAGGGTGCAATAACGATTTTTATCCAATATGCATAAACAGCGGACACTGTTTATACGCAGCCCTCACAAACCACACACGGCCAGATAGCTTATCTAACAGTTAGAACCTACATACGAGACACAACCAATATAGTCTGAAAAAAGTGTGATTATTTTCTGATATTTTAAACATATGATATTATGAATACTGTGGGCCTACATACCTTAGTGTAATTATAAGTGCATGTGAGTGAATATTGGCATGCAAATTCGTTTTTGTACGTCCTATTCATTGTCTCAATGCGCTCACACATCTTAAGAAAGTTATCACCAAAAATGTTAAGAATGTTTTTAGAGAACGTTATCCTACCTTTCAGAAGAACATTCTGGGAACCAAAATAAAACTTCCCGCTTTTTAAGAATAGTAGGGCATAATGTTCTAACAATGTTATCAAAAACATCTTAAGAAGGTTATTACCAAACATTTCAAGAATGTTTTTAAAGAACGTTATCCTACCTTTCAGAAGAACAGTCTGGGAACCAAAATAAAACTTCCCGCTGAAAACATTCCTAGAACAATGAATGGTAATATTCTCAGAATGTTTTTAGAACCAAAAATGTCTAGCTGGGAACTCACACATGCCACCGCAAACATGCAATATCTGCTTACAGCTTATCATGAATTACGTGCTTGTTTGTTTTTTTCAAAAGGAAAATGTGGTGACATCAGATTTTTTTAAACATCCTTTTCAAACAAATGCAACAAGTTTGTTTTTTAAAGCGCTCTACAAATAAATCTGACGTTGACCATGACCGTATTAATATTTGCCATCACAGGAACGTTTTATAAAAAAAGAATAACCTCCTGATAACATTATCAGAATGTTGCTTTGAAAATGTTCTTCTTTTGTTATCATGTAACATTGAGGGAATATTTTATAAAATAACATATATAATATGTTAACACAACAACGTCCAAAAAACATCCTTATAATGTTGCAGGCAAAACGTTCCACCTTTGTTAACATATCACATTAAAAGAACGTTTTATAAAAAACTTTCTGTCATCTCAGGCCTTAATAACATCCTCAAAACATCCTCTGAATGTTGCAGTTAAAATGTTATGTCTTAGTTAACCTTAAACCTTATAGGAACATTATTTGAAATAATAAACATCCTCAAAAGGTTCTTTGAACATCAGATTAAAACGTTTCTTAAAAAAATTATTAGAACCTGTAGGTAACATTAGCCAAAGTTGTGAGAACGTTCCCAGTGTGTATTGCGCAGCTCGTTAAGGCTAGAGTGCGTGATGTCATAGCTAGAGTGGAGGACAGCTTGAAATTCGCCTTCATATTTCTTTTTAAACTTGCCATAATTCCCAAACCCTACACTCCTGAGACATAATTTTCATGAAAAACGTAGGAAAACCTCGGAAAATAAATAAAGAATTAAGCTAAATAATTAAAAAAAATGCCTCTTGAGGGCATGAAGTGACAAAAACGTTCAACATGTCTCCATTAAGGCCCATTGTAAATGCAGCGTCATCTTTCATCACAGCACCAGCTGCACACCTTTAGTTAATCTGCCAAAAATGCCAAATTATTGATCCAAAAGCACACATAGACACTCCCCAGGATCCTGCCATGCTCCACGCGTTGACATTTTACCGATAGCTGCTACGGTTTTCAACAAAAGTTAGAAATGCAAGAGGTTTATCTCTCATTCAGAACAATGGAAAGGCTCTCCTTTCACTGCACATCTCCATGGTAACCTTTGATCTCTGGGCTCACACACACAGGTGTTTGTAAACATTCATTCACTACTACTTACATTTAATATCTAACTCCTTCAGCCTACTTTTAGCTACAGAAACCATTCAACTATTAAATTATTCAGCTATTTCAGGACAATGAGGCTATACATTTAGTTGTTTATACCTTTTTTAAACATTTTCTTTTAAATATTAAGCTTCTTCACTATTTTTCCTACTCTTCCAGTTTAAAGGGGACCTATCATGCAAAATGCACTTTTGTACGTCTTTTATACATGAATATGTGTCCCCGGTGTTCCAGGGAACTCACCAAGTGTCAGAAAACACAACCCTCTCTATTTTCCTCCATACCCAAATCTCTAAAAAAGGGGCTGCAACGGATCTGATAAAAACTGATCCAGATTTGAACACTTTACTGACGTCAGGAAAGTGGCGCTACGGCTATTGGGCCAACTCCACCAATCAGGAGGAGACAGCCACGGCCATTGCCGTTCGAAAGTGCTGGAGACGCTGTAGTACATATGCCAGGCCTGTAAGTGGCACTGTAGTCTGCCACAAAAGCAGCGAAGAAGACTTGGTTACCATGGTTACCCTTCTGTTTATTCTCCGCTGTGGCTTTCTTTCTCCCTCCCTGAGGCAAGCGTTTGCTCCCGCTGCTTTAATTCAATGCAATCCCTCCCCGTCGAGGCAAGCACTGTAATTCTCTCCGGTTAGTCCACCAGCAGATGAAAAACACCCACCTCTCCGCCTCTTCCAAGGGACGAGGGGACCGTGCAGCAGAGTTTCAGTTAGATTTGTTTTCGCCGGTCAACATGTCCGTTAAAGTTTAAATCTTCCGGACAAAATTAGAAAAGTGCTGGTCAAAGGTCTTCTTTGTTATTTATTGAGCTTTAAAACAAATGAATAACGACTCTATATAATAAAACACGGAGGACGGAGATCTCTTTTTCTCCCCCTCTTCTGACAGCCCAGCAGCTGATCAGAGCACGTCTCCCCTCTCCTGCAGGGGGGCGTGGTCAGCAGAATCAGACCCGTAGACAGCAAACAGCACATAGAGCGAAATGAGGCATGGCTAAAATGCATGATCTGTTTGGTATTTTGAAAACAGAAACGTATAAATATACCTTATATAGGTATGACCCTACAATATATCATTTAAATATAGCATGATAGGTTTCCTTTAACATTTCACTTTCAAGTGTTCAACAAAGTCATTGCAATGCATTTGAGCTGTCACAATTGGGATTCAAATCATTTCACTTTTCTGCATTTCCCCACTAAGTTCAGCAACACACTTACTTGGTTTCTGTAGCTAAAAGCAGCTACAGAGACCATTCAACTAATAAAATATTCAGCTTTTTCTGCATTTTCAGCTAAATACAGCAACAAATGTACACAGTTTACAGCATTCGCACGCATTTTCAGCAGGAAATGCATTTTATAGTTAACACTCACAATTGCTCAATTCAGCAACCTTCTCACCTCCATTTCATACTCCTTCCTCCTTTACTTTTACACATCACAGGTTTTTTCTATGAAGCGACTCTTTGTATCCCTTTGTATTTTCATTCAGACCTCCCTGCTTTTTGAGGCCATTACATATGCACCTATGTTTCCTCTTGTTTCCTTTTTCGTCGTCGGTGCAGAACTTTGTCCCTGCTTCTGTGACGCCGCCAGTTGAAGTGCTTCAGCTCCGTGCTGCTGGTAGCTATGAATAAAAGACGCGATATGCTGTTGTAGTCTGGCCCTGCATCTGCCTGCAGCTGCTGCCTAGTGATCTCTGAGGACCCCTGGCTGGTATTTGAGGAAGAGGAGAACAAAAGAGGATCATGTGTGAAATAGCAATGGGGGAACACTTCTTTACATTCACCTCAGTTGGGGCATGAATGTAAGGAATTCATGAGTTTGTCTGTGGGCGTGATGCCCTGACTTGATGCATGTTTTTGTGTGTGTCTGGCGCAGGCGGGGGTTTTGGCAGGGAGGGGTTAAACACCACAGCGATGCTTCATGGAGCGCGATGAGAGGAGAGGTACTCTGGGACAACAAGCTATTCCAAATAGCACTCAGTCTGAATAATGCAGCAGTATGGAGGAGGGAGGAGGTGGGGAGAAGAGGAAAGGGTGTAAGAGAGATTGTGTAGTGCGTGTAGAGCAAAAGAGTTTCAGAATGATGCAGGGAGTGCAAGGTGGAGGAGATAAGAGAGGAAATGAGGTGCAGGATTAAAGGCGAGAAATAAATAGAGAAACGCAGAGTGACAATGATACAGGAGAGGTGAAGAAGAAGAGGGAAGTGGAGGGAGAGGATGGTGGAGGAGGCAGGAGGATAAAAGAGGGAACAGTAGAGATGTGGAGGCAAGAATAAACAGACCAATCTGTAGCAAGAGGAAGGGAAGGAGGACATGAGTAGGGAGGATCAAGCTTTTTTTAAGGTCTAATAATAGCTCCACATGTACAGCAAATATAAAGACAGCTGTGCACTTTGCAAGAAACAACATTTAATTAGTTATTTGATGCTGCATGTTTCAATGATACAATAAATATCATAGTATAGAAAGGGGAAGACAAGCAATAGGTAACAAGGAATAAATACATTAAAAAAACATTTCAAATGTAGATGGTGGGATCAAGATAATTCATATTCATAATACATTGAGATTTGTTATAATACCATACAATGTATTGTTAATAAATAATAAGAACAGTTTTGGGTATTACAAATTGAAATCTATGATGAATTGTTTCACATCTATATTTTAAATATTAAAATCCCACTGACATCCCACTTAGTTGTCCATCTCTTAAGTCAAAACAGTGTCAGAATTTAAACCAAATGAAAATATACTATTTTTAATACATGGACTTAAGGGAATTAATTAGGTTTTGGCTAATTTAAACCTATGAGATATGTTTTATAGATACACCAAATAATTAGTTGTATAGCGTCTTGCAAATAAGAAGGTGAAATAAATATACCCGTAGTACAAAAATATATTTAAAAAATACATACGTAGCAAATAAATATGAGATACTTTTTAACCCTAGAAATATTATTTTTAATATAAAGAAAAATGTAGCTCTCAGTACTGGAATAACAGTGGGGAAAGTTCGGCAAAAATTATTTATGCATCTTACATTATCCAACACATAACTAAGCAATTCATTATAAATATGGTTATTCTTCAATTTCATAGAAGAGGTCTCTAAAAAAGCCTCAATGTTTAAAACACACCCCGTTTTTTACCTGGAGGAAATCACAGAGGTTGAGGTAAAAAATATAATCTCAGGGTTAAGAGGTTCTAAGGCTAGGGATGCATATGATTACGACACCAACTTTATAAAGACACATATCGACGGTCTAATAAAAACAATTACTATGCTAGTGAATCAATCTATCAGCACGAGGGAAGTCCCATCATCCTGGAAGGTGGCCATGGTGACACCGATCTTTAAATCTGGGGATAAGGCAATGATGTCCAATTATAGACCAATCAGCATCCTCCCCTGTGTCTCTAAGATAGCTGAGAAATGGGTGTCAAAACTAATCACCAAACATTTAGATAAAGGTTTCGCTCCACTCCACCCAATGCAGTTTGGTTTTCGTGCTCACCACTCCACTGAGACAGCTAACTGTGTCTTTGTGGAAAAGGTTAAATGTATGTTGGACACAAGCCCATATGTAGGTGCTGTCTTCCTTGATCTCAGGAAGGCTTTTGACACTGTTGACCACAAAGTGCTCCTTACAAAGCTGACTCATTTACATTTTTCTGCAGTTTCTATACATTGGCTCAAGTCCTACTTATCGAACAGAAAACAGTGTGTTCTGGTCAACGGTGCCAAATCGTCCTACCTTGTCAACCCTGTTGGGGTTCCACAAGGTTCCATTCTTGGACCGTTACTTTTTTCACTGTACATAAATGACTTGCCTAATGTATGTCCTGAGTTGAATGTGCAAATGTATGCCGATGATGCGGTCATCTTTATACACGGGAAGAACACTGAAATGATCTCATCTTGTCTCTCAAATGCTTTGGACAAGGTTCAACACTGGCTGAACAACATTTGCTTACAGTTAAACGTAAAAAAAAAAACAGTATGCATGATGTTCAGTAAACGACCAGTCAAAATCGAAGGATCCAATGTGTTTTTAAACGGAGCAGAATTAGAACTAGTCTCCCACTTCAAGTATCTTGGAGTCATACTGGACTCGAACTTGACTTTTAAGAAACATATTAAGAAAGTATCAAATACCATTAAATTCAACTTGCAACATTTTAAACAAATTAGACCTTTCTTAACTGTCAATGCTGCAAAGTCATACCTCCACTGTATGATTCTATCCCACATTGAATACTGTTTTACAAACTGGTCGTTTGCTTGTGCCATAAACCTGAAACCAATAGAACAGCTGTACAAGAGAGCTATCAAGGTGTTTGACAGAAAGCCTAATTCATACCACCAATGTACCATCCTTGAAAAACACAATTTCTTAAGTTTTGACAATTCTAAGTCTTTTAAAAGTATGTGCTTTATTTATAAATGTTTACATGGACTGGCCCCCCCTCCCTTAGGGGAATTCATCCACAAAAAACACACTGGACGCTGCACTAGGTCAGAAACCAGAGGAGACTGTGAGGTCCACCGTAGACGGGCCACTTTTGGACAAAATGTCCTTTCCATTAAAGGCAGCTCATTCTGGAATAGCCTCCCAACTGAGATTCGGGATTGTCCCCTCAATAGTTTTAAAGGTCAACTAAAAGAATGGTTGAGAAACAAACAGACGTGCGATCACCGCTAAATGCACTTTAATACAGGGGTATCTTCTCTTGCACTCTATATGTCGTTGCTGCTATATTGTATTACCATGTCATGAATACTTCTATATGCTGCTCTTGCTCTTTTGCACTTTTTGCATATCATGTATTTTGTTTTTGCTATGTTTGTAAAATGTAATTTTCTTAAATGTTTTATGTGAGGGACTGCGGATGGAAATTAGCTCAAAGCTAAATCTGTCACTGTTACGCTTGACACATTTTTAATGTTTTAAGTGTTCATTACTGTGCATTGTACCTGCCAAATAAACGATTAAATGAAAATGAAAAGCAGAACACATCATACTGGGAAAACCTTAAACTGTTGTAAATGGGTGGAAAAAACTAAAAACCCTTAACTGCTTAGGTGTGACATTTCCAAAAACTCAAACAGCAAACAGATAACCACTTACACTACTCTACATAAATGTATTGCCATACTGTTGCAGAACAGAATTGAGTTCGAGCAACATTGAAATATTATAGCAGTAGAAAATATTCAAAGTGTAAATCATCCGGTGAGGTGGACATAGCCGGATTTTAGGATTAAAAGACGGCTTCAAAAATACACAAATACAAACAGCGGCAAAAATAACAGCTAATGAACCTGACTTCAGGAAAGAGGGACTGATAAAAAACTTTAAACAACAGCAGGGGCAACAACAACAACGATAATTTTGAGAATTCATTGGTTTGTTTGTACTTTTAAAAAGAACAATGAAGGAATAATATACTTTTTACAGTGAAATTGGATCTAACCTGGTTTTGGTAAACTGCACATATCTTGCTGCATACCTGCCTGGAAGCAACATTTTCTCTGACATCCTTGTTGTTAGAACATTTAAGACAGGGATTTGACACTCTTTGGTTGATGGCTGGTTAAAAGGGCTGAAATCTAATTTGGAGGATTCACAAATGCAGAGGGGTAACTGGAGAGGAGGGGAGAAGACAAAGAGAGCCTGAGAAACACACGTTGAGAGGAAAGATAATGATATTAACAGCAGCTGAAGGCCCATGCAGACAATGTTAGGGGGGCATGGGCCATAATGTATAAAGGGACATGCTAGTGGTTTTTGTTAATAATTAAATAAATATTTGCCTAGAATAACGACTTTTGTGAAAGTGTTAAGGTATATTCAGATGTGTGTATTCAAAACAAACCTGAGGTTGGTTCATACACTGCCATTTAAAAGTTAACTGATGACGCATGCAAAGAAATGAAGTGTTTTCAGTCAATTCTGAGTGACAGGAGCTCTGTACTACTGACAGAGATGCACTTCCTCGCACGCCTCCATATTCCTCTTACCACCTTCTCCATAAAGGCATTAGGGCATACTTGATCCAATTATAATGGCCAACAAGAAGCCGCTGGTATTGTCTGACTAAGATTCTATTATGTGCCAACAAATACGTTTAATAATTCAAATATCATAATTTTAAGTAACACAATTCAAAAAAGCAACACATACATATTAGATAAGGTGTATGAGACACAGGTTTATTATTTTCACTTATTCAAGATCATTTTTACAGTTAAAATTCCTTTAACCCTTCGGTCCTTCCCTTCAAAATAATGCGATATAACAACAGTTTCTTGTTTCTGAATGACATGCTTTGTGATTAATTAATCTAAATTAATAGCATATAGCAAGATTTGCAGTGAGAAGCATTTCAAAATATTCAAATGGATTTTTGGAAGATGAGTGAATCAATGAGTATGCATTATAAACGTGTAGGTCAACATGTCTTTAATTTCAATACTATTTCTCCAATATCTTGTATGCCACAAAAATCGTAAATATGTTGACACTTTAGCATCAGCGGCATTGCTAGCTAGCTCCGAGCTAGCTGCTAAGTGCTTTATGTGAGGCGATATTTCAGGATTTAAATTCTCCAAGGGTATGAAAATTCCTTGCTGCAGGAATTGCACTGAACATAATCTATTAACAGTTCCATCCAGGCGTTTTTGTAACTTTCCATTCACTAGGCCAAGTAACGTTTTCTCATCCACTTCCATCATGTTGACAAGCTACTGTGGCCGCGCCGTGTCGGTTGACATAATGGGTCAAGGGGCATCTAATCAAGATGAATCAATTTCTGACATTCTCAGGATCAAAAATTGCAGTTTTAACCAGAAAGTGGCCATATTTGTACTCTCGGTGGGCTGATGTCAACTACCATGAGTAGTGTCGCGACCATTGAATATAGAGAGCAGGAGATAAGGATAACTTTGACCGTTAATCTTCAAAATCGACCCAAAATTCATCAAAGTCAGCAACGGAGAAATACAACTGGCAGAATTGGATAAAACAAACCAGAATTAGCAGAGACAGAAAAGTCTAAATAGAAAAATAAATATATTTTTCAAACATATTTTGCTGTTGATCTTTATCAGGACTTCACCTAGGGTTGAGTCTTTGACCACTTCTGTTTTTAATGAATACATGTTTTTTGCAACGTAATAAGTATATAGTATAAAATATATAATAAGATGAAATGTTCTTACTAACATTGTTCTTTTTTGTGTCATTGTAGTCTTTAAACTGTAATTGAAGTTGCTAATTTTTTACATTTTACTTTATTTTACCAACAGCCAGGCTATTTGTTGACGTTTACATTAGAACCAAACACAATGATCAATCCATTTCCTGCATTTATATTCTTGTACTTTTGATTCCGCAAACGCAACAAAGACACAATTTAGTTTTCAATTTACCACACACTCTTAGTATATTGAGCATTGTTCTCACTGCAGCCCTATGCAGACAGCTTCGCATTTACAGTTGCCTGTGGACATTGCATGGTTAATTGCATACACAACATGTATTTGCAGAGAGCAATTAACAACAATTCCAATACTAATTAAAAATAAGTAATAAAAATGCCTCTTAGTCTGCTTTCTTTCAGTTTTATTTTTTTTAACAACTTAAAAAGTTCATACACAGGTGGAATACATGTTCAGTTTCTTTGACTCTCTGTAACAATACACTTTAGTCTTTGCAAAAACAATTCACATTTTTAGCAGGTTGGCATCCATTTTCAAAAGCATCCAAGCACCAAGATCGCCTGTGTGTCTTTGTTGATAGCAGGTGTACTTGCATGTACGCTTTGTCATAAGAAAGGGTATTATACGGCGTATTGTTGTTCGTTGGAAGTGCTTTTGGGATGCCAGTCTTTTTACAGCAGATATTTTCTCACTCAGAAACACAAATACTTTCTTATCTATATGCAATCTCGACAAGCATAAATGTCATTTAACACACATCCATTCATGTCCAGTGCAAATTATTAATATGGAAAACAGAATAAATTAAGAACACAACAGCAACTGAATGTGCGTATTCATCACTCTTGAAAAAAAAATCATTAACACTCATATTATCATGAGGAACAAGAATAAATTCTATGTCTAAAATGTACTGTATACTCTCAAATATCATACGACTGTGATTTTTAGTGCAATTTCACTTGTTATACACCACAGCTTGTTTTTTCTCCCTTCTACCTAATGTATGCACAAAGAAGGAGTGTGTGACACAAAGATGTTAACCTGCAACGGGCAGTTTGCATTAGCTTTCTAATTTGGCAAATTAAATATAATGTATTTTATAATCATAATATGAACACAGCTATTAGCTAGTAATTCCTCTTTAACTTCAATTGTAATCATTTCTATATCAGTGGTATTGATCTCTAACTTTTGCAGAATCACTCTGAAGCCAATCTTAAATATTTATAATAGGAAAGTTATAGTCATTAAAGTCAAAATAAGTAGTAGTAGTACACGACAGATTCAAAGGTACATGATCGAAAAAATGCAATGCCTTTTTGAAAGCTAATGCAAATCATTTCCCTTATGTTTAGCCTTGCTAGCAGCGCAAAACTCTGACGATAACATTTGTGGTCGGCTAGTCAGTTATTTCAAATATCTTTCATCTGAATTGGGCTTTTAGATACACATATGGGACTAAATGTCCAGTTACTTGTTGTGTAAAGAAAACATTCCTGAAGCTGTATTACAAATGATCCGTTAAGTGGTTCTGATTAAGCTACAGAGCTAGCTGTAGTAGCCTACATCGTAGCTTAGCTGGTGTGTGTATGCCCAAAACTTAAATCACTGGTTGAAGCTTTTGTCCGACTCAGAGTAAAGAGCTTGCAGGGCTTTTAGACTCACACACTAGCATTCTCCTTCTCAGTGCATATAACCATGCTGTGTTCCAGTCCAACACTCACAGTTGCTGTATCCTACATTCCTACGGTCATCCATGTATTGCAATTTTGTGAGTTCTCACAGTTCTGTACAGTATTGCACAATTCAACTCATCCCAAGGAAGTTTCCCAGAGGAATATTTATCATTAAGTCAGCCTTTAAACTGTTGCCTGCAATCAGTGATGAGGACTAATATTTTACATCAATAGTCAAATAGTTATTTTTCATTTATGGTTCCATAACTTCAATTCTAAAGTAACCACCCCACCATACATTTAATCAAACACAGTCAACCATAATGAAATCTTTTGAAGACTGGCTCCTGGACAGTTGAATATTCTTCTTTTTTTTTTCAAAGTACAAAAAGTAGCATCCCACTGTCTTTACTTTGTTTCGGGGATTCTATTTTCTATGCACATTCAAGTCCTAACTCAATGTGTGGTCTTTGTTTCCAGATGAAGACAGTAACATTCATTACTCTAGGGCTAGGCCTACATTTAGCTTTTGAGTTTGGGAAAACTCTGTAAATGAGGCCAGTATCTCCAGTATCTGTTAGACATGCATTTGTTTGTCATCTACAAACAGAAAATAAATGACCTATTGTCAGAACTAAAACTAGTGGTACAGATTGTGCAAAAATGCAGTGGTGTTCGTGGTTGTGTTAAATGAGAAGTCTATTTGTGTCACTATTTCCTTTAAACTTCACATTTAAATGGACAGAAGAGAAGTAACTCTAAGTCTCTAGCTACATGTCAGGCCTGTGCAAAGATACATTAGATGGGTGCTTCAGGGTGTAAAATCTCCTATCATGATATGTTAAAAAAAAAGGTTCATTTTCAGATTTTGTGGCTTGAAACCATTTTGTTATAGAACCTTTCATATCATTCAGATGTATTACTCCCTTCTCATCTATCTCAAAACATTTATCATGATTTGAAATGCATGAAATATATGAGGAGCCCTTCAATTTTCAACACCCTTACACAGACTGAAAGAAAACCACATAACTTGTAATATACAATATGCTACATCACCCCCTTTTTTTGGCAACGTTTTCTCTTGAATACAAATACAGTATACTTGTCATAAGGATAAAATAATAAAAAATATTCATTTGTACATCCGTAATAGATTATTTATATAGTAGAGGGAGAAAAATTCACTTCCACAAGCAGGAACTTCCTCTCACACAAAGACTAAAGTGCTGGAGCCAAGAATGCACCATCTGCATCCAGCTGGCTTAATATTGGAGTCTAGATATAAATATGTCATAACACACTTGTTTCTTAGGGTAACTATGAGACACTTACACCCGTGTCTTTCCTCATGCAGGCAGCAGTCATGCCCACAGAGCTGGAAACTGAGGATACAGTGTTTTGTACTGGCAGGGCCGTGGGATCAAACCCATGCAGAGTGGAATAATGAGGGGAACAACCGCTTCTGTGTCCTGAGGAAAGAAACAAGAAAATATGACAGTCGGTGGACAACCACAGAACTTCCACATGGAGGAATGAAGATAAGGAAAATAACAGTTGATTTAATAATCTTAAACTCTTGGATTTAAATTAGGGCTGTCAGTCGATTAAAATATTTAATCGCGATTAATCGCATGATTGTCCATAGTTAATCGCGATTAATCGCAAATTAATCGCACATTTTTTATCTGTTCTAAATGTACCTTAGAGGGATATTTTTCAAGTTTTTAATACTCTTATCAACATATGAGTGGACAACTATGCTTTATATGTTTGTTTATTATCATTTGAACAATGACAAATATTCTCATGAATATTAAACACAACAACCTGAACATTACAAATATTCGCCTCAATTCAACCTAGAACCTCTCATACAATAATACAATACTGTGTGTGTGTGTGTGTGTGTGTGTGTGTGTGTGTGTGTGTGTGTGTGTGTGTGTGTGTGTGTGTGTGTGTGTGTGTGTGTGTGTGTGTGTGTGTGTGTGTGTTGGAGCTATGTGCAGCTCAAGGCATATATGCCTGTGTGTATGAGCTGTGTTGCGGCACTATCCGTGCTGAGTGTGCTGTCTGGCTACCTGCATAAAGTCAAGTGCTCGGCGCAGTTGTCGGCGAAATGTCGCTCCTCTGTTTTCATTGAAACAGCTCCTTATATCCGTTAGCTCAGCTAGCTAGCACCAGATGCTAACAACAACACGTAAGTTGTGCTTCGCTCGCGCCACACATACACACTCCCTCCCGGTCCTCCCGATGGCCAGTCCGGGCCTGCCAGTGAGCGTGGAAGTGTGGTCTGCCACAAGCGGGCAGCAGGAGCGGGGCTGTCAGCATCAGCTTGTAGATGGTATTTTAAACTCGATGCGCTCTGAAACTACGGCGGCCGAGGACAAAAAATACACATGCGTTAATCGCGTTAAAATAATTAGTGGCGTTAATTTTTTTTTGCGTTAACGCGTTATTAACGCGTTAACTTGACAGCCCTAATTTAAATACATGAAAGGGACCCTGTATTCTCCATCAGGGTTAGTGACGTTAAAGTGTTCTTCTCTACCTAATCAATATCATAATGTAGTTGAAGTGTAGTCATTTAAGACCATACAGGTAGAGATAGAGTCAATAACCATTTCATTTTTAAGATGTTGTTGGTATATCTGAGTCAAATGGAAAGCTATCATGTTGTGAAACAGCTGCACCAATTGGAATGTCAACTTGAATTGTCTCATGTCTCAATAAGCCTCATAAAAGCTTCAGCTACATTTTCTCAAGAATTGACTTTAGTCCAAAACAATGTCGGATTGTCCAATGATGGACAATATGGATAGAACAAATTATTGCAGCAACCAACTCTCTCAGGAAACACATGGCATATGAGTATTGAGTTAAAAGGAAAATTAACGTATATTCTAATGCTCTAAAACTATTATAATATTACTATTATCTACAGTTCAAAATATATCTGCAAAATGTTTGCTTGTTATGTTGGTGGCAATAACATAAATGTGTGTTTTTAAGGATGAGTCTTAAGTATCATCGAGAAACCCCATGTACTATTATTGTCCAAATTCCAAACACATCAATGCACAACAGTGCTGCAATGATTATCATTTGATTTGATTTGCAACACAGAACTATAGATTTCTTAAGGTCAGTCCCAAAAACACTGGCATCCTGCTGGAAATACACGTTGGTGCACAAAATGTGTACTAATCCATGTCTGTAAATAGCCCCTAACAAATGTGCTTTTGAATCCTGTTTGCAGGAACAAAGCAATGACATTGCCTTGCTGCTTTGGGAAGATGTTCCTTTTTTTAAGGAAAATATATACTCTATATTTTTGGAATGGGTAGGAAACCATTTGTTTGTACTCCACCTGGGTAGGAACCTGTGGGCTTGGGGCTGAGTTTCACATAAAGGCTGTAGAAGTCATGTTTGAAAAAAGACCAATACATTGGTGTTTTCATGGGATTCGTTGATATTAACAAATATATATAATATCCCCAGCATTATACTTTAATGACTCAGCCCTAGGATTAATAAGATAATAACAAATACTGAGCACTTTACCAATGGAATAAGTCACAGGATCGTTACCTTCCACTTCAGGAAAGACAGTCCACAGCACATATCGATCACTGTTCCTCACAGCCAGCAGCTGGAAAAGCCTCCGCTTCCTGGTTCTGGAACATGTACTGTGACAGAAAACATACGTACAATTAGTATATCAACTACTAACCCTTAATGCAGGGCTCTCCAACACGTCGATCGCGAGCTACCGGTAGCTCGCGGGCAGCTTTTCAGTAGCTCGCCGCTCGATTATTGATTATAGCGTAGTAAGGTTGCTTATTGATTTTTCGGCCGCGGCTGGACAATAACGTTTTTTTATTTTAGAATGTTTTCTGTCACACGAATATCAAATGGTCGGTGACGCAGAGATCAAGGAACAGACGTGACAGCAGCACAGCGACAACACACACGGAGCAGTCTGCTTTCTCCACCAGCACCAGTCCAGAACCAACAGCAGAATGACCCGCTCTGAATCAGGCCCTGTCGCTGCGCGTCAGAGACACACAGGGAGGGATTTGTGTTTTTTGAAAAACACTCGTTATCGTCATGTCAGGTTTTTGGTGGATTTAATCAAGTCTTGGATTGCAGAGTATGAATGCAGGGTTGCCAACTTTGGGTACCTGGCTGGAGTGAGATTTTGATATCATGGGTTTAATTCGGTTTAATTACACATATGCGCACGAAATGACTGCTATCGTGTCAGCAGCGGGACCTGAGCATATATATAGGATATATATACAATATATACAAATACACAATAATGGACACAGACTATAAAGGGCACACAGTTTCATTCACTAATGAAAGTCAAACATGTTTGTTTCCACTGTTTTATTGTATGCCTGTCGCGATAAGCAATTTAATTGACTTATCGTACGATAAATAAAAATGAACTCGATAACTTTTCTGACCTCGATAAATTTCCATTTACATGAGGATGTGACTAGCAGTTTGAAAGGATGTACTTGAATTATTATTATATATTATCATTATGTCAGTGATCTAAAATGGTCATACAACGGTGCCGACAATATTATCGTTCATCGCAATAATTTCTGGGAAAATGTATCCAACAAAATTAATTATCGTGAGAGGCCTATACATGAAACACACACACACAAACAAATCTACAGACTTACTCCAAACTGCCAAATATATTAATTAACACACTCTCACTCTCATATACTCTTTGACTCTATTTTGGCCTAGTAGAACAATAAGCAGCAGACTTTTACTTTTTTATCATTTCTACTGGATCTTAGATCTGCGCATGCGCTCTAGAGTATTTTTGTTGGGTAATCTATGGTAGGGCTAACCCATACAGTGGTGGGGCTCAAGTCAGTATTTGCAATGTAATTACATACACGCTCCCCCCAACAGTGAAACGCCACGCGTGAGGTTTAGATTATTTCCCTGTCTCAATCCAAATTGAACTGTATGAAATAAAAAGGCACATTTGTCTTGTAGTAAATAAAAAGGGCGACCTGGAGCCAATCCTGCAATTTCCCCACAGGTGAAAGAGTTGACCTGCTGAAAACCCAACCCCTGCAGGGGGGTCTGGGGGATTTTCCCCCAGGAGATTTTTTGAAATACTAACATAAAATACACATTCTGGTACTCTCTTGAGAAGAAAAATAAATAAATCTATTACTACACATTTAAAAAAATGAATGCCATATTAGTTTTTTGTTACTTTGTTCTGAAAGCTGAACCTGCTGCAGCAGTGCTGCTCCTCACAGAGAGAAGAGGCTGTGTGAATTACTTTACATTGTGGATAAGGGTGGATAGCCCCCATTGTTCTGTGTGTCAAAATGAAAGACAGCCCACACACCTAGCAATCATCAAACCGTGGGGTCTTATTTCATTACGTGTTGATTTCTATCAACACGTAATGTTGTATCGATGTATAGAGATGTACTACCGCAAAAGTATTCTCCGTCGGGACTTCCTGCAACAACACCACGCCGTTATCGTGATTCTGATTGGCCAGAAGACATTATCAAAGATGTTCTATTGAGAAGACGATCACTACGTGACAAAAGTTTTCAAAACCGTTTCTAGTCTTCGTATTCTTGTTTTTGGCGTGAGAATAGTTTGGGCAGTGTGAGAGCGTGAGATTGAGAGTGAAAGCGTGTGTCACACGCCAGATGCGTGAGAGTTGGCAACCCTGATGAATGTCCTCTTGCTATTTTCAGTTGATAAATACTTGTGTAAAGTTTGTGAAGGCAGGAGGAAAGCTTCCGCGATCACCGTCTCCTCTCCGTTCCTCCAAACCCCGCCCCCTCCCTGAAAATAATGAGTGACAGGCTGATAGTGACCCGATAGAAACTTTATTATTCACTTAATCACTGATTGAGATATGATGAAGCTAACTTAATCTCATACATTCATGGGATTTATGTAACAGTAAGACAGAGAATGTAAGTGTGCACCCACATGCACTATTTTTGTTTTTATAATGCTATTGTAAATACTCCTGCTGTTTTCAGACTCAAGTCCTGTGTGTGATGCATTCAAGATATTCAGTTTCTTTTTTTTTAACAGAAGACTGTAGCTAGAAGCTGCAGCTAGACTGCAGAAGTATTAGTTTTTTGTTTTTGAGGATGGAACCATTTTCACACACAGATATAGGGAGGCTAGACCTATACAATTAATTTATTATGGTTTATAATTTAATGTCAAGACGAAGAAGAAGAAGAAAAAGATGGCTGAACAACTGTTCAGTGTCAATCCTGTGGAGATCTCCAAAATAATGTTCCGCTTAAGTCTCAGCAAAACTCACAACATTTCTGGAGCCTTGTAGACCCCGAAAACTATAGAACATTCACCAAGCAGCACTGAAAATGTCTGCTTTATTTGGTTCTGTTCTACATACCTTTGTGAAGCAGCTTTTTCTGACATGAATGAAATCTAAATACAGAACAAGACCAACTGATGAACATTTAAATGACTCTATTCTATGACTCCAGCATACACATCTATGGTGGACTGCATGCAGTGCCATTCATCTCACTAACAAAAGAGTGAAATGCTTGTAAGGTGGTGATTAAGGACACTTATGTGAATGTTCAGTGATGTACTTATTATGTGGGCCATAATAATATGTGAGAAATCTTCGTTTTCTTGGACCTTATTTTTGATAAGCTTTAGGTATTGCAATTTCACACGTGTACAAAAGTATAGCTTAATTCAACTGATGAGGGCTATGTGAATAAATGTAAGCGATGTGATGCAAGTAGCTCTTGGCCACTTTCATTTTTTGAAAGTAGCTCTCAGATGAAGAAAGGTTGGAGACCCCTGCCTTAATGTCATAACAAATTGCTGAACATTCGTGCTATGTTGGACATTCATTATTGAACATGTGCTCATTCAGGTGAATACATTTGATGTTTAAAGGCCTGTCCTTTCATACAGAAGCTGGGCTGCCAACACCCACACCAGCAATATTTGGATACTTCCTTTCTCCACTTTGTTGCTAATATAGACTGTGAGCCCTGATTGTGGTCATCTGGCAGTGTGGCCAGGGATGATTCGAAACCACACAGACTGGAAGGCTATTTTCCAAGAAGCACATCAATTTGCATTTCCACTTTCTTTTCAAACTGCCACATCCTCTTGTTAAAGTGCTTTTGTTAAGCTACTTGTCAACCGTTCTCTCTGTATGTGCTCTGAAGTGCCTTTGAGGTGCCCTGTAGTAGGGCTGAGGAGCTGAGGATAGAGGGAGATGGAGACAGGAGGCACAAGCGTGTAGCATGAGGAAGAAGGGGATGAAAGAGAGAGTAATGAAAAAAGGGAACATTATGATTTTCTTCTGACCCAGGATTGTGTAAGAGAGCAGTATGTCAGTTCACACCTGGCACTTAAATACATCCCTGCATGCAACTGGATTGACCACTTTTGGCTGGATTTTAACTGGCTAGAGGCAGCAATGCACTTCCCTCGCCTCGTTTGCCATAAATGAGCAGGCAGAACAAATCAAGACAATACATTGGCTCCAATCGAATAATCTTGTTTGCTTAGGAAGGTTCCTAGGTTTTAATTCTCTAAATGTTAAGGAAAGATGCTTCAATGCTTTATTTCGGATCTCGTTTAAGGAGACACTGGCTCGTCCTTTACCAAAGGAAAGAAGATAAAGCCGTCCCACAATTACTTACGGACACAACATTTAAAGTGAAGCACCATTTGGATATCAATATCATCCACTATCCCTGTTTAACTATGGATATAAATATAAAACATATTTCTAATGGGCTGTAATTATGTCTTGGATAGGAATCCTAACTTCAAATACACAACATAAGGTGTGTCACTGTAGCATTGCCATTTCTGTTTGTATTACGATAATGATATGTATGAATTGGTTTTGAGGAATTTAAAGGTCCCATGACATGGCCATTTCTACTGATCATAATTCCATTCTTGAGGTCTACTAGGATAGATTTACATTGTTCAATGTTCCAAAATCACATTGGTTTCTCATACAGCATCTCTGTATAGTATGTGTATTCACTCTCTGTCCTACACGGCTTGTTGGAGCTCCAGCCCCCCCCCCTCCCTATGAGCCCAGTGTGCTCTGATTGGTCAGCTCGCCCACTCTGTTCTGATGAGTCTACCACCGTTACAGCGGAACATCAGTGATTATGTGTTACAATGGCGTTAGCAACCAGAAAATGACACCAGTAATGACAAACAGATGAGAATGCTGCGTGGGGTCTGGGTGCCGTGTTGGCGGGACGTTGCGGGGCTCGCTGCTGGAGCGGACAGTGTGAGCTGGATTACTGGTGTCATTTCCTGCTTGCTGCGTGGGGTCTGCAAGACAGCGAGACAACGCAAAACTCAGCCTGAACTCAGCCTGAGCACACACACACACTCGTAGCCTGGCTGTGAGTTTGTGTGTGTGCTCAGGCTGAGTTCAGGCTGAGTTTCGCTGTGTCTCGCTGTCTCAGGCTGAGTTCAGGCTGAGAAATCCGCTGAGAAATCCGCGGAGCTGCGGCTGAGAAAAGATAAGGCTGAGTGAGTCCGAGGAAGTCCATGGACCAATCCGCGTAGCCGTTACGTCACTTAGCCCCTTACGCCATACGACCCAGGAAGAAAAAAAAGGAAAAAGAAAAATCTCCAACGAGGCGTTCTGGGGCAGCATAGACAGGTCTTTTCAGGGTTTGTGACTTTGCAGACCGTTTACATGCAGAAAAAGCAACATAACACACAAGGGGACGGGTAATAACTGAAAAAGCATGACATGGGACCTTTAAAATATTGCATGAAAAAGGTAGATATATATAGAAAATCTATTGAGTTGCATTGAGGTTCTCTATAAAACGGTTATGTCCAAAGTTAATATTCTGAAAATTAAAACCAATTATGACCATATGATCGCCTGTGTTGAAAGGACTGAGAAGCGTATCATTTCCGCAGGAAAATTATAAAAATAATGTAGAGTTTGCGCTTGAATGAATCCTGCATATTCTCAAGACCAACAGAAGTGTCAGTGTCTTAGAGTGAGTGATGGAGTAAGCTCAGGAGTGAGTATCGATTCCTGCCCCGGAGACAAAACAAAGTGCCTCCCCTGTGCTCTCCAACCACCATCTATATAGTGAATGGTAACAGACATAAAACATGTGCCTCTGTGCTTTGTATATGGGTTACTAATGGCTTAACCCCTGCATGGTGAAAAAAAAAGGGCGCAAACACGTGCAATGTTTTAAGAAAAGCTTATTCATAACTTTTCATTTTAGTTATGAATCATTACATTGCAATAAGAGATGTTTTGATGGTAGTGGGAAGTAACAAACTGAGAAAAATATGTATTTGGAATACAAATCAATAATTTCCATGCAACAGGATATCATCATTTTAGAATTGTTCTTGGAATACAAATCGTATTGTGGGATTCACCTAGTTGCAATCTTAAGAGAGCCAAAGTGACTTTGTACGAAATAAATTGCGTCCAGAAATAATGCGGTTGTATGAATTGCAATATGGATAGCCAATTATGGACAGCCAATTATGACTTGATTAGGACTCGAACGCAAACATTGGGACTAGCTTGTCGTGACTAGTTGTTACAATCATTCAATTCACACATCTAATGTTAGAATAAAGAAAGAAAACAGGAGTAAGGCCCTGCAGAACACAAATTTATCATATATGGTATTATAATACACCGTAAATTACTTTTTACCTTTTCTCATTTAATGATTGTGACAATGTGATTTATTCTTGATAGATAAAGTGTATATTTCTTTTAAAAACGGTATTGATCTTTGTCTTCCAATCATATCACAGTGAAAATTAAATAGGAATAAAAAGAGGAATGTGTGTGAAAACAAAATTATTCCAACTTTACGGGCAACAGTGTAGCTGCTGTTTGATATTCGGGATGACTGATGATGACACATTCCAAATGGCTTATCAGGCAAACACGTCTCTAAATGATTTTGAACCAGTTTATAAATTATTCTAAGGAACCAATTTCCCACTTAACATCTCTCCACTTCAGCTTTTAAAAGCAATCTTCAAAATGCAGCTGCAATGCATTTTTTGGAGAAGTGCTGTATACCAGTGGGATTTGTTGCACTCTTCCTGCGGCAGCTGCTGGCAGTGATAGAGCTTTTCACAAGGTGAGCCACATGAGAGAATATTTAAGGCCCACAATATGTCAAGACAGATTGAACAGCCTCACCGTCCTGTCATTTCAATACAAGGTGTTTCGAAATTGGACTTCATTACATTATTGAATACTTTGCTAGCATAGATGTTCAGCAATGGGTACATTGCTGAAGAGGGTTGTGGGGGAAAGTACATTTCGTAGTGGGAGCCGTGTGTACAATCGATATGATAGTTGGGCTGAAAAAACCTCCTCCTGGTCAAACTTTTCTGCACTTTGGTGTTATTTGTGTGAACCACATCAATGTATCTTTGCGATGAGTGTATCAGTTGTCAGGCTTTTTGGAAACAGAAGTGACGAGAGAGGGGGAAGCAGAGTAGAACAATATGCTAAAAAATATATATATTTCAGGCGACCAAATGTTACAATTACCTTTCTTGAACACACTGTGGAATTGTTAAAATTCTAAGACAGAAACACTGTGAAAGCCTTAACAGAACAACAACAATCAAATCAACCATCATGCTATATTGAGGTGGACTTGTCATTGCATGTTTAACGGAATGGTTAATCCAGAGTACATGTCCTCTTCTAAACTGTGTCCACGTGTTAAACAGCTCTCACACTATGACTTACTGATTTGAGGTTGGACTCCATCTCTGTGAAGTTCCACTCGGTCAGAGGCAGGCTTAAACTGAAGGGCTAGAGTAAGAGAGAAAGAGAGAGACACATTAGTAAGACAACTTTTATTCATGTAGAGTGCTGTATAAGGAGTGTCCGGCACCAATACCAATTTGAAGTTTCAAATTTCAGACAAATATGAATCTATGTGGAGTAAAACAAGTTGTAAGTGGGTTTCCATTTGTATAGTGCAGATCTACTGACATCCATAACAGCGCTGGTCCCAGCTTCCACAACATTCTGCTGATGGCTCCTGAGCAGCAGCTGTTGCAGTTCCTCCAGGCTCATATCCACATTCTCATCTGAAACCTCCACCCTGCAAACCAAACACACACACATGTACACTTAAATACTCAATATATAAACACAGGCTCAAAGGGTCACTTTTTTTTCCCTACTTGTATCACTTCTGCACCTGTACAAACATCTCTGTGTACATTGCATTCTCCATGTGTCCCACCTGTGATCTGTGTGAACGCCTACCTGTCCATTGCAGATCTTTTACTCCTTCTCTCCACCATGGACGCCACAGAGCCCCTCCCCTCCAGAACAGACTGGACCATTGCGACGGGGAGGACAGGAGGTTCAGAGGAGCAGACTTCACAGGAGGAGCTCAATGCTATGGCCTCTCCTGCGCCTACACTGCCTCCTTTTCCTGCTCCTCTCACTCCTGGACTCACAGGCTCCTCTTTGATAAGCATCATGCACTTCTCCCTGTTGGAGGAGTCAAAAACGAAATATCAATAGCTTAATACATTTAATACATTTTGAGACTTTTGTCAAAGTACACAAATTTAGAATTGGGGACTTAAGTCACATGACATTGACTTGAGTTACAATTGTAACTAGAGAATGCAATTCCTGAAGAAATTGCTAGTGGGAATGCTGTATGCTGAAAAGCTGACGGTGAATTGCTATGCTGAAATGTAATGTGTAAGAAGAAAGTGAAGAATTTAGATTGAAATGATACATGAACACTGGGGGCTTGAATGTGTGATGAGAGAAGAAAAGAAAGTAAAAAGGCTTGGAAAAGCAGCAGAATATTTGAACTGCAAACTTTTTGAACTAACTTGATGGCGAATGATCTGTCGCCATGGCAACGGCATTTGATGACACCCCATAATACGCTTAGATGTGTGGATGGCTGCATCGTTACCAAACCTGTGAAGTTTTGGGCCGTTTGGAGCATTTTCACTGAAGTTATGAGAAAACCGTGTTTCATGGCGAGCCTTGTGTTACCATGGCAATGGCATTTGAAGAAATCTCAAAACTCTCACGTAGATGTCGTCACGGCTGGACTGTTAGCACACATGTGAAGTTTGAGCACTTTTTGAACATTTTCATAGGAGTTAATGTAAAGCGACATCGTCTTTTATGGCGAGGGATGCGTTTCCATGGAAACGGCATATGGGGAGATCTCAGATTTGGCGTAGAGCTGTTGAGGCATGGACCGGTGATATACAAGCAGAGTTGGGTGTAACGCATTACAAAGTAACAAAGTTACAAAGTAACAAAGTTACAAAGTAACAAAGTTACAAAGTAACGCGTTACTGTAATAATATTACTTTTGTCGGTAACGGAGTAGTGTAACGCGTTACTTTTATAATTCAGTAATCCCACTACAGTTACTAACATTGCCCTGACACGCGTTACTTCGTTACTTTTATAAAATCAGTCATAATCACACTGACAGACAAGAGGGGTTTCCGCCGCAGGTTTATATGTAGGCTACGTAATCTGCGCGACTTGCGCGTCCACATCTCCACGTGCAGTGCTGCATAAACATGGCTGAGTCAGCGATAACTTTCGAGGGGTGGAGGTATGCCCATTATTTTGAGTTCGTCCGAAGAATAGACAGGAATGTGACGGTGAGGTGCAAACTGTGTCCAGGCCAGAAGCTGTTATACACTGCTGCAAACACCACGTCAAACCTCAACAAACACCTGCAAAGAACACATGCTAAGGTGAAGCTAATAGCTAAGGACCCCCGAACCCAGAGTGAGGATGTTGTGAGTCGCCGCCGCCGACTCCGAAGCGGCACAAATTAGAATTTGGAGGACCGGTAACCAAAGCAGAGATGGACAGGCTTGTAGCATCCTTCATAGTAGAGGAAATGTTGCCCATTTGCACAGTGGAATCACCATCGCATCGTTCAGAGATATACTGCGCAAAATACAGATAGCAGGAGACAGAGGACAGCCATAGTCAGAGCTATCTGGATCAGTCTATGGAAACTGAACTAAAGAGAACATTTGAAACTTTAGCAGTCTGCGTGATCTGCCTGTAGGGAGGGGCGGGCCGGCCCTGCCAGTAAAGTAACGAGTAAAGTAACGAGTAAAGTAACGAGTTACTTTATGTAGAGAGTAATGAAGTAGTGTAATATATTACTTTTTTTTTGTAACGACCCCATCTCTGTATACAAGTGAAGATTGGGGGACGATTGGACCGTGTCGATTGGACTTACAGCGACATCGTGTTTCATGGCGAGTGGTCTGTCGCCATGGCAACGGCATTTGTTGACACCCCATAATACGCTTAGATGCGTTGATGGCTGCATCGTTACCAAACCTGTGAAGTTTTGGGCCGTTTGGAGCATTTTCACTGAAGTTATGAGAAAACCGTGTTTCATGGCAACGGCATTTGAAGAAATCTCAAAACTGTCCCGTAGATGTCTTCACAGCTGGACTGTTAGCACAAATGTGAAGTTTGAGCACTTTTTGAACATTTTCATAGGAGTTCATTTAAAGTGACATAGTCTTTTATGGCGAGGGATAACGGCATATGATGACACCCCATAATTGACGTAGAGCTGTTGAGGGCAGGACCATTAACCATTATCTGAAGTCTGCTGCTCTGAGCATGTCAGTTGGAGTTATGACATCATAGTGTTCCATGACACAGGTGTTATTTGAGCTAACGACGTGTCCAGAGATCAAAGGTTTCCATTGTTCTGAATGAGAGATAAACCTCTTACATGTGAACGTTTTGTTGAAAAACCGTAACAGCTTTCGGTGAAATTTCAAAGCGTGAAGCATCTCAAGGACCTTGAGTATCTGAAGTGTGCTTTTTGTGTACTTTCGGGTCAATAATGTGGCCTTTTTGGCAGATTAACTAAAGGTGTGCGGCTGCTGCTGTGAGGAAATATCAGCCTGAAATTACAATGGGTTTTAATGGAGACATGTTGAACGTTTTTGTCACTTCATGCCCTCAAGAGGCATTTTGTTTAATTATTTTTGCTTAATTATTTGTAATTTTTCAAGCTACGAGATGTTTTCCTACGTTTGTCATGAAAAAAAAATATGAAGGCAAATTTCAAACTGTCCTCCACTCTAGCTGTGACATCACGCACTCTGCCTTAACGAGCTGCGCAATGTTAAAGTTAAAATGTTAAAAATGTGATGAATTATGGGATGTATCTCTGGAATTATGAAAGTTATGAATGATAAAAGTAATAGCCATCGATTCCCGAACGAGCTGAACGTTTTGATGTTTGAACGGAATTACGTCAGACTCGACATGACAAAAGCAACAAAAAAATACTTTTAACACAAATTATTTGTGCCTTGATATCCTCCTTCGAGCCCAAGATGGAGAAATTAAGTTAAAGGTGAGCTAATGAATGCTATTAATTCCTATCAAGTCAACAATGAATTGCCCCATCCACTTTGGCTGAACCAATCGGACAGCACCCAATAAAGTTGTAGGAGAGAACTAACATTTAATACCAAGTGCCAAAGCGTCTTTGCACCAAAGATATTTGTATGTGCGTGTGAAAACGTTACAGTGGTCTACAAAAAATGAATTGCAATATGGAAAACATGTGGTTCAAATTGGTGAATAGCCAATAATGACATTAGGACTTGGGAGTAGCCTGGATTTGACCTGCAAAACAATCAGTCACCCCTGCCATGAATGATCTCTTTCACAATATCGGGTTATGAGATGCTGCAATAGATGTGGAGCTGATTCTTGAGGTTACCTCGACAATGAGCAATGGTGAAGGTATTTTGCATCACTCACCTGGCCTCTTCAGGTTGCATCTGGAGGGCCATACTGGCCTGAGACATATCAGTAACATCAGATATGATTGGTCCTCCTGTCAGCCCACTAGCAGAGCAGGAAGCAGTATCACTGGATGGCTGGGAAAGAAAAGGAAAGAAAAATATTACTTTGTTGTGTGTTTGATGATCTTGTGCGGGTTCTCCTCTGCCAACATTTGGGCCCAATGTGTTGATCCAAAGCATTGGTGTCAAGTTACATTGCAACAAACTAGACTTAGCTAAAGCTTTAGCCTATTTCCCCAGCTCTCTCTGTAATTGAAAAATATACCTTTTAATGATCCCACATGGTTTTGGTCATTCAGATCTATATCCACCATAGCTAAATCCAGATTTAAGATAGATAAGAAAACTAAAACAAAAAATAGCCAAACTAGTTTGACTTACAAGCCTAGCAGAGTAGGAGTGGTTGCTATCTCAGCTTTTGAATATCATTTAAATATACAAGATATTAGGGATATGAAAATGTTATTAAAATATAGTTCCTTTCAGAAACAAACTAATTAATATGGAGAACACTCTTTAATTGAAGCTAGCATACTGTGTTTTCCATATATCTTATCCAGTATCTGCATTTTATTATGCGTTATGCCAGTTCATCAGGGAGGGAACAAAAGTCTACAAATGGTATCAAGTGATGGGCAGTATGGTTCCCTTGTGTAATTATCATTTACAAACCACTTTACACAAATATTAATTTGCTTCAATCCAAGGCTTTAGTTTGTACAGCCTGCAATAATGTACACTGCACAGCACATCTAAGGTACCATCAAACTATGTCAC
This sequence comes from Trematomus bernacchii, assembly GCF_902827165.1. NCBI lineage: Eukaryota > Metazoa > Chordata > Actinopteri > Perciformes > Nototheniidae > Trematomus > Trematomus bernacchii. Next base: position 13,755,932 of record NW_022987714.1, on the reverse strand, counting down.
TGCGCTCTGCTTCCCTCTAGTGGTGATGCAACATAACAGCTAAACTGATAGCAGCATGTTAAAGAAAAATGATGTCCAGATAATATATTGTCTGTGATGTAGTGGAAAGAGCATGATTGAAGAACAGATTAAAATGAATGTTTTTATTTGCTGAATGATATCTTATCTGTCTAATAAATACTGTGGTAAATCACGGACACGGCTAAGCACTTAGAAAGGCCATCCAGTAACTTTATGTTTACTGTGTTTGTCTGCCAGCAACATTTGATCTGAATGTGGTAGGTCAGGTCAGGAGATAAATAGCTTACTTATTATGCTCTGGTACTGACAAAGGCTGCAAAGCACAGGTCATTCTACAAAAGGTTTAGTTTTCGTAATGAAGGTAATTTGACTATTTTGATGTATGTTAATTAGACTTTAGGGGTTATGAAGCACAGTGGTATACATTATATGTATCCAGAGGTGGGAGAAGTACTCTGATCTTGTTCTTGAGTGAAAGTAGAAGTACCAGAGTATAGGAATACTCGGTTACAAGTAAAAGTCCTGCAATCAAAATGTTACTCGAATAAAAGTATAAAATATACTTAAAGTACCAAAAGTAAAAGTACTCATTATGCAGATTGGTCCATTTCAGAATAATATATATGATATGTTTTGATTATAATTATTGATCATTAAAGTGTTATCAAAGCTGGTAAAGGTGCAGCTAGTTTGAATGACTTTGTATACTGCAGGGTAGCTTGTGAATTTACTCCAGGTGGAACTAAAGTCTTATTTAAGTGTTGATTATACAGTAATTCACATCATTAATCCAGATCTGTAAAGTAACTAAAGGTGTTAAATACATTGAATGGAGTAAAAGTACACTATTAACCTCCGAGTTGTAGTGGAGTAGAAGTAAAAAGTAGCAAGACAATTAAAATACCTCAAAGTACCTCAACATTTTACTTAAGTACAGTACTTGAGTTAATTTACTTAGTTACTTCCCATCTCTGTATGTAACAATTTCTTATTTTCTCACCGACTGGATGTAGAAGGGCTCATGCATGGACTCCATTGGGTGATTATGGCTGAACTTGGAGGCAGGAGGGCTGGGAGAGCCATCGTCCAACATCAAGGGCCTGAAGGGAACAATAGTTTTCTCTCAATTACAACTTTGTTTTCAAAGGATATATGTCATTATCATGAAAGTAATCATTCATTTAATGCATTTAAGCAGTTTTGGGTGGGCATTGGTTTAGATTTATAATTTTTAGTTAACATGTTGGATTTAGATAAGTGTGTATCTCTACTTCATCTCAATAAAACAATAAACAAGTTACCATGAGTTTGTATAAGTTGGTATTTAACAGCATTCCAATCACGCAACGGTATTTGGTGTTTATTGCTAATTAGGAAATATTAGCTCGCTAGCCCGCCCAACAAAGAATGTACATGGTAAACATTGAATCTGCTAAACATGAATATGTTGACACTGCTATTCTGAATAGACAAGTGTCCTAACATAAGTTTGTTATGCTACCTTTTTGCTTTTTAAATATTCCACGTGGAGATGTGACAGTAAATGACAGGGGTTGGAGTGATGGATGAGTGAGTTATTAGTGTGGGTAGATGTTAAAAGGTAAGGCCGAAAATAACTATCATTAAAACATAGGGTAAAATTGCACCTTTGCCAGGTCGCACAATGACTCTGAAATATGCGTTTCTATTGTACTTTTGTGTTCCAGCGTGCCTTTCCTTTCTCATGACGGCCTTGTTCCCACTCAGCAACAAAGCTGAACCAGCATTTTTCACACACAGGCTGTAGCAGGGTCATGCACTCTGCTCTGCCTTCCCTGTGTGTTAATGTGTGTGTTTGTGTGTGTCTGACTGACTGATTCAGCACTTGTCTCCATTCACAGCCCTTGTTGAGTTAGATTGTTCAGTTTGTCAGCTGAGCCAGCCCTTCCCTCTGCCCTACTGTGGCCCTGTTTGTCTCACTTGTGCTGATTGCCCCGTGTGTGTGTGTGTGTGTGTGTGTGTGTGTGTGTGTGTGTGTGTGTGTGTGTGTGTGTGTGTGTGTGTGTGTGTGTGTGTGTGTGTGTGTGTGTGTGTGTGTGTGTGTGTGTGTGTGTGTGTGTGTGTGCATGTACCCACAGCTTTCTCTTCAGGCCCACAGTGCTGGGTGTGTTGGACTGCATCTGGCTGAACAGAAACTGAATCAGCTGGCAATGAGAGAAAAAGCACAGCATGAATCAGCATCCTCCTCTAACACACACACACACACACACACACACACACACACACACACACACACACACACACACACACACACACACACACACACACACACACACACACACACACACACACACACACACACACACACACACACACACACACACACACACACACACACACACACGGTCCTTCTCTAAATACATAAAAACGGTAAAGGACAATAACTTGAATGACCCAAAAAAAACATATTTCGTCCTATAAGACAATACATTTAATCTATGACAAAACAAGCCGAAAACTATAAGGAGCATAAATCTATTTGATTTTAAACATGTTAAAACATGTAGAGTTGGTACATAATGAAAAAGGCTCCCTTAGTTGTGCTTTCAGGACAATTTGCAGATAATGTACATAAAATAATTTATTTCAGAGGTATCAGAAGAAGTGATAAAACCACTGAAATGTTATTCCTGAGTAATACTTAAATGATAGACAGTAGTAGTATATATACACATACACTCTTATATACACAGACAATATACAAACACACACATAGATCTTCTGAACACACCAATGACTGTTAAAGTTGTTCCAGAGAATCTCCCTTGTTTTAATACTGGTACGACCTATAGTTCAGACCCACAGACTTACACTCGTAAAGACTGACCTTGTTCATGACTTTCTGCTGCTGTGTGTGATTCTGTCTCAGTGAGACCACCTCTCTCCACAGGACTTCATTCTGCCTGCAAACAGGAGAAAAACATTTAGAAGAGGTGGTGGCTCAAATCTTAATCTTAATTTTAACCTGGTCACTTTCGTTTGCGTTTTTTTCATCAACCAGTTGGTAAAACATTCAGGTATGTTATACTAGTAGCAAATGTAATGTAGCATTGAGCCGTAACCCTAAAGCTGAAGTAAGGAGCGAGCAACAGAGGTATGGTGGGCTCACTTCCAAGATGTCTTTGTTTATCATTACCCTATAGCAAGCGATCTACTGTGCAATATATCTATATCAATCAGAAGTAGAGAACTTGTATCATGTGTGTACAATATACTAAAGACTAAATTGTGTGGTGGAATATGGCGTTGTCCACGACTACAAAAATGTGTGTGTGTGTGTGTGTGTGTGTGTGTGTGTGTGTGTGTGTGTGTGTGTGTGTGTGTGTGTGTGTGTGTGTGTGTGTGTGTGTGTGTGTGTGTGTGTGTGTGTGTGTGTGTGTGTGTGTGTGTGAGTCAGGTGAGCAGGTGAACATTCTCTCCTGTCATTAGCAAACAATACTGAGCACAAAGCAGCTCCATCAAACAATAGACACATAGCAGCTATTTTCAGCAACAAAAGCCCCAGAGAAAAAGTCCATCCACTGGATGATTTGTTCCAATTTAGAGGATTAATTGACAGACCGACTGAATGTAAACTGTAACTCATCTTAACTATATGTTCTTTACAAAAGACAAACAAAAATATTGACCATAAGGCCATTTAAAACAAGTCATAGTCAGGCTTAAAATGTTTTAATCAGTGGACAAAATTAACCGTCAAATCAAATTACTTTTTTTCAGATTGGTATGTAAATTAGTTTGCATTCACATACTGAATCACATATTTGAATTTTTACCAAGACACCAACCAGTTATCTATTAAATTAACACAAACTAAATAATAACCAAAATAATCCAGGTCTTTAAACTAGGCCCATACAAAACAGGACCTTAAGATAATAAAATAACCCAGGACTTGTGATGGTCGCTTTACAAATTCCTAAACTCCTAATTTCCATTTGCAACTAACAGAACAATATACAACCTCCTGACAATAATTAAACTTGTTCCTGAGGTTTTGGGGCCCCGGGGCAGTAGCTTAGGGCCGGGTCGCGTATTGGAACGCAAACAACATCTCTGTACTCACTGTTTCATGTCTTGCATCTGACACTCCATGTTGTCCTGCTGTGTTCTGAGAAGCTGGACTTCATACAGCAGTTTACTGAGGTCCTCCTGACGAACTTTGGTCTCCTCACTCTTCACAATGGATACCTAAACACACAGTACAGCCTTATTTGGTAAGTTATTCAGACAACAACCACATATTCCCTCTGCTGTGTTTGTGAGCAAGTAAACTCACTGGAGATGTTAGCCACACTGGCAGTACAGCTCCCATGAGAGCAAAGGTTTACCCCTTTTGTCTCAATAACTTTTCGCATTAATTGCTAATATTTTGCTGAGTCATGGTCCCCAGAGGTTGAACCCTAATTTCTTATGTGTTCCCCTGACTTTTTCTCTCGCGGCAATCTTACGTTGACATTTATGAGTGTAATGTCTCAACAAATATTGGCGGAATTTATAGGAAATTGGCTATATCCATGTACATATACTTCAAAATGATTGTTTTCCATCAGCATTAGGTGTAATTTGTGTCATTGCTAACAAGCTTATGATGATATGCAAAACCCAGCCAGTCCACGTGCTAACCTTTGTACTTTCTAAATCAAAGCATATTGGCATTCGACTTAGACTGCCACCACTGCATGTCGTAATGAAAGTAAAATCATTTGTATGCTCCTTTGCTAAGATATCTTTCCAGGAAATCTAATGAAAATATAGTAATCCAATGCCATTTAAATACAAATATATATTTCTTGCTAGATAGGTAGGGTTTCAATTCCTGTATGAAATTCAAATTTTACAGATCACACGTTTTTTACTTTTATAGTGCAACAGTAGTTCAGTTGGCTCCGGAAAGTGTGTTTTTGTTCCTTTAAATCAGGGGTGGGGAACCTCCGGCCCCCGGGCCGTATACGGCCCGCGAGACCATTTGGTACGGCCCCTCGAGGTAACACACGCAAAAAAGAAAAAAAATTAAGAAATCTAGACCGCAAAAAAATTAAACAAGCGAGTGCCTGTTTGTCCTGGGTTAGGTCAGGGTCCTTGAACACAACACGAGCCTAACGTGTCATCACGTGGTATATGTCCCGTCTGACAGGGGTGCAGTTCTGCAGGAGAGCACCAGAACGCCGCTCCGGGCCGGGACTTCACAAATTGCAGTACCCATAAGGAGCCGTACACATGCCGCAGTGTTTGCGTGGCTGTGTCTTTAGTTGAAAGCCCAGTGGCGATCTGTTCATCTGTCATACTGATCATACAGTCAATAACTTTGTTGTTATTAGCATCTGGTTAGCTAGCTATGCTAACGAATATAAGAAGCTTTTTCTCCAACCAGTGAGGTAAAAGCACATCTTTATATGATCATTATAGTTATAAAAAAATAAGAGAATAAAGTAAACAGGTATAAAATACTATATGACAGTAAAAAAAAGTTATTAATAAACAAGAATAGCCTACAGTTTAAAAGGGGAGTGATTTGTAAAATATCCATAAAGAAAATCTGCTTACAGTTCTGTTTCATATGGGTGTTGAGAGATGTATCCATAGATCTCAATGTTGCTCTCAAAGTGCACCAGATTGATGCTTTTAACTTCAACATTAAAAAAAAAATCTTCCCGGGGGAGCATGCCCCCCGGACCCCCCTAGAGGAGGTTAGGCCCCCCCAACTTAAATCATGTCCACATGGATAGGAAACTAAATACATTTGCACACATCTTGTGTCCATATATTTCTGTTGTGGTGGTCATGCCACAACCGTGCACGTGCATGCATGCGCGAGTCATGGTAAAATATCTGGATTAAAAGGTTGCTTTTTCTTTGCACAGCATGAAAGAAAGGCCAAATGAATGGGCTGTGATTTTAGTTTTTTTAAGCAGAGGTCAATCATTTGTACAGCCCTCGGAGGATGTTGAAAAATTGAAATGGCCCTTGAGAGGAAAAAGGTTCCCCACCCCTGCTTTAAATTATGCAGTTCTCCTGATTATCATGCAATATGTCAAATGAGCAAAGTAGTTCCTGCCGGGTTTAGTAAGCTACATACAGCTTTTTGACATCACTTCACACACTGTGGACTACGGAGAGGGGTGGTCATGTTTAGAGATGAATCACTTCTAAAGTCACACAGAGCACATTAACCAATCAACCTTGAACAGCCTGCACATGCTTCTTATGTCACTGTGATTGAGCTTAGGTCATTTCTCCAAATCTCCAAATATGTCTTTCTAAATTATTTTGAAGCACTTCATGATCACTCTATCTTTGAGACTTTGTGTACGTGTCCATACCTTCCTCTTGATGTGTTCCAGCATGTGTTCATGCCCCTGGAGGAAGTACAGATGTTGGAACTCTGTGTCGTCTCTCTCAGGCTTCACCAGACCGCTCTGCTCAATGTTCACCACCTTACGGAAACCATCTAGACACACACATTAAAAGCATACATATACACACACAAAGTATAAATACATACTGCTGTTGAGAGAAGAGTACAGAGGAGATGAGGAACGTGTACTCACACATGTTGAGCTGTCGGACAAAGCTTGCCATATTATTGTGTTTAAAGTACTTTGGCAGAACTTCCTTGGCAAAGCGTCCCTGGTCAAACACGTGGAAGCTTGTCCCAGACTGAAACAGAAAATAGCCAGGATTTGTATTATTATTAAACAGCTGTGATCACATACTTGACATACACACATGAACTTCACAACCTTTTGTATCTCCATTCTAATGATAGGTTTTAATTTACAATCAACACAATATCTTGACTTGTCTGGTTAGTCTGTTCTTGATTATTATTGCTCAGTGTCACTTGTTGATGCCATAAACTCTCTTTCTGATGATCAGTTAATGATGTACTATGCCATCTTAAAAACTGCTCCAGAAACAAGTCAATCGTTAAAAGAAGCAGCGATCATGAGAACATTAAGTAAGAGAAAATAATTCATGTTGTTTTGAAGATGGAATCTGCAACTAATCATATTGGCTGGAAATGAGTTTCCAACAGCTACAGAAATTGAGAAGTGGTATGCTTACAAGAAAGCAAGTGTTCAGAAAGTGGCACTGTAATTAATAATATTATGTCACATGGTACTGTACAGCACCTCACTTCCTGGGAAAACCTATGAAGTGATGAGGAACTTATGACATTATGATAAAAGTCAGACCGTAGTAAAATGAAGAATAATGTTAATCTAATTTGTCAAGCCTATTTTCCATTTTGCACCACGTTGTGCTTCATCAGAGAAATTGCAGAATTTATGACAAAAATGCCACATTATATTCCCATGAACAGGAATAAAAATGACCGGGTTACTCTCTGCATTTCTTGATAATTTATCCCATAAATGACCTCACATAAATAAACAAAAAACAGAACAAGAGTGATAACTTTAAATCTAATGCAAACATGGAGCTGTTGGACTTTTGACCCAACCCGCAAACGTTTTAGAGGCTTTAGGAGAACACTGTCACTGCAGTTTAGAAAATACTTTGCATGAGCTGTAATCTTATGCCTTTCAGGATTCTAAAGAGCACGTTTGTAGCTATTTAATATGCTCATGAACACTAAGGGGTACATTTAAAAAATGATTGCTTTGTTTGCACAAATGAGACAGAAGGAGACAAGGTACATCTCTAAGCGCCTCTAAAAGGATCAAATAGTGGCGTTCCATTGCTGTTTGCCAGTTTATAAATCAGGGAATTTGCATGCATGTGGCATAACATTGGCCCATTTCTATGCAGATCAGTGCTAATATCCACACACTGAAATGATTAGCATGTGCAGAGATTTGGTCATAACTGAGACTTTCTAGTGAACATGGCAGCAAGGATTGTAGCCATGCAAAAATTCAAACTAATTTATTTTGGAATGCAAAAACAGGGTGTACTGATTGGTGTGTCATGAGAAATAATGGATAAAGCTCCCCTACACGCGGAAAAAAATCAGACATTGACTTCAATTAAATGTATTATGTCAACAAATTTCACATAAGTGCATTAGTATAATGCATTAATGTGAAACCATAGTAGAATAATATTATGTTGAACCTATTATAATATATTTTTTAATTAAAACTTAATATGATTTCTTTTTTTCTGTGTACACAGGGGAAACAAAGACACATGAACAATAGAAAATAAGGTTATCAAGTAACGAAGACATTACTTTTCTCCTCTCCCTCTGCAGAAAAAAGGACAAGTTGCACTCAGTGGAACTTGATACGAAGCAGGGAGCAGCTGTAACTGATGCAATCAATTTTGGGTGAAAACTCCCCTGAGTGTGCAAATCGACATACAAATCAAACTAATGATTCACTGGTACAAAAAAAAAATGAAAATAAGTATTTTTGCAGGTTTTTTAGGGTCGCACCGATTTAAAAAATGTCAGCCAATGCCGTTGCCGATGTCTCACCGATGTAATGGCGCATCCCTATTGTTTTTAAAATCGCCTCAAGAATAATGTTGCTTCTGTTTGTCGGTGACAGCTTCACCACATGTTACTTAGGCTACCTTATTCGAAAATATGCAATCTAAATAACAAAAGGACCTTTATAAGGAGGTGATACACTTTCCCAGAGCACAGAGTACATTCATCAGAAGCAAAATTCAGCTCAGTCAGCCAGTCCTTCTCTCTTTTAATGAGTGATGAGTCATGCTCTCTCACCCAACATTGCAGTCTAACTAAACAACTGCAGTAGCTCTTTTACTCTGAAAAGATAGTTGTGGAGTTAGCAAAACCCATGTGCATAACAAATGAGTAATGATTAAAGTTTTGACAATTCTAACAAGACCTACTGTTGCTTTGTTTGTTGTAATGCTCACTTGCTCACTAATAGTCTGACAATGCAACAGCTGATGCCATACACTCTTAACTACAGATGTCACGGGACTAAAGAGCTTCTGTCAGTGTGTTTGTCTCCGCACAAAAAGAACAGAGAAGCTGTCCTCTTCCTGTTTAGCACAGAAGCCTGCGTGACACACATCAACCCTGCACATGCAGCTATTTCCCTCGGATAAACAGGGATAAACACATAATGACCTGCGAATGGTCTCTGTTTACATCTAGACAATGCTATACAAATTGACCTAAACACTTACATGAAGTAGGTACTTCATTGTAAGAGCTTAGGTCAATTTTCGTTACTTGCTCACAAAATTAAACATGTAGGTGCTCATCCTAGGTCAAAGGTCAAATGCGTTGTAAGAGTGGCAATCACAATATACTTAAATGTTAGATAACACTCGACACTATTTTTATATGACCAAATAAACAAAAAGTGATTTGTATGATGGCTGTAAAGGTTCACTAATATATTGTAAGCCAACCAATAATATTATTGGTATATTATATATTATTGGTATAAAATAGTGGGACTATTGTCACATTCTTTGAAGTGTGATTTTTCCTGTAAGCTTCTCAAATGGTTTTATTTAAATCAAATGTAAAGACCTGGAGAGGTAAAATGATCAAATATGAAATATATTTATATTTCTTATCCCAGATTTATCTTTGGACGATTTGAGAGGGCATCTCGGGCTATTTCGCTTGTGGGGTTAGCCTGCTTAACAACATAAGCAGGAGGGTCATTTTTGCTAGCTAGGCTAAATGATAGCAAATGCAACTAGATAGCAAGCTAAACATGTGCAATCCAGTCTCACTGGAGTGTTAATTTGTAGGTTAATATGTAATTATTAATTTCTATGTCATACACATTTTGGTGCCTAAAATGTATTTCTGACTTGTGTGTGCTTTTGCGTTTCGTTTGATTAACGTTTTAAATGGGCTGTTCCTTATCACAGCAGGAATATGATGAACACTGGCTATGGGGTTTCAAGAAAATACTTGAAAGTGTGTAGCCAAGGGCCTAGAAAGTTATTTTGAAGAATGGACAGAAATAATAGTAATTGAAAGTGCTTGAATTTATATATTTTGTGCACAGATTGATATTGTTTTACTTAGCTCTTCAACTGCTAAATAAGCCTCTTTCTCTATCGTTCAACTTACACAATATATTGCTTTGCTGTGCTATGAGGCTGTGTAGTGTGCCATCACTGCAACACACCACGAAAGAGTGTTCAAACATCTTGAATATAAGAGAATTAGGCCTGAAAAGCCCTTAAAAGGTATTTGAATTTGCTGTTTAAGAACTCAAGCATGAGTGTATCCACTAAGGAAGACAATACAACAAAGTGCATAGATCTACATTTTTACTTTGGCTTTCTCGTATGTTTTTCTTCATTTAAATGAAATTCCTCACAGTTTATACAGCATATTTTACATTTTGCCCTGAGGACTGACTCACAGCGCTCCAGCAGATGAGGTGGTTGGTATCTGGATCCTCCACCAGTGTCCACAGCTTGGTGAGAAATGCTGGAACATTGCTGGCGTAGCTTCCATCAACACCCATGGCACCCGGAGACTCCTGCATAGTGACACCTGTCCACTGCCAAGATGGCTCAAAACAGGAAACCAAATGTGTATGTGTGTATCAAATATGTGTGAGAATGTATTTGCAGACTCAGAGATTAGTCCATGATTGAGAAACTCCACCTCTGACGATCCTTTATTGATAATCCCAAGTTTGTCTCAGTCTCTTGGATTCCATCTCAGTCCGTCAATCTGTCAGCCTCCGTACTTTGCCGATTCAACTTTGTCTCTTAGTTTTTTTGTACTCTTGTCTTTCGTTTCTTTTAAATATAGTCTAATTTAATCTACCTTTGTTGCTCTTATGGTTTCCTTTTCTCATTTGCGATTCCTCTCTCTGTGCTCCCTGCCACATCAGTTACACAACTGAATGTCATCACAGAAGGTCCATGTCAGCACACACACACAAACACACACACACACACACACACACACACACACACACACACACACACACACACACACACACACACACACACACACACACACACACACACACACACACAATACCCCCGGCCTCCCACTGACAATCAAGAGACCGCCCAGTAAAACAATCCACACAAAAGCTTCAATAATACACCCCTGTTCCCCCATCAAAAGGCTTTTGTAAAAACGGAATAGCACAGGGTTCCGTGTACCTGTATGCCAGGTAGAAGGGTCCCTTCTCCTATGGAGGATTATCAAAAATGTCTTGACAGATGTTATTAAGTAGGCACACTGTCCTGTTTTGTGCTTTAACACCACATCAACTCTACTGGCCTACTTCTTAACTTTGTGATTTAATCACAAACACAGAGGTTTTAATTTTCACAACGTAAGAGTGTGTTACATTGTTGGGAGCAAGAAAAGTTAATCCATGAGTATTTGTTGAATTACTCTTACTGGTACCAACATTAAGAATACGTGCTTTGAGGGGAAAGGGGAAACAAATCTGGTATCAGTGGCCATCACATTCATTTAATAAGTCAGAAATAAAGAATTGGATGGTCGCACATTCTGCCAGCGCACTCATTGCGCATCACCGGAGTCTTCCACCAGCGGCTAGCTTGACAGCCGTGAATACTAAAAATAGCTGTGTTTGTTGTATATGTTGTAATGCACATTTTTGGGGAGGTATCCTTAAAGGTGGGGTAGGTAAGTTTGAGAAACCGGCTCGAGATACACTTTTTGTTATATTCCATGGAATGCTCTTAACCTCCCGATAGCAATGAATATCTTAAGTGCTTTGACAAAAAATCCATAAAGAAATGTCATCTGTGGAAGCTGTAATACTGTAAAAAGTACGACCAATCATTTTAGCCGGCCCGGCTAAAATAACTGGATGGCCTACCTGCCTGTCAGCCTTCCATCTCTGCACAAACTTATCTCGTGCCCTCATTGGTCATGTGCGCGTTCGTGTGTGTTGGAGGAGGGGCTCTGTAAGGAAGTGGCAGATTTTCTCCGGTTGTGTATTTTCAAATTCTAGCTAAAACAAAAGTGTATCATTTGGTGTTCGGGTCTGGGGAGACCCAGCAGAATTGTTTTGGGTGACTCGAGGTCAAATGTGGCCCAATCAAGATGAATCTTTGACTTTAGACACCCCTCCCCCACCCCCTTCATCAACTGTAACAATAACTTTTCGCAACATGCACCTGGTCTCCCCGCCCTCTGCCCCCCTCCCCCACGAGAACTCGACCTTTCTCAAAGAATATGTACACTAATGCTGCGTTCACACCGGACGCGATGCGACTATTCGCTTCGCTCTAATCGCTCCTATCGCATCGCTCTAAACGCTGGAGTTTCACCGCGGCTGCCAGCTGTGTTTACTCGCATCATTCAAACAAGACGCGCTGGCTCGGGAGCTACAACTACAACAAATGAACATATTTTACCGTGATTAAATTGTAATACACGTTTCTAAATGATGCCGAAGTAACAACATACTGATACCGGTTAGTAAAAACCATGAATTAATGCTTTGACAAGTCTGCAGACAAGAGGGCAGGCAAAACACCTTTTAAAATGCTTGTTTTCTGAATGAAGATCGGGTCGACCAGGCTAAGCTAACGTTGTCTATGCTCATTCCACACTCATAACAACGGCCTACAGACATAAATAAAGCAGCGACTGTATTCACCATGACACAGACAGTCTGTGGTTTGTACTTGTTTAACTTTTGTCCAGTTTCTGAACAGATATGAGGAGCTGTGAGCTCTGTGTGCTAACTGCTAACAGCTAACGGCTGATGTTGTGTGGTTGAACGTCAGTGACGGCGGCTGAGATCCTCACCGCTGATTGGCTTCCGCGAGAACGCGTCACGTGAATTTGACGCTCGAGTTGAAAAAATTGAACTCTCGCGTTTAATGCGGCACCGTTCAATCGCCTCAATCGCGTGATTCGCGCCGCGTCCACCGCTTCATGCGCGCCGTCGGAGCGAATTTGCGTCTGTCCGTGTCTCTGCATTGACTTTACATGTAATCGCGCCGCCCCCAAACATCGCATCGCGTCCGGTGTGAACGCAGCATAACACTTGAACCTGAACACACACATGCACGTGTGCAATATGTGGTGTAATGTGTTTTGGGCCATAAAATAAAATTACAACAGGATTGTACGGTTATGAATGCATTATAAGTTAGTTATGATGTAGTTAAAAACGATATTGGATGATAGTCATTTTTTGTGTGTGTTATGGACTGAGATAAATCAAGGGTCAAAATTGACCCGCGAACACCATGAATGGTATCAGCTTTTGAACACAACAGAAGGGTTGAAGGAATTAGAAAGGAACAGTCTGTCAGTGTTACCATTCAGCTTGGAGACTTTCATGCTAGATTTAGCGACATTTGGAAATAGTGATGTTAGCTACAGTATCTTCATTGGAAAATATACTGTATATAAGGTAACCAAACCTTATATAAGTGGTGGAAGAAGAAGATCCTTCAATAAATTAAAATGATTAATACGACAGAAAAAAAACATTAAATTACAAGGAAAAGTAAGTACTGTCAATAAATCCAGTATCAAAAGTAAGCTTCTGCCAGTGTGAATATATTGTCACTTAACTGTTATCATTGATGCAGCGACATGTGAACGTCATTCTAATTTTTGGCAGATTATGACCTGAGTTTAATTACTTTATATAAAAAAATGCATCATAGAATATATCATCACAGATTTGTATGTAACAAGTTAATTAGCTAAGCAGGGGCGGATCTAGAAATGTTTTGGTTGGGTAGCCAATCTGGGGCACAGACTCAGAGCAGGGTGGCACATTTAACACTAGAACCGCCAGAGATTTTTTATACCTAAAACCGCCACCTGGGTCAAATTGACCCGCTATTAGAATGCATTGATTTTCAAGGTAAAATGTTCTTTTATTGAACAGTGAGCTTTGATCGCACAGGGATGAAACGTATACCAATATAATCTGTGGACTCTCAGGGCTCGACATTATAAATGGCCCGCTGGCCCGGAAGCATTATTTAGACACCGCGGCCAGCATAACGTACTTTCAACTCGCCCCACAGCTGTTTGCTGTGGAGCGCAGCGCGAGCAGTCTCCCGTGAGCGGGAGCGCACTCCTTCACTACAGACTGTCTCTCTCTCTCTCTCTCTCTCTCTCTCTCTCTCTCTCTCTCTCTCTCTCTCTCTCTCTCTCTCTCTCTCTATCTATAACTATCTATCAATATATCTATCCATCTATCTCTCTCTCTCTCAATCTATCTCTCAATCTATAAGGAACCGCAGTAGACAAAAGGCATTGCTATAGCAACACGTCATGTTTATATGAAAAGGGGTGGGGTCAATATGACCCGCTTGGCGGAAATAGGTATAAATGGCAATTCTTTGGGCGATTTCTTCAATCTGACTTCATATTGACAATTTTTAACAACATAGGGTGCTACATAACACACTTTCAGGAAAAGTCACGGACTGGAAGACTTTAATATTTTATTGAAAAAAAGTTACACACAATAAAAAACAGCTCTGGGTCAAATTGACCCGATTGGCGGTTCTAGTGTTAAATCACTTTTAAAAAGTAAAAATGTAAAAATGAAAGCCCTATACTCTCTAGAAAATATATTATGAACAGCACAATTGCAAAAGAAGCAACTTCACATGTACAGTTTTAAAGATCCAGACAGTGGCGTTGCTTGGATCTAGTAACATCTGGCCCAGCCAGAGAATTGTACATTACAAAATATATACTTTATGTGTCAATAGAGTATAAAGAATATAAAATGTAAATACTGAATTAAAACTCTCTGTAATAGACCAATCTACTACCCAAACAGAAACATATGGGCATGCTGCAGCGACGTGCAGTCAGGGGAGGCAGGGGAGGCAGAGCCTCACCTGTCATACTCCAATGTAACGGAAAAACAACTAAAGAAAAACTAAATAGTAATAATAATAAAATGTCTCCACTGATCTGTGTTGTAAGTGTGATTTATGTATGATTCCAATCGCTTTTTATAGTCAAAATCAGCAAATGTGCCGAGCTCCGCTACGGGAGCGATGAGAAGTGAGGCAGGGACGTGCTCTGCCTCTCGTAAGCCCACAGTAACTGGCTGAAGCACGGGCACTAATTTAGCGCGGGCACTTATTTTGTGAGCGCGCTCAAGCCAGTTACTGTGGGGTAAGGTGAGGCACAGATGAGCTCTGCCTCACCTCAGAATGCGTCACCCCACAGAAACTGTCTGGAAAGCAGGCCCTAAGCGCATGCCTGTTACCATCTCACTGTAGGTCACCAATGTAATGTTTGTAGATCCCTTTATTACATTTATCCTCGCCATCCATAGTCTCTAAATAACTTATTTCACGTATATATGATATTTAGGCTCGCTGGTCTCATCATACAACGGCAATGAAAAAAGCACCAGGGGAGGCAGCCATAACCTCTGCCGCACTGAAGGGGGCGCACGTGAGCCCACAGGTTCTTGTTGCTACTGTTATTCTACGCAGAGACGGTAGACGCAAACAAACAAACTAGACTTTTGAAACTAGAGGAAGATAAGGAGGAATCTGACTCAGTGAGTCAGTGCCTCACCAGCCATGAACCTCACCGCACATCACTGGCATGCTGTAGGTTACTATATAAAAAGTGTGCAAATCAGTTTAGTATCCTAGCCATGTGAATAGGGGTGTGGGACTCACATCCTCTAGGGGGGTCCGGGGGCATGTTCCCACAGGACGATTTTATTAAAAGTGGACCAATTATGCAATATTTGAAAAATATATTGTAGGGCCATACCTATACAAAACATCTCTGTGAAGTTTTTTGCTTAAAATACCAAACAGGTCACCCATTGTAGCCATGCCTCATACTGCTCATACCCCTCTATTGCAGCCCTGTTCCAAAAAGGCTGATTCTGCTTTAAATGGAACGTCTGCTGCTAGCCACGCCCCTTTGTAGCGTCACGCAGCGTTCCCCTGCTAGAGAGAGATTTCTACCGGGAGAAACTCAGCTAAACGCTGCGGTGATTAAATGCCATATTATGCTCCCAACCACTTCAAGCATTATTTCTGAAACAGTATGGAGCTCAAAATGTTCTCTCTCTCGCAGGGTTTACCACAAGGACATTACGTTACACATATTCTCTCCAGTATACCTATAGCGTTAGCTCCATGGTTGGCTCTGAGTGTTAGCATGCTTGCTAATGTAAACACAGAGCATATTACATGTTACTTGTTAGACGCATTTATCCAAATACTCAATACTGTGTGCAAATGAAAATTTTTTTGAAAATCGTGTTGGTGAACACGAATCAATAGATTAAATTAATTTCGTGACTAATAACACGAAATGCCGTGAGACTGGGTTGCTTATCCACAATGTAAAGTAATTCACACAGCCTCTTCCCTCTTCTCTCTGTTACCCCATTCACACCAACGGTGTTTCGGGGCCGGTTCGGTGCTGGTGCTTGAAAAGCACCGGGTTTTCCTGTTCACACCGCAGCGGAGCAGCCTCTAAGCTCCGGAATCCGGTTCGTTTCGAGCACCAAAAAGTTGTCCGTCTAGAACAGGGCTCTCCAACACGTCGATCGCGAGCTACCGGTAGCTCGCGGGCAGCTTTTCAGTAGCTCGCCGCTCGATTATTGATTATAGCGTAGTAAGGTTGCTTATTGATTTTTCGGCCGCGGCTGGACAATAACGTTTTTTTATTTTAGAATGTTTTCTGTCACACGAATATCAAATGGTCGGTGACGCAGAGATCAAGGAACAGACGTGACAGCAGCACAGCGACAACACACACGGAGCAGTCTGCTTTCTCCACCAGCACCAGTCCAGAACCAACAGCAGAATGACCCGCTCTGAATCAGGCCCTGTCGCTGCGCGTCAGAGACACACAGGGAGGGATTTGTGTTTTTTGAAAAACACTCGTTATCGTCATGTCAGGTTTTTGGTGGATTTAATCAAGTCTTGGATTGCAGAGTATGAATGCAGGGTTGCCAACTTTGGGTACCTGGCTGGAGTGAGATTTTGATATCATGGGTTTAATTCGGTTTAATTACACATATGCGCACGAAATGACTGCTATCGTGTCAGCAGCGGGACCTGAGCATATATATAGGATATATATACAATATATACAAATACACAATAATGGACACAGACTATAAAGGGCACACAGTTTCATTCACTAATGAAAGTCAAACATGTTTGTTTCCACTGTTTTATTGTATGCCTGTCGCGATAAGCAATTTAATTGACTTATCGTACGATAAATAAAAATGAACTCGATAACTTTTCTGACCTCGATAAATTTCCATTTACATGAGGATGTGACTAGCAGTTTGAAAGGATGTACTTGAATTATTATTATATATTATCATTATGTCAGTGATCTAAAATGGTCATACAACGGTGCTGACAATATTATCGTTCATCGCAATAATTTCTGGGAAAATGTATCCAACAAAATTAATTATCGTGAGAGGCCTATACATGAAACACACACACACAAACAAATCTACAGACTTACTCCAAACTGCCAAATATATTAATTAACACACTCTCACTCTCATATACTCTTTGACTCTATTTTGGCCTAGTAGAACAATAAGCAGCAGACTTTTACTTTTTTATCATTTCTACTGGATCTTAGATCTGCGCATGCGCTCTAGAGTATTTTTGTTGGGTAATCTATGGTAGGGCTAACCCATACAGTGGTGGGGCTCAAGTCAGTATTTGCAATGTAATTACATACACGCTCCCCCCAACAGTGAAACGCCACGCGTGAGGTTTAGATTATTTCCCTGTCTCAATCCAAATTGAACTGTATGAAATAAAAAGGCACATTTGTCTTGTAGTAAATAAAAAGGGCGACCTGGAGCCAATCCTGCAATTTCCCCACAGGTGAAAGAGTTGACCTGCTGAAAACCCAACCCCTGCAGGGGGGGTCTGGGGGATTTTCCCCCAGGAGATTTTTTGAAATACTAACATAAAATACACATTCTGGTACTCTCTTGAGAAGAAAAATAAATAAATCTATTACTACACATTTAAAAAAATGAATGCCATATTAGTTTTTTGTTACTTTGTTCTGAAAGCTGAACCTGCTGCAGCAGTGCTGCTCCTCACAGAGAGAAGAGGCTGTGTGAATTACTTTACATTGTGGATAAGGGTGGATAGCCCCCATTGTTCTGTGTGTCAAAATGAAAGACAGCCCACACACCTAGCAATCATCAAACCGTGGGGTCTTATTTCATTACGTGTTGATTTCTATCAACACGTAATGTTGTATCGATGTATAGAGATGTACTACCGCAAAAGTATTCTCCGTCGGGACTTCCTGCAACAACACCACGCCGTTATCGTGATTCTGATTGGCCAGAAGACATTATCAAAGATGTTCTATTGAGAAGACGATCACTACGTGACAAAAGTTTTCAAAACCGTTTCTAGTCTTCGTATTCTTGTTTTTGGCGTGAGAATAGTTTGGGCAGTGTGAGAGCGTGAGATTGAGAGTGAAAGCGTGTGTCACACGCCAGATGCGTGAGAGTTGGCAACCCTGATGAATGTCCTCTTGCTATTTTCAGTTGATAAATACTTGTGTAAAGTTTGTGAAGGCAGGAGGAAAGCTTCCGCGATCACCGTCTCCTCTCCGTTCCTCCAAACCCCGCCCCCTCCCTGAAAATAATGAGTGACAGGCTGATAGTGACCCGATAGAAACTTTATTATTCACTTAATCACTGATTGAGATATGATGAAGCTAACTTAATCTCATACATTCATGGGATTTATGTAACAGTAAGACAGAGAATGTAAGTGTGCACCCACATGCACTATTTTTGTTTTTATAATGCTATTGTAAATACTCCTGCTGTTTTCAGACTCAAGTCCTGTGTGTGATGCATTCAAGATATTCAGTTTCTTTTTTTTTAACAGAAGACTGTAGCTAGAAGCTGCAGCTAGACTGCAGAAGTATTAGTTTTTTGTTTTTGAGGATGGAACCATTTTCACACACAGATATAGGGAGGCTAGACCTATACAATTAATTTATTATGGTTTATAATTTAATGTCAAGACGAAGAAGAAGAAGAAAAAGATGGCTGAACAACTGTTCAGTGTCAATCCTGTGGAGATCTCCAAAATAATGTTCCGCTTAAGTCTCAGCAAAACTCACAACATTTCTGGAGCCTTGTAGACCCCGAAAACTATAGAACATTCACCAAGCAGCACTGAAAATGTCTGCTTTATTTGGTTCTGTTCTACATACCTTTGTGAAGCAGCTTTTTCTGACATGAATGAAATCTAAATACAGAACAAGACCAACTGATGAACATTTAAATGACTCTATTCTATGACTCCAGCATACACATCTATGGTGGACTGCATGCAGTGCCATTCATCTCACTAACAAAAGAGTGAAATGCTTGTAAGGTGGTGATTAAGGACACTTATGTGAATGTTCAGTGATGTACTTATTATGTGGGCCATAATAATATGTGAGAAATCTTCGTTTTCTTGGACCTTATTTTTGATAAGCTTTAGGTATTGCAATTTCACACGTGTACAAAAGTATAGCTTAATTCAACTGATGAGGGCTATGTGAATAAATGTAAGCGATGTGATGCAAGTAGCTCTTGGCCACTTTCATTTTTTGAAAGTAGCTCTCAGATGAAGAAAGGTTGGAGACCCCTGGTCTAGAAGCAAGAACCGCATACGTCACGCTTACGTCGGAGGGGGGCGAGATTAACCTGAGCTAACAGTTAAGGCGAGTACGGCAAATAAAAGTTGTAACAAGCAGTAGTGCTGAGCAAAGTGACTAGAACGCAACCACACACTTGTTAAAAAAAAACACACTTTATAAAGTCAGGCAACACTAACCAGGCTTCGTGTGATTCTGTTTATTTGTACCTTACTTTGACCATCCGTTCGCTGTTATTGATCATTGTGGAGAGCAGGCAGACGTTTTGTTTGTTATTATAGCAGCTATCGGATGGAATCAATACATGGGCTGCACAGGTTGTCATGTCCGACTATCACAAGTAGAATCATAATGAAAAATACGTCGGTAAAAAGTGCCTGGAGAAAACGGCTTAGCAAGTAGTCAGTTTAGCTTCGGTTGCTATGCTAACATCACCCATGTTATACCAGAGAAACTTTCATAACAGCGTTGTGATGCCAAACAGCGTCAATTCAGACTGACACACATTCACTTAAAGGGAACTGGGGATATGTATCAGCTGCTTGTGTGACAGTCAGACAGTGAATACTTTAGAGCCGTGTGAGCTAAACCCGGAGCTAACGGGAGAATACACTCGTGGAAGAGCAGCAGCACTGCAGCGGTCGGTAAATGCCGCTGAAACACATTAATAAACAATGAACCACGGCACTCTGGAGAAAAGTATAAGGTTGGAGAAGTCGTTATTTAATTTAATCTGGCTTCGTATGATTAAAAGCAACGCAGTCCCCGGCTCGTTGTTGTTGTGAGGTGAGCTCCGTTGGGGAGAAAATCAGCGACGTAAACTGTGACGTCATGACGCAGCAGCGGCAGCACCAGTCGGGCTCTGAGCGGTGTGAAAAGAGCCGGAGCTAAACCGAAGTACCGGTTCTGAACCTGAAAAGCTCTAGCACGGAGCTTGAACCGGAGTTGCGTTGGTGTGAAAGGGGTATGTGAGGGGCAGCAGGTTCAGCTTTCAGAACAAAGTAACAAAAAACAAAAATGGCATTCATATTTTTAAATGTGTAGTAATAGATTTATTTATTGTTCTTCTCAAGAGAGTACCAGAATGTGTATTTTATGTTAGGATTTCAAAAAATCTCCTGGGGGAGAATCCCCCCAGACCCCCCTGCAGGGGTTGGGTTTTCAGCATGTCAACTCTTTAACCTGTGGGGAAATTGCAGGATTGACTCCAGCCAGGTCGCCCTTTTTATTTACTACAAGACAAATGTGCCTTTTTATTTCATACAGTTCAATTTTGATTGAGACAGGGACATAATCTAAACCTCACGCGTGGCGTTTCACTGTCAAGGGGGGCGATATAGCGTGTATGTAATTACATTGCAAATACTGACTTGAGCCCCACCACTGTATGGGTTAGCCCTACCATAGATTAGCCAACAAAAATACTCTGGAGCCGCCACTGGTTGGGACGTGTCACATCGGCCGGATGTCGCCACAGACGTAATAGGAGCGAAAATTCTGGATCTGCTTGTTAGCACCCCCTTTTTGTTTTTTAGAGAGAGATGTGTACGGAGGAAAAGAGAGAGGGTTTTGTTTTCTGACACTTTGTGAGTCTCCTGACACACCGGGGACACATATTTATGTATAAAAAACATAAAAAAGTGCATTTTGCATAATAGGTCCCATTTAAATATTTAAGTGAAATGCTTCAATCTGGTGCACTTTGAGAACAACATTAAGAGATCTATGGATACATCTCTCAACACCCATATGAAAAATAACTGCATATATTTCAACAATCAAAAAATCATTAGAATATGTCCACAACCGATAACAAACCATAGCCAATAACAATTCATTTAAACTTGTTTATTTTAGTTTTGAGTTAATTTATAGTTGTGAGTGTGTCTGGGCCCCTGAATCTGTCTCAGAGTCTGTCCTCTCTCTCCTTCCTTACTGTTTGTTTGTAGCCTTTATTTAACCAGGTGAAAAATCCCATTGAGATCAACGATCTCTTTTTCAAGGGAGACCTGCAGTAAAACTACTAACTACTACTAATCACTTCTGTTTTAAAACTGTATTTTTGGTTTACTGTCCTATAGTATTTCATACCTGTTACTATGTATTATTTTTTTAATAACTATAATAAGTATCTAAAAGGTGTGCCTTGGAAATATTTGTTTACTTAAATGATGACTAAACTGTTTGAGACCCACTGAGATAACTCAGACTAAAGTTAATCATTGTCTACAGTGCATCCGGAAAGTATTCATACCCATTAACTTTTTTCACATTTTGTTATGTTACAGCCTTATTTCAAAATGGATTAAATAAAAAAATGTAATTCTCAACATTCCACACACAATACCCCATAATGACAAATAGAAAACGTTTTTAAAGAATTTTTCGCAAATGTGTTAAAAATAATAAAATGAAATATCACATGTACATAAGTATTCACAACCTTTGATATGACACTGAAAATTGAGCTCAAGTGCATCCCGTTTCCACTGATCATCCTTGAAATGTTTCTATAACTTGACTGGACTCCACCTGTGGTAAATTAAATAGATTGGACATGGTCATTTCGTCACAGCAGTAGAGATGGAGATGAACAATAGAGATGAGCTGGCAGTCAAGCTCGAGATTCTGCAAAAAGAAAATCAGGAAATGAAGTTGTTGCTGGAGCAGGAGAGGACTTTAAGCGATAAGCTTGAGATTGAAGGCGCTAAAAAGAAGGAAGCGATGCTCAAAGCATATACAGAGAAATCAGCTTTGCAGTTTAAGCACAATGTGAAAGTGAAAGCCCAGGAAATTGAGCAGAACGTCTTGCGCGTCAACAATGAGGACCTGAACATGAAATACAGAAACCTCCAGAGGTCACACAAGAAGGTCGAAGCCGAGATGGCTGCCTTGAGAAAGGCAAACCAGGAACTCAAACAACTGAAAGAACCCTGTGTTGAGGAGCAAGGTGTAGAGATGGCTGCTTTGCGTGAGACAAATCAGGAACTCCAACAACAGAAGCAGCGTTGTGTGGAGGAGAAGGATAAAGAGATAGCTGCCTTGCTGAAGGAAAACAAAACACTGAAACAAGAGAAGGAGCGTTGTGTTGAGGAGAAAGATGCAAAGACGGCCGCCTTGCAAAAGACTAACCAAGAACTCAAACAACAAAAGGAGCGTTGTCTTGAGGAGAAATCTGTAGAGATAGCTGCTCTGCGTGAGAGAAACCAGGAACTCCAACAACAAAAGGATCATTGTGTTGAGGACAAAGCTGTAAAGATAGCTAATTTGCGTGAGAGAAACCAGGAACTCACACAACTGAAGGAGCGTTGTGTTAAGGAGGACGCAAAGATGGCCGCCTTGCAAACAACAAACCAGGAACTCAAACAACAAAAGTTGCGTTGCGTTGAGGAGAAAGATGCAGAGATAGCTGCTTTGCTGAAGGAAAACCAAACACTGAAGCAAGAGAAGGAGCGTTGTGTTGAGGAGAAGGTGGACAAGAAGGAGGATGTGGAGGTGAAAGTGGAGGTGGAACCAGAAGTGAGGCATGATGTTAAAATGAATGCCCTGGAAATTGAGCAGAAAGTATTGCGCTTGAACAATGAGGACCTGAACATGAAATATGGGAAGCTCCTCAAGTTGCATGAGAAGGACAAAGCAGAGATGGCCGCCTTGGAAAAGGCAAACCAGGAATTCGAACAACAAAAGGCACGTTGTGTTGAGGAAAAGGTTGCCGAGATGGCCGCCTTGCTGAAGGAAAACCAAACACTGAAACAAGAGAAGGAACGTTGTGTGGTGGAGGAGGCGAAGGTGGACAAGAAAGAGGTTGTGGAGGTGAAAGTGGAACCAGAAGTGAGGCACGATGTGAAAATGAATGCCCTGGAAATTGAGCAGAAAGTCTTGCGCGGAAACAATGAGGAACTGAACATGAAATATGGAAAGCTCCTCAAGATGCACGAGAAGGACAAAGCAGTGATGGCCACCTTGAGAAAGGCAAACCAGGATCTCAAACAACTGAAAGAACCCTGTGTTGAGGAGAAGGATGCAGAGATGGCTGCCTTGCAAAAGACAAACCAGGAACTCAAACAAGAGAAGTTGCGTTGTCTTGAGGTGAAACATTTTGAGATAGTCGTTTTGCATGAGAGAAACCACGAACTGGAACAACAGAAGGAACGTTGTGTGGAGGAGAAGGATGCAGAGATAGTCGCTTTGCATGAGAGAAACCACGAACTGGAACAACAGAAGGAACGTTGTGTGGAGGAGAAGGATGCAGAGATAGTTGCTTTGCATGAGAGAAACCACAAACTGGAACAACAGAAGGAACGTTGTGTTGAGGAAAAGGATGCAGAGATAGCCGCCTTGCTGAAGAAACAGCTGAAAAAACCACCAAAGGCACTCTGCGTGGTGAAGGAGGAGCTTGTGGAGGTAAAGGTGGAGTTGGAGGTGGAACAGGAAGTGAGGGTGGATCCACCTGAGCAAACCAATGAGCCGATCCCAACAACGCAGAGGAGGACAACACCACGGTGGAGAAGATTCATCAATTCCTTTTCTTGTATCCGCCCAAACATCAACGATGACTAAAAAGGAAAACATAAGACTCAAAGGCAGCCCTGACATCGGCTTTAAAAACTTTAAAAAACAAACTCACAACATCAAAAATTAGTAAGACATTAAAACATTTCAAGTACAGTCTAAAGCTCAAAGTGAGTGAGCAACAACATATACTCACAGCCAGTCAGGATATATATTTAAACACTTAACAGTTATTAGATCTGGTTAGACATCAACAAAGGTTCCAGAAGAGACTCACAGTGATGTGCAGTTTTAGCCACTAGGGGCAAAAAAACAACCTTAATTTTAAAATAAATAAACTATTCCTTTGCTTCTAGCACCCCTAAATAAGAGGAACATTTAGTCATTACAAGTTATCAGGTTTATGTTATATCGTCATGTTTGATTTATAGTGTTCATTTTCATATTTAAGTTATATTTTTCATATTTACTTAATAGTTCATTTTTATATTTATGTTATATTTATCATGTTTAGTTAATAGTCAATTTTTATATGTATCTTATATTTTTCATATTTACTTAATAGTACATTTCTATATTTATGTTTAGTCCATTGTTTTCTTGTTAAGTTAAAGTCTTGTCAATCAATAAAAAAAAAATAATGATAATGATAACAATACTGACACGTTTGATTTATTTCACGTTTGTTTCTCCTGTCTAAGTTTAGCTTCTTGCTTTTAATTTCAAGTCACCAGAGATTTAGTCTGAGAATTCAACTAATAATAACAATCAATACAAAGACATTCAAATTCAAAATAACACTAGAATTCTTTCTCGTTTGTTCCTCCTGTTTTTGTCTAGTTACCTTTGTATTGAGTGACTTTAGCTCACCTGGCTCTGCCCTGATCAATACACTGACTTAAAGCTACTTCAGTACTTACTTTATTACCTTGTTTACATTCAACAATTATCATAATAAATATAAACAAATGAAAAAACAACACTATGTATTTGATTTCTTTCAAGTTTGTTTTAGTCAACTATTTGATTTTAAATGCAACAGCACCAGCAAAATTTGATTTTTGTTTACATTTCTGCTGATGTCCAGGTGTACAGTATATCAGTATGTAGTGTCTCTACTTTAAAGAGTCCTCTCCTGCTGATGTTCAGGTGTACTGTATATCAGTATGTAGTGTCTCTACTTTAAAGAGTCCTCTCCTGCTGATGTTCAGGTGTATATCGGTATGTAGTGTCTTTACTTTAAAGAGTCCTACAATTAGATGGAAAACAGCTGCAAAGAGACAGAAAATTACAACAAAGAGACAATTAATCACCATAAAAAAATATTTTAGTAGAGAAATGTTTTCATTGAAGTTAATGTGTTGAAGGGAATCCTGTAAAAAAAAGTTTTATTCAAAATGGCACTTTATCAAAATGCAATTGAGTGCAACTTCAACGTAACTGTATTTTTGGTTCCTATTAGATAAGATGTACTTTATTGATCCCAAATTGGGAAATGTTTGCGTTGCAGCAGCATAAAAAACAAGGCATTGCACATCATTAGAAATTAAAAGAGTAGAAATAAACATTTCAAAAATTTGAAACATATCAAAATAGAAATTAAAAAGTAGAAAATATGCATTTGACGTGAAGATGAAACATATACTAATACTTCTTCTTGACTAACCACGTCACGTTCCAGGGGTGGCACCTGCCGATCCAGGCCACCCCTCTGGCCCCGCCCATGCAGCCAAGTAACATTCTGTTAGCTGGATGATTTAGGGGAGATACAAAATACAATATTTCCA
This sequence comes from Trematomus bernacchii, assembly GCF_902827165.1. NCBI lineage: Eukaryota > Metazoa > Chordata > Actinopteri > Perciformes > Nototheniidae > Trematomus > Trematomus bernacchii. The sequence continues at coordinate 13,729,979 of NW_022987714.1, read as the reverse complement.
AAAAAACAAATAAGACATCTTCACAACAGGTTTGATGTCCTCAAAGAACCTTTCTGTAGTTATTTAGTGTCCGAAAGATGAATTTCTGTTGGTTTTGGAACTTTAGCCACCATGATGTTGAAATGAACCATCCTTAGAAAATGAACAATTTCCATCCTTATTAGATTTATTAATTTGATCAAAATGTACATTGTTTAACAAATAAAATATTCATTGGTAACAAGGAAACACTGAGAAGTACATTTCATAAATTTAGAAAATCTTAAGATTAAAAGTTGCATCTGATAAGATATAATACTGTATGATGTGCCATCTGTGAACAAAACAGTGAGTACAATCAACTTTGCTTTAGCTCTTTGATCTTCACAAAAGTGTACTTTCTTTGTCTGGAAACTAGGTAGATGAGAGCAGTGAGACTTAGGCCACATTTACACGAGAACGAAACGGCTTGTATCTGCATAGTTTCTTACGTATAGCCCTATTATTTACACAAGGCCGTAACAAACGGACCCCACAAACGATAACGGGTCCGAAGGTGGATAGATTTGCAAACGAAACTCTCTGGGGGGTCAAACGAGTCCGTGTAATCGCCTCTATACGAATATTTCCTGACAAAATAACGATAGCCCCACCTCTCCCCGCCTCTGCTGCTCACTGCTGTAGCACTAGCAGTAGCTACTGTCAGTAGTGCTACTGCTTCTGACCATGCTACAGATGTTAGTACAACATCTACAGCTCGACCATGCTACAGATGTTAGTGCAACATCTACAGCTCCTCTACCACAACCAGCAGCAAGTGGACATGGAGAATTACATGAACTACTACATGTTGCTAAATCCACCGCGGGGCATAAACAGAAGGGTAGCCATGGCAACATTGCGCAGGGCTGCTCCGGGGTCTTCTTCGCTGCTTTTGGTGTATTTTGTGGCGGAAGTTACAGCGCCACTTACAGTCCCGGCATATGTACTACAGCGTATCCAGCGCTTTCGAGCGGTCTCGTGTGGAAGTACAGCGCCACTTACAGTCCCGGCATATGTACTACAGCGTTTCCAGCGGTCTCGTTTGAACAGACACGTTAAATGAAACAAATGCATGTGAACGGAAGACTTTTTTGAAAACGCATACTGTGCATAAACGCAAACGTTCCCGTGTAAAAGCAGCCTTAATTAAACAGGTTTTGTGTGAGGTGTGAAAAAAGTAGAAAGACACGATAAAGCTCTGTAGAGCTGAAGGGAACTGCAGACATGATAAAATCCCCCTGAGGGTTTGTCACTACAAGTAAACCCCTTAAACATCATGATTAATTGATTGATTAGTGCAGCAATAATCAAAACACTTTTTTTTACAATCCAGTGTTGAATTGTGTAGGATGTAATCAGTATTAGGATAGCCTCCGACTTCTGACCTGCACCTTCATTGAATAGGGTTTAGGGGTCTGGGTCGAACCAAAAACAGGCGTGTAGTCTGGCTCTCCTGCATCTTCTGGCCAGATGAACTTGAACCTCCTCAGAAGCGTTACCACAATGAGGAAGAGCTCCATACGAGCCAGAACCTCTCCGAGACACATACGATGACCTGCAGGTAAAAACGCATATTCTCCATAACCTAATGACATTTCTTCAATCAAACCTCCAATAAATCTTTCAATCTATGAATGTGCTTAACGTTTGACTCACCTGTAGAGAATGGCACGAAGGCTTCTGGTTTAACAAACTCTCCCCGGTCATTGAGGAAGTTTTCAGGGTTGAATTCATGGGGAGATTTCCACTGTCCCTCCTCCTTCAGCACTGAGGACAGGTTAGGAATGATAATGGTTCCCTGAAAATCAAACAAGGAAGAATTGAAAAAGAGCTGGATGTGCAGTACCAGTCAAAGGTTTGGACACACCTTCTCATTCAATGGTTTTTGTTTATTTTAATTGTTTTCTACTTTGTAGATTAATACTGAAGACAACACAACTATAAAAGAACACATATGGAATTATCAAGTAACCAAAAAGTGTTAAAAAATCCAGAATATTATTTATATTTTAGATTCTTCAAAATAGCTCCCTTTTGCCTTGACAACAGCTTGGCTTCTCTCAGTCAGCTTCATGATGTAGTCACCTGGAATGGTTTAAAATGAACACGTGTGCCTTGTCAAGAGTCAATTTGTGGAATTAGTTGCCTTCTGAATGTGTTTGAGACCATCAGTTGTGTTGTGCAGAGGTAGGGTTAGTGCACAGTGGATAACCCTATTTGACTATTGTCAGACAATCTCAACATCCACTGTTCAGAGGAGACTGCGTGAATCAGGCCTTCATGGTCCAATTGCTGCAAAGAAGCCACTACTGAGGATGAACAAGAAGAAGAAGATAATTGTTTGGGCCAAGAAACACAAGGAATGGACATTAAACCAGTGGAAATCTGTACTTTGGTCTGATGAGTCAAAATTTGAGATTGTTGGTTCCTACCGCTGTGTCTTTGCAGTGGTGGCCGGCCCATAGGGGCGCTAGGGCGCCGCCCCACCTCTTCCCACATTCTAGATTGTGATTAAAAAATATTTTAATTTTTTTATAAAAAAATGAACAAGGTACATATTATATAGTTGGTGTCAGTTAAATGTATAATCTACGATAAAATATAGATAAAAATTGTTTTACAATGTCTAAAGTTACTGATAAGTCACGTGTTTCCTGCTTGGGGCGCAGAAATCTTTGGCCATAGAGTGCCACAGTGAGTGACGTGTCCTAAAACCCGGAAGTAAGTTAGCATTTTACCACTTCCGGTTCCTTTGACAAAAACCAATGCAATTTCTCCATAGGATTTTGGAAAATAGCTCGAAATAAGGTCTGTGGTTGACACACATTTAAGAGACGGATCACGTTTTGTTCAGCCGGATAATATCCACATGTCTACCCTACTTTATTCTTCGTTTTCCGAATGCCAGGAAGTATTCTTACCTCGCTTCTGAAGCAAGATGCTCGGCAGACATGTGCTACCAAGCAAGCGTACTCGCGATTGAGAAACACCCACGGTGTATACTGCCACCCGAAGTCCCCAGCCGGAAGTCCCCGGAGTTGGGGACTGGCTTCAGTAGAAGCTGCTGGGACTCCCAGCAGCTTCTACTGAAGCCTTCCGAGTAAATCGCCAGAACACCGACACCTCCTCATCTCCACCGCTCCCATGTTTTATTTTGTGTTGCCATAAGTTAGTCTCTCTGCGTTTGTGCGCTGGGCGAATGCTAATGCTAATAATGCTAATGCGAGGATAATAAAATGGCGGCTCTACAAAACATTTCAGAGTTTTACGGGGCGTGGTTTGCAATTCGCCCAGCCAATCAGAACTGGGGCACTTTTTTCCCCCAGGATAGTACCATCTCTCAGCAGGCACTAAAAATGGGGGTAAAAGTTCCCGGCACTAAGTACTCTTTTTGGTGTGAACGCGACATAAGCATAGCATTCGCGCTAGCGTTGGCATACACAGTAGCGTTAGCATACATGCTAGCGTTAGCCATACTAGCCTGTATACCAACCCAGTCTCACGGCATTTCGTGTTATTAGTCACGAAATTAATTTAATCTATTGATTCGTGTTCACCAACACGATTTTCACATTTTTTTCGTGTCACACAGAACGATTTTAAATGCAATGTATTTCTATTGGTAGTATGTTTCGTGCCTGCAACACGTCTTTTTGTCCGGTCGGGTCTTGGAAGACCAGAAGCTGTGTGGTTCATAAAAACATGTTCTTACTCAATATCTTACCCTAAGCCTAACCCTATCCCTGTTATTTTAAATTGTATAATGTCTGAGTTTTTTTGCCGTCAGTGAGGAAAATAAATGGGGCTCAGAGCCTCAGAATACTGAAATCTGTATTTTATGTCATCTTTTTTTCCTTCTAATTTGTTATTATTTGGTGCAGGCACGAAACATACTACCAATATAAATACATTGCTTCTAAAATCGTTCTGTGTCAGAATACTTAAATCTGTATTTTTTTTAATGTCTTTTTCCTTCTAATTTGTTATTATTTACATTGCTTTTAAAATCGTTCTGTGTGACACGAAAAAAATGGCGAAATCGTGTTGGTGAACACGAATCAATAAATTAATTTCGTGACTATAACACGAAATGCCGTGAGACTGTGTTGTGTATACATGCTTATTGCACAGCTAGCATTAGCTATATTTACCTTGTTTATACTTAGCGGTCCTATGTGTTAATCTTTTTTTTATAGTTTCACTCCGTTTGAATGTCAGTGGACTGCAATAAGTCAATAAAGGAGCATGGCTGCTCATTCCCTGGCTCTCAAAAGAGTTTGGCTGGCTGTTGAATCTATGTTCACACTGAGACAGTACAGCACATAGAGAGAACAGTACACACCAGTGGCGAACCATGTCTATCACAACTGGACCTTCTGTAGACATACACCCCCCCGCCGCCGCATTTTATTTATATAATTAAATCGATTTTTTTGTTTGTTTTATCTAAGTGTTCCAGGGTATTCTCTGAATACCTTGAAGGCCCTGACGGTTCGCCACTGGTACACACATATCAGAAAAAGCATGAACAAACTAGAGTCCACATGGATGATGCTATGTGACTAGCCATGTTTAAGAAAGTAAACACAGCTGTCCAATGAGGGCTACAGGATAATCAAATCAAATCAAATCAGGTTTTATTTATAAAGGATAGGGATCAGTAAGCATAATAAGGAGGTTGACAAAAGCAGGCACTAAAATAATAGACTGTATCAAGTGCTGTGTGCCTTTGAGCTAGCCCTGCGTTGTAATAGGACCAGTGGCGAGCCGTGACTTTTATACCTAGGCCCTCTGACCCCCACCCCTTCCCTCGAAAAAAAAACAAAAAAGTAGAGTTATTACGTCACAGCGTATACCTCAGCGGAATATCAAAACAACGGCCCGGGGTGCAAAACGCATCAATGACAGCGACCCTCTACCACACAAAACAACACCATTTATATAAAACACCTATCATGACAGGGCACCCACAGCTAAGTAACAATTAAAAATGAATTAAGTTGGCACGGCGGCCCACATTGAAAATGACTTAGGCCTACCTATGATGATCAAATCACTTAAACACAAAGTCCATCCTCCTGTCCTTTTGGATGAAGCACTTGATGGCGGGGTCATGCAGCTGATCCTTTGTCACTCCAATTTATCATTGTAACTCAATCTTGAAAATGACTTGGTTAATAATTTCGCAACGATGTCATCAGGATAGGGATCAGTAAGCATAATAATGGCTCACTGACATGAGCCATCATGAACGAACTTATGCTAATCATAAATCTATCGATCATAAATCTATCGATTAGATTTATGATTCGAAAATTATAAAAGTAGGGTAGACATGTGGATATTATCCGGCTGAACAAAACGTGATCCGTCTCTTAAATGTGTCAACCACAGACCTTATTTCGAGCTATTTTCCAAAATCCTATGGAGAAATTGCATTGCATTTTTGTCGAAGGAACCGGAAGAAGTTTACTTCCGGGTTTTAGGACGCGTCACTGCGGTTCTCTATAGCGGGCCCTCTGTGAATGTACAGAGGGACCAACAAGCTCTCCCGTCTTCACATAACTCGCAGAGACGGCATTTAACCCTTCACATTCCAACAGAAACTGAACAGGCAGATTCGAAGGATTTATTTCTTTGGAAATGTTATTTTAAATACAATTAAATCAAGTTATTTTGGTAAAACTAATGAAAAATATAACTAAAACAATATTTGTTTTAAGTATATTAAAGAAAAAAATGCTTTTTAAAAAAAATGTTTTCAAATATTATTTTTTAGAATATCTTAGACCCTCAGAGAGGGCCTAGAGGGCCCTGACGGCTCGCCACTGAATAGGACCTCATTATGTTTTGAGTTTGTGTATAAGTTTGCTTAAATGTTGGTAGAGCCCCCCCTGGAGAAAAATGTACCAGCCACCACTGTGTCTTTGTGAGACGCAGAGAAGGTGAGCGGATGGTTTCTGCATGTGTGATTCCCACCGTGAAGCATGGAGGAGGAAGTGTGATGGTATGGGGGGTCTTTGCTGGTGACACTGTTGGTGATTTATTCAGAATTCAAGGCACACTTAACCAGCATGGCTACCACAGCATTCTGAAGCACCATGCCATCCCATCTGGTTTGCGCTTACTGGGACCATCTTTTGTTTTTAAAAGACAATTACCAAATGTGGGGGAAACTTCTGTAGCAATTGGAGTCAGGACTCAAAGGAGACACGTGGAAAGCTGGAGCTATGATGGCAAATACTGAGGTTTTATTTGGAGCTTCGGCCGGATAATTCACAAGACATGTCACGGGCCACGGTCTGACCACACGGTTGAGATGCCACAATCAATTCTCAAGAGCCTGTCTCTGGATAGACCTTTGAACTAGTTTGGAGGAGGGTAATCCACATTCTTGACTAGATAGACTAAACAGCTGGGGACACTGAATCAGTTGCAGCTGACGCCTATGGCCTCGAAGATTTCACACCTTGGAGTCAACAAGCCCCGAGAAGGAAGTCTTCCAGTGTCCCCACAACAATAAACTCTGACCGAGAGTTGCCCGGTCATGAACTGATAACAATAACAAAATGCTTGGGCAGCCCCTCCTTAAGGGAGATAACGGCTGCTCCATGTTGGGCATCTGCATTAGAGGGCAAAAGGTAAACATGTATACAGAATTATTCCCTGACACCAAATACACCTCCAGGCTATGTAAGGGCTTTTTGACTAAAAAGGAAAGCGGTGGAGTGCTGCGTCAGATGACCCAATTGAGATGGTTTGGGATCAGTTGGACCGCAGAGTGAAGGAAAAGCAGCCAACAAGTGCTCAGCTCCTCTTGGAAGTCCTTCAAGACGGTTGGAAAACCATTCCAGGTGACTGAGAGAAGCCAAGAGTGTGCAAAACTGTCATCAAGGCAAAAGGGGGCCACTCTGAAGAATCTAAAATATAAATCATATTCTGGATTGTTTAACACTTTTTTGTTTACTAGATAATTCCATATGTGTTTTTTTTTATAGTTTTGATGTCTTCAGTATTAATCTACAATGTAGAAAATAATTAAAATAAATGCGAATGAGAAGGTGTGTCCAAACTTTTGACTGGTGCTGTACATAACTATGGCTGTCACTGCTCTTGATCCTTTTCCAAGGTTTGTATATTGAAATCTAAATCTAATCCCCGCCCCCCCCCCCCCCCCTCCCAATTTCATCAGGTTTCACCATACCTCTTCGCAGTCCTCTTCACAGGTGTTCAAATGAGCTAAAAAACGTATATTTAACTATCACCAATTATTGATATTTCTGGAGGCAATATAATGTTCTTTTATCGACATAATTAGGATATGTTATTTATTAATATGTCTATTTTTGGATTTTAATAGTATTTCTTGGAGCTAATTGGAAATTCACATCAATATTATCAGCTATTCCCTGTATTGCAGATCGTACCTTTTAGTGTTCAGAGGGAAACTGCTATAATTTCAAGGCTTTTTACATTTTTATGACACATAATATTGTCCTCTTACCTTGGGTATGGAGTATCCCATTAGCTGTGTGTCTTTACTGGTGCAATGGAAAACAGAGAGAGGAACAGTGTCGGCCACCCTCTGGATCTCATGGATGACAGCCTGTATAACAGAGACACAGCTGGCAGAGCATCAAACTGTAACGTTGTTCAAACCCAGATATATTACTACGTTTTTACAATTCAAAGACACTTTTAAAATGTTCTTATACCTGCACATAGGGCATCTGATGCCTGTCTTCAAAACAGGCTTCATTTTTCCCATCCAGAACATTGTCTATTTCCTGCTGACAGCGTTCTGGTGAATACAAAGAAAATACATTATGATGTAGAGAGACAAAGATTTAGTTAACAGAAAGAGAGAACATTGCAATATGTTTTACCCACTGTGCTTAATGGCAGCCTAACTGTTGCTTCTCAAATATTTGAAGACAAATGAAGTGCAGATGTGTTCTGTGTCCATGCGTCTAAAGTAACGTATGGATTGACGGGACTTGTCATGTTGTCGTCTTCTTTTGACTTGATAGATAGATAGAATAGGAGGATGAAACCCTGTTTAATGGTCACACATGCAGAGCACACAGCACACACAGTGAAATTTGGCCTCTGCATTTAACCCACTACTAGGAGCTAGGATGATGTTGTTATATGAAAATATAGACCTATAAGTCACATGTACAAGCAGCTTATATGTTTGTGTAGTGGCCATAGTTAATATGACAAGATCAAAGGCAAAGGTCTGTATTATATAGGCTGAACGAGTCTGTTTATAGAGGAAGTCATTGTGGATTTGTGGGTCAAACAAAAAGAGACCTACGTTTTTAGGAGAACAAAATTCATTCGTCAACAACATTTTAATGTATTATAAGTCACTAAAGGTAATGATGTTGCTATGTAAGTATTGTACCACTTTTCGTTCTACGTCACTTAAGTAGGCAATAATTATAGTGTTCCAAACCATGATCTTTTAAACCTTACCGATTTCTTTTTTTGCTCTAACCTAACTAAGCAGTTGTGTTTTCAATGTTAAATAGAACAGTCATGTGATTAACGGTCACATGTTTAATCTACTATTGTGGGACCCTTTTGCA
>NW_022987714.1:12968679-13121264 GCF_902827165.1 Trematomus bernacchii | reverse complement strand
TTATAATATTTCCCTTCATCTGGGGATTCTGTGCTGGAGAAGATCATGGGGATGTTGCAATCAGTATACATGCTATTACTGCTTCCTATGGGGTGAAAACAATAAATTGTAAATATGAAATTCTGCAAAATAAAAAAAGTGTTTTTACATTTTTTAAAAAACTGTTGTCTTCAAATCATAGTATAGTATTTCCTACATATAATTTTTTAAAAAAGAGTCACAGTATAGAATGTCTGAACATTTATTTTTAAAAGTACTAGGTATAGTATGTTAAAAGTATCGTGAAAAAAGACCAAGTATAGTATGTAGTAAGAATTATATTATATATTTTGTCTGCAATGTCAGTATAGGATCTCAAAAAAAAAAATAAATAAAATAAAATGAGAGAAAGTCATAGTATAGTTTGACAAAAGATCTTGAAAAAGTCATGACATTGTGTGTGAAATGGTTTTGAATAACACATCAGTATTTTTAAAAAGTAAAATGGTATCAAGTGCATCAGACAACTCAAATTACTCAATTTGAACCATATTATAAATAAGTAAAGAATGGTCATGTATAACAGGGCTGTTTAATAGTTTTCGGCGTTTCAGTGTTTTAGTGTTTTCAGTGTTTCAGTGTTCAGGGTTTTGTGTGTCAGTGTTTCAGTGTTTCAGTGTTTTGTGTGTCGTGTGTCAGTGTGTCAGTGTTGCAGTGTTTCAGTGATTGTGTGTCAGTGTGTCAGTGTGTCAGTGTTTCAGTGGTTCAGTGTTTTGTGTGTCAGTGTTTCAGTGTTTTGTGTTTTTGTGTTTCAGTGTTTTGTGCTTCTGTGTTTTTGTGTGTCAATGTTTTCAGTGTTTCAGTATTTCAGTGTTTCAGTGTTTCAGTGTTTTGTGTGTCAATGTGTCAGTGTGTCAGTGTTTCAGTGTTTCAGTTTTCAGTGTTTCAGTGTTTCAGTGTTTTGTGTGTCAGTGTTTCAGTGTGTCAGTGTTTTGTGTGTCAGTGTTTCAATGTTTCAGTGTTTCAGTGTTTTGTGCTTCTGTGTTTTTTGTGTTTCAGTGTTTTCAGTGTTTTCAGTATTTCAGTGTTTCAGTGTTTTGTGTTTTGTGGGTCAGTGTGGCAGTGTTTCAGTTTTCAGTGTTTTGTGTGTCAGTGTTTCAGTGTGTCAGTGTTTTGTGTGTCAGTGTTTTTGTGTTTCTGTGTTTCTGTGTTTTTGTGTTTTCAGTGTTTTCTGTGTTTTTGTGTGTCAGTGTTTTCAGTGTTTCAGTGTTTCAGTGTTTTGTGTTTCAGTGTTTCAGTGTTTTGTGTGTCAATGTGTCAGTGTTTCAGTGTTTCAGTGTTTTGTGTGTCAGTGTTTTCAGTGTTTTCAGTATTTCAGTGTTTCAGTGTTTTTGTGTTTTGTGTGTCAGTGTTTCAGTGTGTCAGTGTTTTGTGTGTCAGTGTTTCAATGTTTCAGTGTTTCAGTGTTTTGTGCTTCTGTGTTTTTTGTGTTTCAGTGTTTTCAGTGTTTTCAGTATTTCAGTGTTTCAGTGTTTTTGTGTTTGTGGGTCAGTGTGGCAGTGTTTCAGTTTTCAGTGTTTTGTGTGTCAGTGTTTCAGTGTGTCAGTGTTTTGTGCTGGAAACATTTGTTTCTTCATCATCCGTTTGTAACTTTTTAGGAATCTGACTATCTTTTAGAATTGCATCAGATGCTATAGCCACCTCAAAGATACGTTTTTTTTAAAAATGTTTTTCTCTCGTCCTGACTGAAACACTGAAAACACTGACACACAAAACACTGAAACACTGAAACACTGACACATTGACACACAAAACTCTGAAAACTGAAACACTGCCACACTGACACACAAAACACAAAAACACTGAAACACTGAAATACTGAAAACACTGAAAACACTGACACACAAAACACTGAAACACTGAAACACTGACACATTGACACACAAAACACTGAAACACTGAAACACAAAACACTGAAATACTGAAACACTGAAAACACTGACACACAAAAACACAGAAAACACTGAAAACACTGACACACAAAAAACACAGAAGCACAAAACACTGAAACACTGAAACACTGAAAACACTGACACACAAAACACTGAAACACTGAAACACTGACACATTGACACACAAAACACTGAAACACTGAAACACAAACACTGAAATACTGAAACACTGAAAACACTGACACACAAAAAACACAGAAACACAGAAACACAAAAACACTGACACACAAAACACTGACACACTGAAACACTGACACACAAAACACTGACAACTGAAACACTGCCACACTGACCCACCAAACACAAAAACACTGAAACACTGAAATACTGAAAACACTGAAAACACTGACACACAAAAAACACAGAAGCACAAAACACTGAAACACTGAAACATTGAAACACTGACACACAAAACACTGACACACTGAAACACTGACACACAAAACACTGAAACACTGAAACACTGAAAACTGAAACACTGAAACACTGACACACTGACACATTGACACACAAAACACTGAAACACTGAAACACTGAAATACTGAAACACTGAAAACACTGACACACAAAAACACAGAAACACAGAAACACAAAAACACTGACACACAAAACACTGACAACTGAAACACTGCCACACTGACCCACCAAACACAAAAACACTGAAACACTGAAATACTGAAAACACTGAAAACACTGACACACAAAAAACACAGAAGCACAAAACACTGAAACACTGAACATTGAAACACTGACACACAAAACACTGACACACTGAAACACTGACACACAAAACACTGAAACACTGAAACACTGAAAACTGAAACACTGAAACACTGACACACTGACACATTGACACACAAAACACTGAAACACTGAAACACTGAAATACTGAAACACTGAAAACATTGACACACAAAAACACAGAAGCACTGAAACACTGACACACAAAACACTGAACCACTGAAACACTGACACACTGACACACTGACACACAAAACACTGAAACACTGCAACACTGACACACTGACACACAGACACACAAAACACTGAAACACTGAAACACTGACACACAAAACCCTGAAACACTGAAACACTGAAAACACTAAAACACTGAAACGCCGAAAACTATTAAACAGCCCTATTATATACTATGACCATTCTTTACTTATTTATAATATGGTTCAAATTGAGTAATTTGAGTTGTCTGATGCACTTGATACCATTTTACTTTTTAAAAATACTGATGTGTTTATTCAAAACCATTTCAACACACAATGTCATGACTTTTTCAAGATCTTTTTGTCAAACTATACTATGACTTTCTCTCATTTTTTTTTTTTTTTTTTTTTTTTTTTTTGAGATCCTATACTGACATTGCAGACAAAATATATAATATAATTCTTAACTACATACTATACTTGGTCTTTTTTCACGATACTTTTAACATACTATACTAGTACTTTTAAAAATAAATGTTCAGACATTCTATACTGTGACTCTTTTTTTAAAAATGATATGTAGGAAATACTATACTATGATTTGAAGACAACAGTTTTTTAAAAATGTAAAAACACTTTTTATTATTTGCAGAATTTCATATTTACAATTTATTGTTTTCACCCCATAGGAAGCAGTAATACATGTATACTGATTGCAACATCCCCATGATCTTCTCCAGCACAGAATCCCCCAGATGAAGGGAAATATTATAATGGAGTTTTTGCACTTCGGCCAAAGTATTCATGTGTATGCTGTTTTTGACACAAAGATGCATTACATCTACAAACAGAGCATACAATGCGAGCACATGATACACTTTTGGTGTTTGTTTCATTTCTTCGGTAATGTTACAGAATGTTTCGGAAAATGAAGATTCCAGTAACACTTTAAAAGTTTCGTTTACAATCGTTTCCCAATGACCCGGAATAGTACTGCCAGAATGAACGATATCCAAAATGTCTTCTAGTTTACAAACTTCAGCCGTTCTGTTTACACGGGGATCACTATTCATTCTGTTTTCAATCGTCATCAACAACACACTTATTAAACAGGTATTGACTGCATTCTGATAGATATATACAGATTGTTTTCCATAGTAGTTACCCATTTTTTATTTTACTTTAAAGAAAAGTCAAAGTATCGAAAAAAAAAAAAATCCCTGGCTTCAATCAACCGCTGGTTATTAGTCTTCTTCCTATCCATCCAGCTCGGCATGGATCTTTTCAAGTCTCTCCTTGAGGCGTCTGCAGTTTTTGAGATTGTACAGAAAAGCCTCCGAAGCGCCTTGGATCCTCCATTCAGCCGTGTAAATGTTTTGTTTTTTATCATTAAGACTCTGGTCATTCACTGTAATGAAGTCGGCGAGCCAAAGACTTTTCATTAACGCGTTGTAATTGTTTCTGAAGAAATATTCTGGAATGTCATTCAGACAATCGTGTTGCCTCTGGCCGGGGTGACTGACTCGGCATCCATTGCAGATTTTTTCTCTGTACCGATGCAGCACCCTCTCCAGAATATCAACCAACTCCGATTTCACTATGTTCATAAACAGAGACGTCTTGGCCCCAGGAGTAACATCAGCAGCAGTAGTACTGCAATATGTGGGTGTCCACAATGGTGGTGATGATAGGAGACAGGAGTTTGTTCCTGGCTGCAACTCGCGGGGGAGACTTGGTTTTTCTCAGATCCCTGGCTAGTTTTCAACGGTCGTCTTAGTGGGGTCCTTCGTTTTAGATGATTTGCTGAGTGGGGGGCGGACTTGTTGCGTTGAGTGTGGGGATTCATCTGTAGAATTGAGAGTTTTTAGAAAGTTCTTCAAGCGTTGTAGCTTTTTCATCTATCATTTTCAACCAAGCAGCAAGAGGTCAAATGTAAGAATAAGTAATAGTTTGTCAAGATTTTACGGAAAAAGTCAGAGAGCGATGTCGCATCTTAAAGACAGCTTGAACTGGATAGATGGTTAGTCTTTTTTCAAACATAACATACGTTCTGCATGTTAGTATATTAGGCCAATCGGGTTAGGCCCTACTGCCCCACTCCCTCAATAGGGAAGTCACGCTTTGGGGAGAGGTGTTTAATTTCACAGATCTGACTTGATTGTTGTTGTGATGGCTGAAGGAATAGGGACGGGGGAGGAAAATTCAGAGGGTGAAGAAGCAGAAAGATAACTTGTTTGTAAAACGGACAGCACGTCAGTTTCAGGAAAGATGACACCGGTTTTTATGCATGACATGCCAAATATCCTGAAGCCCTACAGAAAAAGGTATAAGTATATTGTGTTGAAAATATCGCAAAAAAGTCGTAATATTGTATAATGTATTAGTTGCATGGTGTATTTTGATAAAAATCACTGTGTAGTTTTTCAAAAATATAATGGAAAAAAGGAGAGAAAAAAACAAATATCACAGTATGTTGAAAAATATGAAAAAAGTAATGTTGTGTTAAAATAACATGAAAGAAATCAAAGTAAAGCATCATAAAACATATATTTAAAAAAAAAAAAAGTTATGTTAGTCAAGTCAAGTTATCAAAACCGCATTGTTTCATCGAAACAGTGTTAAAATCACAAATTCTCCATTTAGAGTTTGATTCTTTAAGAAACTAATTTCATTATAAATTAATTAATATTTTACCAAGTTATAAAGTTTTGCATCAATTAAAGTGTAACTATAAGTATCTTTGTAGGAGAAAAAACAAAAATCCTTCAAGTTATTTCCAGAAAACTGGATTGTCTTACTAGAAAATGCCTTTAAGAGTCACAGTCTTAAAGAAAATCTGTTCAGAAAAAAGTACTACCTTCACTTTTTTAACTCTTTCTCATAAAAAAGTCCCCTTGATCTCTTCTCCATCATAATCTTTGAGTTTGTAAACAGATGGTTGACGAGGTATGCGTTCGGACGCCGTAAATAATTAGTCGGTATAACTCTGTTCATATTTTTTTTTTTATCAAAGACCCTCTCGCCTTGGAAATTCTTACAAGTTCCCCCTCCTCAAAGTTCATTTCCGTAGCATCTTTCCCCCACTGATGCTAGTGACCCCCCTTTGTATGCTAATTACCCCTTTGTTCGAGGTGTTATCACATGTAGATGTGTTCAGTTAAACACTGAGATTTTCAACATGCTACTCGACAAAATGATTTTTTCATATTCTTTTGACAAACTATACTTGACTTTTTTACGGAAAATCATGACAAACTTTAATGTGACTTATTCTTAATTTTACCATACTAAAGTAAGACTTGAAAATACTATATCGTTGTTTTTTAAATTATATTTCAACATATAAAAGAGAACTTTTGTTTGTGTTAACATAACATTGACAGGCTTTTCCTTGATCATTTCAACATGAAATGAGTTTAATTTAATTTTTTAAATGATATTTTAATATAGCATATTGACGGAGATAATATTTACGGGCCCTTTGAGTAGAATGTTAAAAAGTAAGCTAGTCCCAGACTGTAGGGCCCACTCCTTAGGTTGGCTCCACTTAGGTTAAATTACTTTAGTTAAAAATGAGGACAGGCTAATTAGATTGACAACAAAAGGGTCTGAGAGTCTCACAGTTTTGTCCTCCCAACAGTGTAAAATCAATTTGATGCAGCAGTGAGTCATTGCAGTTCATTATGTGTTTGAATATATCAAAATGTTCTAAGAAATGTTTTAAAGCACCCAGGACTCTCATTTTTGCCAAGACATGACTTAATACACGATGCAAGTTTTAAAAGCTTTTGCCTGGAAGTAGCAGATTAAGTGATTTAATGGTGGAGCAGGATTGTTAAGAAACCCAATTCCTTACAAAAGTACTTTATATTCTACCAAGAAAACGAATTCCTTACAAAGTACTATTCTATCAGTTGTAAAGTGTTGCACACTTCAAAGTGTATCTAAAAGTATCCTAGTAACACAAACAAAAGCAAGGAAGAAAAAAAAAGAAAAAATCAGTAAAGTCATCTAACAAAACATATATTTAAAAAAGTAATGTTAGTCAAGTCAAGTTATCAAAACGGTATTGTTTCATCGAAACAGTGTTAAAATCACAAACTCTCCATTTAGAGTTTGATTCTTTAAGAATCTCAATTCATTACAAATTAATGAATATTTTACCAAGTTATAAAGTTTTGCATCCATTAAAGTGTAACTATAAGTATCTTTGTAGGAGAAAAAACGAAAATCATTTAAGTTATTTCCAGAAAACTGGATTGTTTTACGAAAATCCCAAAGTGCCTTTAAGAGTCACAGTCTTAAAGAAAATCTGTTCGTCTTAGTGGGGGTCCTTAGTTTTGGATGATTTGCTAATTGGGGTGGGACTTATTGCGTTGAATGTCTGTATATTCAAAATATAATGGAAAAAGGAGAGAAAAAAACAAATATCACAGTATGTTGAAAAATATGAAAAAAGTAATGTGTTAAAATAACATGAAAGAAATCAAAAGTAAAGCATCTAAAAACATATATTTAAAAAAAGTAATGTTAGTCAAGTCAAGTTATCAAAAACTGCATTGTTTCATCGAAACAGTGTTAAAAATCATAAACTCTCCATTAGAGTTTGATTCTTGAAAAAAACTCAATTCGTTACAAATGAATGAATATTTTACCAAGTTATGAAGTTTTCCATACATAAACGTGTATCTTACAGTTCCTTTGTGAGAGAATTACGCACAAATCTGTCATATCAAAACATTCTATTGCAGTATTTTATCTGTTTTATGTGCACTGTTGGAGGAGCCTGTGACCTATGTTTTTCATTGACATATCTACACTGTAGCTAATGGGCATATGCCATAAAGCCTTGAAACTTGAAAACTTAAAATGATCAGAAACTGCATTGTCTCACTGAAAACAGCTCTAAAGAAAACCCAATTCCATACAAAGTACTTAACTTTCTACCAGTTGTAAAGTGTTGCTCACTTCAAAAGTGTATCTAAAAAGTATCTTAGTAACAAAAACAAAAGCATTAATGTTAACAACACCTCAAAGGGCGGACTCCTGAGTTCCGTAATGCCCCCCTAACATGACACTTAGATTATTTTCATCATCCAGGGCTCAACCCAAGTAAATGTAGCCTCATGTAACTTCATATAGGGATTCATTAATAGTTGTGTGAAGTAATTAAAAATTACAAAATACAATATCAGGGGGTCATTAACATATTTTAAATTATTAATTTCCTCTCAGAGAGACTTTGTTGTAGTTAATAAAGTAATTAAACATTAGTTCACAAGCCATACAACTTAAGAGAACATCCTTAGTTAACACAAATCATATTAAAAAACTAATCTAATTTAGAGAGGACAATAAAAGTTTTAGGTGACTTAGTGAATGAGAATTAACGGCTGATAGGAAAATCAGGAGGTGACAGGCAGGGGGGAGGGGATGGGGTGTTAGGGGGTGTGAGGGGAGACAGTCTCACACATCCAGACTCCATTTTTCATGAAGAGCCTCAGACGGAGGGTCTGAACCCGGCACAGATACTGCACCCGTTTCTTGACTGGCGCTCCCGACGGATGGCGGTAAGTTGTCACAGGCGTCTCGCTGATTAAACCCATATCGATGCGTCTCTTTGCCATTTTCGTTTTTGAAAGTTTAGGTGACTTGGTGAGTGGCTTTTTATCTAGTTTGCACGGATTTATTTTTCATCTAACTCCACCCTCCACCTCTATCTTCTGACATCACAGCAAAAGGAAGGGGGAAGGGGGAAGGGGTGAGAGGAGGACGGGGTGCGAGACAGTCTCACACAACTTCAAAGAGACTACCTTAACACTAATTACAAACACTGATCAAAGGACATACATCAAAGGGCTAATTAGATTGACATCAAAGGATCTACTACAAGGGAGAATCTCACACCTACATGTTATAACACCTCCCACCTTACATCAAAGGACAGACATCAAAGGGTCTAATTAGATTAGACAACAAGGGGTCAGACATCAATGGCTAATTAGATTATACAACAAAGGATCTACTACAATGGGGAGTTCACACCTACATGTTACAAACACCTCACCCCTCACATCAAAGGATAGACATCAAAGGGTAATTAGATTATACAACACAGGATCTACTACAACAGGGGATATCACACCTACATGTCACAAACACCTCACCCCTCACATCAAAGGATAGACAACAAAGGGATCAGACATCACAGGCTAATTAGATTACACAACAAAGGATCTACTACAATGGGGGAATATCACACCTACATGTCATAACACCTCGAACAAAGGGGCTCATTAACATATCAAAGGGGCTCATTAGCATAAGTAGTAGTACTGATGAGGCAGGTGTGACCTGTCACTTTTTATGCATACTAATGTGATTGAAGGGGCATTTGTAATACTACTTCTATATATTACTCTTGCTGTTGATATGTATATATATATATATATATTTGCCATCTATCAATCAATCAATCAATCAATCCATCCATCATCTGTCAATCTCTGCAAGGAAGACAGTGATATAGTTAGAGTACAAGGGTCTTGAGTAGGCCAGCATGTCCTATAGAAAGCAGTTATTATATCTGTGTTGATGCAGAGATAACGCTAACAGAGCGTAGCACACTTAAAACGTTTTTGGGTAAAGTACTTTCAGAGGCATCCCAAGATGAGGTTGCAAATATGGTTTATGAGTTCCACGCTGTTTAACAAATGAGGGGGTCACTCTTTTAATCAGCTACCATCTGCATGTATCATTTCTCCAACAGCCTCACCACATATTGCCTTTCATATAATCTTAGACAATCAGAACTATGATGTTAAATGAGGATGTCCACAACTGTGTTCCCCTGCCATATAATCATTGACTAATGTGTTAGAAGCTGATTAATCAGTGGCTGTGCCCTGCTGTTAGGCTCAGCTGGACATTGGCGCTCTTTGATGGTCTTCAGAGGAAATGGGCAAGGGCAAGAGCCTTTGAATGTTTTTTCATAATGATTTGCTTTCTGTATGATCGGCTTCATCCTGAGAGGATGCGTTATCTAACAGCTTAACATAGCTGTAGTTGGTGAAGTCCAAGAGAGAGTAAATCAAGGCCAACTCCAACTGGGCTTGAGAAAGAGCAAAGACTGCCAAACATTAAGTCCTCTTCACAATTGTTGGATTATGTTGACAGAGCAAACTACACACCTGACTTGCTCTCTCTCACACAAACATGGTCAGTAGGCTTGTGCAGACATACATAAATGTTCTCTCCAACTCTGTCTGTACAGTTGTGATTCATCTTGGAAGAAATGTCAGCCCAAGGACAGTTGAACCTCCATTGAAGTGGGGGAAAAAGGATGTGAAACTGTAATACAATTCATCTGGTTTCAAGAAATGTCATCGCCAACTCACTTATGGTTAAAAATAAAACACAATTACCAACATAAACCATTATGTTCTAAGCAGGCAATAACCGTAACATTTGAAATTAGTAGTTAAGAGCAAACTATACCCAGTAATGAATTTTGGTGGATTTTTCCACACAATGAATTTCTTTTGTTTGCTCTTCACGAACATCTGAGATCAAATATATAGCCCCTATATTCTCAGTTATGTTCACCATCTCACAAATGTTGTCTATCTGTGTAACGCGGAGTGTTGGAACCCAAATGCTGCACACAGGAAACCAGGAACAGTTCTTGATCAGGTTTAATTTGAAAACTCAGCTGGTACAGAGCAAGGCAGGTATGGTACACAGAAATACAAAAAGTCCAAGCAGAACAAACCAGTATGGAGCAGGCAGAGGATCGGGAAACCAGGTAATTGTTCGATGCAAAGAGCACCAAAGAGCCACAGGCAGACAGGAAACAGAGACGCTGGTGTGTTTACCGGGGCTGTATCCTGATATATATTACATGCTTTAGGAGCTGTAGGTGTGTGTTGTACAGTGTGTAGGTGCGTGTTGTACAGTGTGTAGGTGTGTTTGTGTGTGCGTAGATGCGGCGGACAGACAGGTCTCAGTTGGTTTGGTTTCCTCTGCTTACTTTTAATACTTGTAAATAAAAATGTTGGCCTGTAATTCACAATTCCCCATTGTAGCAGCCAGAGGGGGGGATATATCCAGTCTCTGATAGTGTTACGTTATTATGAGTTATTATATATTCATATACATATATAAATATATTTATATATATATATATATATATAAATATATGTGTGTGTGTGTTTGTATATGTCTGCATCTGTAGCCTGTTATTGTCTCATTATACTGCAGTCAATTAATTCAAGTAAATATATAAGTCGTCATGAACACAGTCCATCAGACATAGTGCTGCTGTGCCTCCTGTCATCATTAATGGACGTCTCTTTAAAATGACTGCTCAGAGGAGAGGATTTCTCATTTCTCTAAACGCCTGCTGCTTCCACTCCTCTTTCCTCTGGAGGAGTGGCTGATCAGAGGGGTGAGCTGGAGGAGTGGCTGATCAGTGGGGTGAGCTGGAGGAGTGGCTGATCAGTGGGGTGAGCTGGAGGAGTGGCTGATCAGTGGGGTGAGCTGGAGGAGTGGCTGATCAGTGGGGTGAGCTGGAGGAGTGGCTGATGAGTGGGGTGAGCTGGAGGAGTGGCTGATGAGTGGGGTGAGCTGGGGGAGTGGCTGATCAGAGGGGTGAGCTGGAGGAGTGGCTGTGGAAAAGTACTGAGTTGCAGCAGGTGAAGGGAGGAAGCAGACTGTGACAATCTGTTGCTTGACAGGTACAAAAGTGTTCATTGTTTTTTTTAGAGCATGTTCACTTAACACAGCTGGCTCCTGCAAACAACAATCAAAACACCAAGTTGAAAGATGCTGAAATTCATATATTTGATGGGAACTGCTGAGTCTCTGTGAGTTTCTCACACATATAAAAGAGATGTTCCCTACTGGTCTTATCAAAGAATCCTATTTCTATCCAGCTCCCTCTAATCCTTTGACATTTAATAAACCCTTCAACCTCTACCTGAATTTGATTTATGACATAAGCTCCTGCTCTGTCATGGGCCTACATTATGTTGTCATATCCTGTTACAAAGAGAGGCAAGACCGGAGGCGAGGCACAGGATCAATGTTTAACATCATTCTTCTTCTGATGTGTTTTCCTCAGAGGAGAAAGGTTACAGTTAGAAATACTTTGTGCTTGAGGGATTTTCCACTGCCTGTTGACTCACTTAATGCACCTACAACAATGCCAAGACAGGCTGAGAGGAACAACACAGACATCCCTTTTTCATGGAGATCCCCTTTCCAGAAGTTTGCCAGTGAATATGCATGGACAGAGTGATGGAAGTCATTGTGGCTCTGAGCCTGTGTGGGAGTGAGTGAGTGGACATAAGCATGTCCTGCTCCTCCATACAGCACATGTGGAACCACGCTTATAGAGAGTGTGCACTGATGTCACTTACCATGCACAATTTCATAAGGTATGTGCCACATGGGGTACACAATAAACTAAATAAAAGGGAAGTGATATTCATGGGGTGTACTATGAGTGATGACATCGACATAAATATGCATTCCAAAGAGGAAATATCTCGGGATAAGTGTGACCAAGAGTGGACATAATATGGTAATATTCAGCTTCATATTCTTATTTTTTGCCTCTACTGTGACATATTTACATGCTTTAATGTTCAAAATGCTCTTTATTTTTCGCACAATGGCTCTGCTGCAGCACCTCTTTTCACCCTCTGTCTGAAACCAGAGCCCAGTTTGCTCTGATTGGTTAGCTGGCCGGCTCTGTTGTAATTGGTCAACCATTTAGACATGTCCCGCCCCTTAGCCTATCACGTAAAATGTGTTGGAGCACTAGCAGAAGTGCGGGTGTTACATATTGATGTCACTAAGTTATAGAAGTAAACAAAGGAGTCTAATGGAGGCGTTTCAGGCACGAGTGTGGGAGAGAAACTCCCTCTGGAGGGAACTTTGGGCTGGAATTTTTGCTTTTGCACACCATTTACATGCACAAACCCAATAAAGGGAACAAGGGAAATCGCCAAAGAGCATAATAGGTCCTCTTTAAATCAAATTAAACAAGGCTTAAATAGAAGGTCAACAATTACATTTTAACTTTAGGATCCATTTAAATTATTCAGATGAATATTTTACCTAGATTTGTATTCCTTTTCGAAGCACTTCCCTTATATATTGACTCCAACAGATTCAATTATTTGGATTCTACTGTAATACAATTCATATGGAATGGCAGGATGAACCAAGATTAAAAATGAAGTTTCTTAAAATATTAAAATAAATGAGTGTGCTAGATTAACGTAACCTGAAAGCTAACTTTGATTATTGTATTCCAACACATAATACACAATACCACCTGTTGCTAAATGAAGCAACAGGTGGCATATCTACACAACATAAATTGAGCTGACAGTGGTCACATGCTCACATGTAGCTCCGGAGGAAACTTGGACCGATCAGAAATGTTCTCCTTATGTGTGAAATATTCAAAATCTTCAGACATACTTATTGAACCTCCCTTTGCTTGCTTCAATATGTCAGTGGGGAGGCATCGTTGTTATCAAACTCCTCAAGAAGACTTCCTACAGTGCCTACTTTTTTTAGCATAGCATCCAGCTGTTATTAAAGAATCTGGCTCCTTTTGAAATTCTAATTCGTCTTCAAAAAACTTTCTAAAGCTTCACTCGTCAGTATGGTTTCAGATATATGAATGTACAAGAGAAGCTCTTACATGCCTATGGCTGCTGGTTGCTATTGCTAATATCGCTGTAATGCTTTGGCTCAGATTTAGTTTTCTTGCCATTCCCAATTTGTGATGGATTCTTGATTGGGCAGTGAATACCATTTGCGCAGTTGACTCAAATTGTTTTCAATTGTCGATCAACACAATAAAAAAGTTTGCTTGCAGTTTCCCTGTTTCTCGCTCCCCTCCCCATCGAAGGAGCAATGCGGCAAGATCAGCTGGAGACAAACGATGGTAAAAGTCCATTAGTGAGTTCTGCATCTTGGTAATTGCCTCTCATTAGCCTCATCTCTGCAGCAAGGTGCCACCACTTGTCATGAAATTCTGAAATTCATCTATGAACTCATATTTCAACGAGGTGTACTGCGGGAAGGGCAGGAGGAGGAAGCAATCTTGGAGAGGGAGAGCATAACATTCAATTCAAGATTCAGATTCAAGGCTTTATTGTCATGTGCACAGTAGCTACAGTGATATGGCAATGAAAAACTTAAGTCACAGGCTCTTCCAACAGTGAAACATGAATATATATAGGACATAAAACAAATATTAACATAGTGAGTCTTGGGGACACAGTAGTGAAAGAAAAAAGATTCAGATTTCAGAATGACTCAACTGTACAGGAACAATTTTGTCAATCTTCTTGGCAAGCCATAATAAAACTTTATTTTATACATATATATATATATATTAAAGGGCTCTCACTGAACAAAGAAAATCTATCTCCACTATTTCCCAAAGTTGATGATGTGTCTTTAACATAGCATAACACCCATAACATACATATTTATCTAAATATGTTTTAGGTTATTGCCAGCATGACATATTGTTATTTTTACAGTCATTACCTTTAAAGCCTGAAGGATAGTTGTAAGACCCTAGAAAGCTAGAGGCAGACTCATTTGGAAACCATGGAGACACAGGGCATAAAAGGGTCAGCCCTGCGTGAGTGTATGCACCGGAAATATTACCTCTCATTATCCTACTTTGATAGACATTAGAGGGTTGTGAGGAGACAGGGTGAAAGGGGAGAAGAAGGGAAGGCAGGTAAGAACAGGATGTGAGAAAAAGGAATACAGAGGAAACAAATAATAGGAAATGAGGTGTGGAGACATGAGGAAAAGACACGAGGGAATGAAAAAAACAGCATATGGCAGAGGACAAAGAGAAGGAGAAGATGATTAAAAGTAAGAAAATGAATCATGTGAGGATAAAAAGCAGGATGGCTGAAGACAGTAATGGCCTCATTGGGAGTCTGACAGCAGCAGTGCTGGTCTGAGGAGAGATTTGATCTTCGTCTGTAATTTCCCAGAGTAAACAGATTTAAAATAAAATGGTGAACATCTTGCTTTGTTTATGTGTGTGCATGCACATTCTGACTGTGTTTGAAAGTGAAAGTACACAAATTCATGTCTTGCAAATGTTTCTCTCCATCATCAACAATGTAGTATTCGCTATACCCAAATGTGAGCATGTGCTAAAGAGGGAGACGGTGAAACACACAAGACAGGCTAAATAAAGTGTTTATTTTGTAACAGTTGTGTAACGTTAATGAATGGGTTTTTAATGTTTTTTTATGCGTCATTAGCTCCAAGTAAATTCTGAAACTCAGTTAATGACTGTATTTATTTACTGATTTAATGACCTATTCGTTGTTGGCACTGTGAAACATATTTGTTGACATTATTGTGAGTTTATTTTTTTGCTAATTAGAGAAACATTTTTTAATTAGTGATGGGGACCCCATCTGGGACCTTCTCAAACAGTATCTTAATGCGAGCTAAATGTGTTTTATTTTAATAAAACATATTTAGGCTACATCATTGTATAATCACTGGGTGGCTGATCAGTGGTGAAACGTTTGTCTACCAATTGGATGGTCAGCGATTCAATCACCAGCCCCTGTAGTCAACATGTTGAACTGTCCAAGATACTGAACCCCATATTGGTGTTTTGTAAGATGCTATGGATAAAAGTGTAAGCTAGATGTAATGTAATGTTTAATTATGCTTAGTGTTTGTCGAGTTAAAATAAGCGTATATGGTTCCACTGTAATTATCAGAGAATATACAGTATATCTCTTGGGTTATGACATATCCACCCCCATCTCTCTTTATTTTTTATCTCATTTCTGTTCTCTTCCTAATGCTTAGTTTTCATTTTGTTTTCTTTGTTTTGTAAGTAAAGAAAGTAAAAACATGGTCAAAAGCCAATGTGATTTTTTTTCTTTACATTTCGGAATGCTGTGACTTTAAATCTGTGGCAAGAAGAAACAGTTTAATGATACTTTCATGTTTTGTTTACCAAGAGATAATCTTCACAAATAAACACCACTTTTTGATTATATCCTTAATTAAATTGTCAAAAGTAACAAGCTAATCATACTGTACAGCTACATTAGAACTGTGATTGGGGGTATTTACCAGAGGTGGGGACTCGAGTCACATGACTTGACTCGAGTCGGACTCGAGTCGCATATTTTTGATAAAAGACTTGACTTGACTTTGACTTGGTATTCATGACTTGAGACTTGACTTAAGCTTGAGACAGATGACTTGAAAGGACTTGACTTTTTAAAATTAAATATTTGCGTTTGTTTTTGTATTGAGATATTACATTTAGTTTTTTCGAAACGTGATTGGGTGATTATAGCGCCGTGCGCGCAAACCTGGCAACCCACTAGACCGCAGGAGTGTCAGTTAACATGGCAGCGGCTAGCGTTACTCCAAAAATAGTCAAGTTTGGATTCAAGGATTATGTTGTTGATGACGATAATAAGAAGTGAACAGCGGTATGCAGGGTCTGCAGCATAAAGATCAGTCACACGACCACCAAAACATCCAACTTCATTCGTCACTGCAAAAAAACCCACAGAGAAAGGTGCGTGAATGTGTTGTTAGCTAGAAAGCTAACGTTAAGTTTAAGCTACGTTAGACTTGGTTTCAAATCGATTAAGCATTGCAAAGAGAAGACAAAACGGTAAATGAACACTAGAACGCCAAGGGATTCATTTGTACTAACTCTGATACTGACGGGCTGTCAGGAGAGGGAGAGAGAGAGAGAGGGAAAGAGATGCCTCGTTTATTTCCCCTGTGTTATTATCAGAAGTTACTGTACACTTTTGAATAATGTAGTTCATCTACTTTTAGTAGTTTGTTTAAATGTTTTAATTATGTTGTTTTTGTTTGTAGAAGTGCATCATTCTTTGATTTATTGTAAAATGAATCTGAACTTTTTGATCTGTTATGATGATAAACGAGGTACATTTCAAAATTAACCCAATTAAGTGAGTTTTAAATCGTCCTACTTAGTTTATAAGGAAATTATGAAGAGGAACACATTAAATGATTTGAAAATTATATCTATGTAGGTGCTGACGCTGTTGGCAGTTCTAGTGTTAACAGAAATTTAAATTAAATATGTGTAATGGCAAATGCCATATATACGATTTTCTTACCTGGAATTCTGCCTTTTTGAACAGACTTTTTGACTGAGTCCTAGCTATATTGTCTGCAGTTCTAGGGTTAATATTGATCTAATATGATTGTCATCGGTCTAAATTAGATTTCAAATGATTAACTGTGTATCTAATGAAGATCATAGTGTGGGTTAAATCCATTTTCATAACCACTGTCTTTTAACTGATTTAAATGCGGAAACTGGGCTTATTCATCAGAATTTTGTATGACTTGACTTGACTTGCTCGACCTGAGCAATGACTTGACTTGACTTGCTTGACTCTCACCACAGTGACTTGGGACTTGCTTGATACTTGTAGGCCAAGACTTGAGACTTGCTCATGACTTGCACATGTAGGACTTACTCCCACCTCTGGTATTTACTGACAGATTGGGTCCTGAAGAACAAAACGTTCTTCAGCTTCTGATAACCACAGCCCTTATTTTGGGTCATTAAACCAGAAAGTCAAACAATAAACAATGAGTCAGCGCTTCAAGGGAACAAGAAGTGCTGACTAATTTCCTGGTTTAAGGACTCATTCCTGACGCACTGCATTGGCCTTGACTAAGGTCTTCGTTCTCAAAGGGCCATCCTGTGTATTTGTGATGCCGGGCTCCACTAGAGTTCCCTTACAAGGAAAATACAAATAAACAGAGGTATTTCCTTCATTTCAACCCTTCAGACAAACAGAAATTATAGAATAGCTGTGGCAGGAGCCATAAATTAGTTTAGTAAGAAAATTGCATTAAAATATATTGGATCATGGCGCAGTGGGTGTAGCAGCCTCTGATTTAAATGAACTTTTATTAATAATATTGCGCTGAATTCTGTCATAATAATATCCTTGAAATAAAAGGACTGAGTTGTCACTCAACTGCTGCCAGAGGCTTCAAGCTTAGATGCTGTTCACACATCTGTCCTAATACCGTTTTATCCTTTTATGAAACATTTAAAAATATGAACATTAGTTGTAGTATCATAGTCATTTTTATTCACTTACATTAAAAAGGAAGATAATTCAAATTTACATTGAATTAAAATGGATTAGAACAAAAGCTGAGGTGTCACATCAATGTCTAAATCCTCAAATAATTTAAACATGCCATAAGTGGCTCCATAGTCAGTTTAGTATTAAAGGTCCCCTATTATACTGTTTTTCATCAATATATTATAGGTCTCATATATACAAAACATATCTCTGAAGTGTTTGGCTCGAAATACCAAACAGATCATGCATTACAGCATCCCATAATCCCCTCTGTTTCAGCCCTGTTTCAAAAGTGCTGATTCTCTGTCTGTTATTTTAGATGAAAATAAGGAGCCACTCCCAACGCCCCTCTGCAAGATATTTGGTTAAAAAGAACACAGGCACTTTCACACCGGAGTACTTTTCCCCGTACTTTTCCCTTTCAGTTCCGATAGTTCCTAGGTTTTTGCATTCACACCAAAAAGAGAACTTAGTTCATGAGAACTTTTCCCCCCTTTTCAGTCCCTGCTAGAGAGGTGGTACTATCCTGGGGAGAAAAAAGTACCAATTTCTATTGGCTGGGCGAATTGCAAACCACGCCCGTAAAACTCGGAAAAGTTTTGCCGCCATTGTATTTGCTGGCATTAGCATTATTAGCATTAGCATTAGCCCCGCGCACCAACGGAGAGAGAATAACTTATGGCAACACAAAAAAAAACATGGGAGCGGTGGAGTGATGAGGAGGTGTCAGCGTTCTGGCGATTTACTCGGAAGGCTTCAGTAGAAGCTGATGGGAGTCCCAGCAGCTTCTACTGAAGCCAGTCCCCAACTCCGGGGACTTCCGGCCGGGGACTTCGGGTGGCAGTATACACCGTGAAGTTGTTTGCGGCCTGCCAGTAAACCCAAAGCAGAAGAAGAAGAAGTGACGTTAGCGGCCTCATTTGCGTAATCTTCCCTCAGGGACTTATTCCGGTGTGAACGCGATCTGCTCTTAGTTCCATAGGGGAAACTAAGTGCTGGGAACTAAGTGCTGGGAACTAAGTACGGCAAAGTACTTGGTGTGAAAGCAGCTAATGGTGCTCCAGGAGGAGATTCAGGTGATAAGGTTGGCGGTAGTTACCTTGGTTGGTTATTGGCTAATGGTTACACAAGCCAAAAAAACGTTATGACATCATAAAGTGGCCAAAATCTAATCAGCTCATTTTCAGACAGGTTTTTATATAAATGGATTAGGACAAAATGTGAGCGAATCTTTTTTCCTGAAACTTTCAGAATCTCTTTACACAGAGGGGACACATGTTTATGTATAAAAGACATGAAAAAGTGCATTTTGCATGATAGGTCCCCTTTAAGTGAAGTGTGGGTTTTTGGTTGGTCCGTATGTGTGTGTGCATTTGTCCACAGTTTGACTATAGCAGAAGACATTAGATTTCACTTTTAAAGAGGGTATCCCCGTAGTATAACTTATCATTTTAGTACTGTCCATGTATAACTCATGGGAAGTCAATTTTTTATTATTATTTGTGAATAATGAATAGTACTTACTTCCAACCAAATTTCTCAGTAAATTGGAAGCACAGCCATTTTTAATTGAAGAAAAATGCAGTCGCACTTTCTACCAATTTCATAAATGTGTTTTGCCATTACCACACTGCTGTTGGTTAGTTTAAAAAAATGTAATGGCACTTAGCACTTCCTGAGGATAGTACATTCTTATCTGCTCGTTGACTCAACTAGAACCGACGGAAACCACGCTTTTGAATTCACTCTTTGTCTTTTTTTATTTTGATTTGTAGAGTGGACTTTTCAGACTAAATAAGTGAAACAAACACCTATAATAAAAGGCTTTATTTTTGGAATAAAGGCAAAAGACCACTCGGCTTCAACTGAGCATTTCATCTATAGAGACTAAAAGCAAATGAGTGTATTTAATCATCTAGGGCAGGGTGGGGAACCTTTTTCCTCTCAAGGGCTATTTCAATTTGTTCAACATCCTCCAAGGGCCGTACAAATTATTGACCTCTGCTTAAAAATACTAAAATCACAGCCCATTCATTTCGCCTTTCTTTCATGCTGTGCAAAGAAAAAGCAACCTCTTAATCCAGATATCTTACCATGACTCGCGTATGCATGCACGTGCACGGTTGTGGCATGACCACCAAAACAGAAAGATATGGACACAAGATGTGTGCAAATGTATTTAGTTTCCTATCCATGTGAACATGATTGAAGTGGGGGGGGGACCTAACCTCCTCTAGGGGGGTCCGGGGGGCATGCTCCCCCGGGAAGATTTGTTTTTAAATGTTGAAGTCAAAAGCATCAATCTGGTGCACTTTGAGAGCAACATTAAGAGATCTACTGTATGGATACATCTCTCAACACCCATTTTATACCTGTTTACTTTATTCTCTTATTTTTGTACAACTATAATGATCATATAAAGATGTGCCTTTACCTCACTGGTTGTAGAAAAAGCTTCTTATATTCGTTAGCATAGCTAGCTAACCAGATGTTAATAACAACAAAGTTATTGACTGTATGATCAGTATGACAGATGAACAGATCGCCACTGGGCTTTCAACTAAAGTCACAGCCACGAAAAACTGAGGCATGTGTACGGCTCCTTATGGCTGCAATTTTTTGCACCCCTGATCTAGGGTTTACTTAACAAAGTGCCATACAGACAAACAAACAGTGACAGATACGAGTCATTACAGAAGAAAAGATTATTCTGGACCTTATAGTATTACATGGCTCAATTGGCATTTGCTTATGATTGATCTAATTTCAGATATGCTGCAATCAATAAATGTTCCACAATCAATCGTCACATCATCCCTTCAGATACCTGATCAGACAAACACAACAATCTAGTCATTCAATTGAATTATATAGCAGCTGTTTTAGATTAATCTTTTTTGTCAAATCCGTTTGGGAATAGGCTTGGAATAAAATTAAAATAAACATAAAAATACTATCTGTAAAATATCCCAATGTCTTTTAAGGATGTAAAATAGAGGCAATCACGGGTTGTAGTAACTAGCTAGCTAACCTAGCTATCGAGTAATTTCAAATATACTGAAGAAGCAAGTTATTGCATTTTAACTATGAAAGGCTGTGCCAACAATGACAGTAAACCGACTTTATAATCCTCGAACGTCAACAATCACTCCGGCCCCGATCCCAGCTGTGTGCATCTCTTTCTAGTATCTCTGTTACCATTGTGTTTTGAGCTCATGCAACTTTTTGTATTTGCAGTATTTCTATCACCATGTACATGTTTTGTGAAGTTGGTGAATTGTTTCTAAGTGCTGCTGCGCATATGTTGCCAATAGGTGAAGATGTCTGTTTAGTTGCATGTGTTTTTTAAGTGCATCGTTTCTGAAGCTGCAGTGCGTTTCTCCTAATGGAAATGTTTGGGCCGTTGTAGTGCGTTTACACCTATCAGCCACCGTATTCACCGTAGTAAAAAATGAAAATTAAGGAAGAAATAGACTGCTTTTATAAAGTGATTTCTCTAGTCTTTGAGACCCCTCAAAGTGCTTTTACAGTACATTGACCAGTAATAATTCACAAAGTGGCAGAGTCTGCTAATCACTTCTGAACATTTGACCGTGCCATAAAGAGCGATTTTGGGTTAAAGATCTTGTCCAAGCACTGCAGTGGCTGCGGATCTTACCACCGGCCATACCATTGGAGGACGACCATTTACCTCCTGTGCCAGAGCCGCTGCTTAACTAAAACAGGAAACAAAGCTGTTCAAATAACGACAGTAAATAAACCTTCAAGGGGAATTGCCTGAATGCCAAAGAAGCGAGCTATTTGTATGGAATGAACATCCTTATAGAGAGAGTCCTTGAAAAAAAAATAACAACCTCCTTGAGCTAGCAATTATTTTCCAGCTCAGTTTGTCTGTTTGTTCATTTGTTGCCTGTATGTCAGCAGGATTACGGAAGAAAAAACGAATAACTGTTGGTACAAATGCCTCAAATAGGAAAGGTTTACATAGACAAAGCATGGAGTATAGTTGCATTGTGAATTATATAGAAATATCGTGATCTTATAGAGCAGGGGTGGGGAACCTCCGGCCCCCGGGCCGTATACGGCCCGCGAGACCATTTGGTACGGCCCTCGAGGTAATTTATAAACACACGCAAAAAAGATTTTTTTTTAAGAACTCTAGACCGCAAAGAAATTAAACAAGCGAGTGCCTGTTTTTCCTGGGTTAGGTCAGGGTCCTTGAACACAGCACGAGCCTAACTTGTCATCACGTGGTATATGTCCCGTCTGACAGGGGTGCAGTTCTGCAGGAGAGCACCGGAACGCCGCTCCGGGCCGGGACTTCACAAATTGCAGTAGGCCTACCCATAAGGAGCTGTACACATGCCGCAGTTTTAGCGTGGCTGTGTCTTTAGTTGAAAGCCCAGTGGCGATCTGTTCATCTGTCATACTGATCATACAGTCAATAACTTTGTTTAGCATCTGGTTTGCTAGCTATGCTAACGAATATAAGAAGCTTTTCTCCAACCAGTGAGGTAAAAGCACATCTTTATATGATCATATAGTTATAAAAAAATAAGAGAATAAAGTAAACAGGTATAAAATACTATATGACAGTAAAAAAAAGTTATTAATAAACAAGAATACAGTTTAAAAGGAGAGTGATTTGTAAAATATTTATAAAGAAAATCTGCTTCCAGTTCTGTTTCATATGGGTGTTGAGAGATGTATCCATAGAGCTCCTAATGTTGCTCTCAAAGTGCACCAGATTGATGCTTTTAACTTCAACATTTAAAAAAAAATCTTCCCGGACCTAGAGGAGGTTAGGTCCCCCCCCACTTAAATCATGTTCACATGGATAGGAAACTAAATACATTTGCACACATCTTGTGTCCATATCTTTCTGTTTTGGGGGTCATGCCACAACCGTGCACGTGCATGCATGCGCGAGTCATGGTAAGATATCTGGATTAAGAGGTTGCTTTTTCTTTGCACAGCATGAAAGAAAGGCGAAATGAATGGGCTGTGATTTTAGTATTTTTAAGCAGAGGTCAATAATTTGTACGGCCCTCGGAGGATGTTGAAAAATGTAAATGGCCCTTGAGAGGAAAAAGGTTCCCCACCCCTGTTATAGAGCCACATAAAAGGTACATTGCTCAACCAGAAAAAAGTAAATCCCTGCTACGATTATTTATAAGACATAACGTACCATAGAGAAGCGCTCCTTTATTTTTCTTGAAACCCTTACACAGCGTCCACACGGCAGCGTGCGTTGAAGCTTGCCGGCGGGCGTGTCTGAAACTCGACCAACAACCAATCACATGAATCTCCCGCCCCGGACACACAAGCACACGGTTTGATTGGCTAGAGCTTGTACTGGCATATGATTTGATTGGCTGACCCTTCCGTCGAAGCTTCAAAAGTTGAACTTTTCTCAACTTTTGAAGCGAGCAACGCGAGCAAAGCGAAGCGACGGAACCACAATGCAGTTCGGCAAAGCGTGACGTCACCCCATTAAAAGTGAATGGGAAGAAGCGTTGAAGCTTCAACGCACGCCGCCGTGTGGACGGGCCGTTACGCTTTTGCGGGTGTCGAGTATGCTCTGTTCTCCTCTCCTCTCCTCGTCATTTTGATTCCCCCCTTCAATAATCTTCATCTTCTCCGCTCTCTTGCCTCTCCTCTCCTCTCCCCTCCTCTCTCTTGCCTCTCCTCTCCACATTTTCTTTACATTTCTTTCTTATTTTGCTTTCCTAATTTTCTTCCCATTTCCTCACCTTGTTCTCCTCTCCTTCCCTCTCCACATTTTCTTCTTCTCTCTTTTTCGGTACCTTGTTTTGTTCTCCTGGTCTTTCCTTTCTTCCCCTTATTTTCTCCATCTATCCTTAGCTTTCCTTTCTTAATTTCCTCTCTTCTCTACATTTTCTTTTTCTCTTCTTTTCAGTTCCTCCTTATATACTTCTCTTCGCCTTTCCTTTGCTTTCTCTTTCACATTGTTCTCCTCTCATCTTGTCTCCTCTCCACACATCACACCGGGAGTCTCCCAGGAACACCTCCCCAGGCTGTTATTCCTCAGATCCACAGCTGCTGTGCTCCCTCTCTCTCTCTATCCCTCACACAAACAACCACACAGACCAGACACCCGCCTCATATATGCACACAGCGAATACCATGCATAATGATTTACACAAACACACACACACAGAGTTGCTCTCTGTGTCTCCAGGTGGAGGGAAAAGTCTATCAACATAACAGTAATTTGCTTTCAGTTGCCAGACAAAGGAACTAAGCGTAACACTATTTTACGCCAGACTGGCTTGCTTGTAGTTCAGCTAATAGGCTAAATGGTGGGTTATTGCCTAAGGTCAGCTGTAGTTAGATGTTTTAATAATGATTTCATTTCACAACAGTCACAAACTATGCCAAGGCTAACGCTCTCATTACGGCTGGCCTACACCAGGTCAGGGAGACGTGGATGCGGCACCAAAGGGCGTTTCATTTAAAACCTTAATATTCAAAATGAGAAAAATAAATACAAAAGGTACCTGGGGTATATTTTGTGAACACTCCTGCTATAAATCCCATGCTACTAGTTAGCCCTGGCATTGGTTTCTTTAACCATGACCATATTTCAACACGTACATATTAACAAAGGTCTTTATTTCTTTGTGTATTCCAAATATAATGGAATATTAGCAGGAAATCTCTCAGGCATTCCGAATTGCTTTCAAATATGTATTCTCCTTTAGATTTGAGTGTTTTTTCTTCGTGTTATACCTACTGGTACACATGTGAATGTCAACACATACTCAAACACAACACACACTCAAACACAACACACACTCTAACACAAATATGAGTGTTTAATTAATTGATCAACCTCCAAACTTAAATAGATTATATTTGATATTGCTTATTTATTATTTTTTATCTTTGTCTTTTTGTATTTATTATGCACTCTTTGTCTGAATTACAGCGCAAGCATTTTACACGATGGCTGGAGTGACAATTAACATCTTGGATGTCAGGACCTCGACACAAACTGATGGACCCAAATGCACGACCCAGAGACAAAGTCTTGAATGTAAAAGAAATGTATCTTTAATTTCAAAGATCAGGTAATCCCTTTTAACAGAGTAGGTACTGGAATTAACACCGTTGGCGCTCATCCTAATTTTCGGCCTTGATGTAACAACATTCATAATTAAGTAAATGTAACACCCTTTTCACCCCCGTTACACTTTACATTTGCCCTACGATGGGCGCTGTAAGTGATGAAAGTGGGGGATGTTGGCTTATCAGGCGCCCGCAGCTCACAGCCAAAGTGTGAGCGTGGGAGCGAGGGTGCGAGAGAGAGGGTGCGAGAGAGAGGGCGCACCGGTACCGGCGCTGTTGTTATTAGAATCTGGTGCTAGCTGCGGTAACGGATATAAGAAGTAGATGTTTCTACAACCAGGGTGGAGGAGAGCTCTCCTGTCAGACTGAGAGGCTCAGTGAGGTAAAGGACTCTCTGAGTGTTTGGATAGTTAATTTTAGTCTAAGTCATCTCAGTGGGTCTCAAACGTTTTGACCACAAATTATGTAAACACATATTTCCAAGGCACTCCTTTATAATTATTAGGATAAATAAGAACAGGTTTGAAATCATTCCAATGTATTCTATAGGACAGTAAACCAAAAATGTTTGTAAAGTTGGAGAGATACAAAAATATGCATGAATAAATAAATGTTAACTAGGTAAAATAAGATGTGAATGAACAACAAAAATAAAATAAGTTACATTTATTTGTTATTGGCTATGGTAGGTTATTGGTTATGTTCACATACTTATTTGATTATTAAAATGTAAACCGATCTTTTTGATATGGGTGTTTTAGAGTTGTACCCCCTAGATCAGAGGCCTGTACTACGAAGCTGGTTCAACCTAACCTGGATATGTTTGAGTTAGCCAAACAGTGGATCGCTCAAGCCAGCCGTGTCCTATCTAGTTAGGTGCGCGTTCACATGAAAGGGGTGGTATTTGGAGCATTCGACCAATCTCAAACATGGACAAGCGTACTGACAGCGCAGCGTCATACTTCCTGAATGAAAAGTGAACTTTAATATTAGTCAAATATGAAGAAGTTAAACTTTAAACATCCATGACTTAAACACTTTATCCAGGATAAAAGCCACATAGCTGCACCTGCAAGGTGAATACAGCTGGTAAAAGAAAAAGCGTTTGAATGCGTACATTAACAGGTTTATGAAATCACTGCCCCGTCCAAGACACGAGTGGATCTGACTTTAATTACATTTGACTCGAGTGTTTCGTCAACTTAATGTGTTGCTTAAAATAATACTTCTGCATACAGTATGTGACACTGTAAGTGTTGCACGGCCAGATACAGCTCAAGAAGCTGACTCAAATAAGGAAATATATGATACATTATGATGTGATATGATATGAATGATAATGGGACACATCGACGTCTGCACTCACAGTGCCGCGTACTGTACTACTGTTACTTTGATCCGGTTACTTATGTTGTGGCAGATATTTAAGTAAGCTTTCTTAAAGGTGGGGTAGGTAAGTTTGAGAAACCGGCTCGAGATACACTTTTTGTTATATTCCATGGAATGCTCTTAACATCCCGATAGCAATGAATATCTTAAGTGTTTTGACAAAAAATCCATAAAAAAATGTCATCTGTGGAAGCCGTAATACTGTAAAAAGCACGACCAATTATTTTAGCCGGCCCGGCTAAAATAACTGGATGGCCTACCTGCCTGTCAGCCTTCCATCTGTGCACAAACATATCTCGTGCCCTCATTGGTCATGTGCGCGTTTGTGTGTGTTGGAGGAGGGGCTCTATAAGGAAGTGGCAGATTTTCTCCGGTTGTGTATTTTCAAATTCTAGCGATCTTGAGCCGGTTTCTCAAACTTACCTACCCCACCTT
Source organism: Trematomus bernacchii (assembly GCF_902827165.1). NCBI lineage: Eukaryota > Metazoa > Chordata > Actinopteri > Perciformes > Nototheniidae > Trematomus > Trematomus bernacchii. The sequence goes on along the minus strand of NW_022987714.1, from coordinate 13,094,246 downwards.
TAACACTAATGTTATAATAGTCAGATTGCTCTGAAGATGGGAGGGGATATTCTATTAATTTTTACGTTCACACAGTCAGTTGATTTTTGCTGGCCGTCTTTCCTGCAACGGCAGTTCTGTATTTCCTCTATCCTGTAATATGACTTGATAGCTTTAAACTCCACACACAGAGCTCTGATTGGTCAGCAGGCGGTGCTTTCACTGAGTTGATCTCTTAGCCTGCAACCTAAACTGCTCCGGAGGAGGTTAGCCGCTCAGCATAAGTTACCATGGAGATCTAGCCCGCTAAAAAGAGAACCAGCGTCGTAGGACCGGAAAGCCCGAGTTTTCCCTGAAGTTAGCCGGCTAAGCGAAAATCCGGCTTCGTAGTACAGGCCTCAGGTCTCTAGTAATTGTGTGCTCAAAGTGCACCAGATTGAAGCATTTTACTTTAAAATGTTCAAAAAAATCTTCCCGGGGGGGCATACCCCCGGACCTCCCTAGAGGATGTGACGTCCACCCCCGAATTCAAACATGTTCCTACAATACTGAATACATTTGAAGCCATTTTGACGTATATTACCTATGTCAATAAGTTTCTGTTTTTGTAGTGTATTTGTCGTTTGTAGAGATCTTTCATTTATTCTTTATATATAAAATCTCGCCTAGGGCAGCAAATTGGCCCTGGTACTAGGCCTCAAGAGCCTTTCTTGTGCTGGCAGACACATAGAAACAAATTGGCGGGGCGCACTTCGCACGCGCAAACACTAAAAGATTCCACACGCTCTGCGCTCACATTATGCTGGGCCCACGTGCCTTAGCACCGCTGCTATGACTCCATCCTAGGGGAAACACTGTGCTGTAATAGAGAAGCTATTACCACTGTCTTGCTTCTTCATTTCTGTGTTATGGCAGATTTCACACATTGCATTTGAGGCTACATTATTGACCCTTAATTGACCAGAGGCATTGTTGCTTATGAGTCACCTTCTAGAGGTTTTTCAAAATAAAAAATCCTGTGCTTCTTTCATGTTTTTTTAGAAATAGGGGAGTGCACATTTTCTATTTGATTGGTTGATGATGCAGAATCCCCTGCTGTTTCATGTGCTGTATGTGGATGAACATTTTTGTATAGACTAAAAACGTTTCCTTTACTGTATATAATAAATACACACACCTGATGTTTTATCTTTTCTTGATTACCATTTTCCTCTTTCATGTATTTGTTTGTTTATTTATTTATTTGTTTATTTATTTATTTGTTTGTTTATTTGTTTTTCAATAACAAATTTTTTTTTTTAAGGAAAAGAAAAAGAAATATATATGTTAATAATTTAGTTTTTGGGAGAAGGGGTGGGATTAAATAAGTGTAAACTTCTTCCCACCCCTTTTCGGATGTGTAATTACGTAGTTCATTTGTTTATATATAATTTGTAAGTTAGTAATATTTTTGTTTATCAATATGACACTGCTTAAGTTTGTATAGTATATCAATTCTCTTGTTCATTACATTATTATTGTTCTTTTTTGTGTTATTGTTTTACACATTAAAAATAAATCAAATCAAATCAAATCAAATAAACCCACAGAGCATACAGTTATTGCCAAGACAAATTCAAGTTGTTGCATTATGCTGTGAGGCAAATGCATTATTAGCCGACATTTTAATGAAAAATGAAGCGTCAAACACATACTGTACAGTATGTTTTTGTCGCAGAACATGACGTGAGTAGCTTTTTCAAAAGTAGCTTAAAGCAAAGACATGGCCTAATAGGTCTATTTTTATTAATGCCCAATTAACATGATGTACCACAGGCGCTTATACAGTATGAATCTCATGACGACAGGCTGACGGGCCCATAGGCTGCAAGGCGTAGGCTACATACACCAAATGATGGATAGAATACATTGATAATCATTCATCTGAAAGTATAATTTCCTAAAATAATGGAAAAAGAAGAAGCAGCTTGTTTAAAGAAGGATGAAGTATATTTAAATATGCACTCCGTGTAAGATAGACACATTTGGACTTGAGGTTTCTCTGATGACTCCAGTATCCTTTTGTTCAGGTCTTCAAATGGTTCAGAATATTGTAGCTAATGTTGGAAAATGTAACCATATTAAACCAATTTTAGCTTCCCCCTAATTATCAGACAGATCAGACTTTCAGGTTTTTCTGATGATTCAAATAATTGCAAATGGGCCTCTTCATAACTGACTGATCTCTTAAACGTTACTTCCCTTTCCTGCACTCAGAATGCGGTCTCCAGAAGAAAAACAAGTCAACAGGCCACAGGATCTTCTATAAAAGGGGCCCTATATAATTTTTTAGGGTTTTCCCTTTCCTGTAGTGTTTTATATAGGTTTATGTGCATGTAAATGGTCTGCAAAGGTTTCACTCACTTACAAACTTGCAATGGAAATCAGCCTACAATGTTGTTGATTATTGTGTACATAAATGATGCCAATGAAATGTGTATTCAGCACCTACCAGTCGTACAATTCCATCGCTTGAGATGTCCGAGCTTTAATGGCCTGTTGCTTGAGTATCACGCTGTAAAACATAAATATAAAATAGCCTTGTCCTTGTTTGTAATGCATAATAATTCAAAGCTTTAACATGTTTTTGCAGCTCGCTGACAGCCAAATGAGTGCCGCATCCAGCACAGTATATGACATTTATTCTGCAGTAACTATTGTAAATATCCTTTAGGTAGTCTACAGCATTGTCTATTGTATGTCTAGCCAAACTAACCACTCTTTACAGGGCCTTGTGGTCCTATTACTGTAGGTGTTGTTTACATATGCTAGCCTAGTAGCCTAGGCTGGAACTACTATGCTAATGCCGTATTAAAGACATTTTAAATGAATGAACAAGTGGAAGACAAATGAAAGGAAAAACCTGATTGAAATGAACTCTTCCAGAATAACAATGCCTCAATTTACAGGGCATGAGGCGGTTTGATAGTTATGAAAAATGATGTCAAATTAAACACCTATGGGAAATATTGGACTGACATGTCAGGAAGTGCCTTGCAGCATCATCATTAAATCAACAAATGAAGGAAGATTTATTGGAAGGATAGCGAGAGGCTACAGTATGTAAAGTCACTTTAAAGCTACTCTTATTTTAACATATGTTTTCTATGGGAAATGTAATACATATACAGTGTACGAAAATATTTACTTATCTTCTTTCAAGCTTTTTTTCCAATGGTATCACATCTCCAGTGTATGCTCTTGTTCTCCAGGTACTTTTGCATGTCTCGGTACTTTGCATTTTTCCTTTGTTCTATCTTTGTTTGTATTCCTGTATTTTTTTTCTACCCTGGAATCACTCGGTCCATTACCATCAAACCTCTTACCCGGTAAGCATGATGAGAGAAAGCTTTTCTGACCACTCAAATGAAGACACAAGGTTCCTGTGAACAATAAGGGCCTGCAAACATGAATTGAAACCCTTTGGTATTACAGTAATAGAAAAAATAAACTTTGAAATGTTGTCCAATTTCAATGGACAGAATTTCCAAGGACAGAGATAATATTTAGATAATTCAGCAAGAGGTTTGATCAGATAAAAGGGCTGGACAATACAATATTTCTCTAATGGTTATTCTATTACATTAAATATTTAATACTGTCATTTGTGGGGACATCTAATTCAGGCAGGAAGTAATAATGTATTCAAGTACTTTCTTTGCCCTCAACTCTATGACAGTCTCTGAATTATTACTGATCACACAGATAATAAGTACTTTCAATAATCTCTCAAAATGTCACTGATGGCTGCTTGATTAAAAAAAGGCTTGATGTTTAAAATATCAAAATCTTTACTTCGCTAAGGTCTGCATGGTTTGTAGATTTTGAAGAATCTACCGTATGTTCTGTATATTTCAGCGAATTTCAAATAAATTATATATGATTTGAATCAATAACAGTCACTTGTCAAACCATACTGATATTTTTCATACTGTGCTTTCTCTTTCAGGATGTTTTTATTCTGTTTTTCACAGTATGAACTGGCAGACATGCTTGCAACAGATAATCAATTTCAGTCAACATCTTGTCTTCCTGATTTATGTCAAAGTTATGTCATTGTTGCTCGCTGCAGACTTTTAATAAAAAATCTATCTGCTATTAAAACTGCATTACTGTGTATCATCAGTTGGGATGTGCTGTCTTTCCCAAGACCTTCAGAGAAATTGAGGGTTATATAATAAGAGATGATGCATTCGTAAAGGTCTTTAATAACTTAGCAATGATTGTTTTGTGCATATGTAGTCATTGTAAATACATTAGTGAAAACTATTGCAGTTTAAAATCTATCCAAGCTTGACTTTGCATACTTGTACGGTGGCTGAGAGGTGCATACGCGTTACAACAGCCCAAAACATTTCCATTAGGAGGCACAATGATACAAAATATAGAAACTAAAATGTGCCAAAATAGAGGAAAAATTAAGAAACACATGCGCAGCGTTTAGAAAAAAAACATTTACCGACGCTTACTAAAAGCGCTGCATTAACAAAACACTGCAATTACAAAACGCTTCAGAAAGCTCAACACACAACGGAAACGGGGAAACTAAAAAGAGATGCACACAGATAGAACCAGAGCGCTTGTTGGCCAACTGTGCTGCAGCACATTTCTCCTAATGAAAACTGATTTGGGCCGTTCTAGCGTGTTTGCACTAGTCAGCCACCGAATGAAGCCCCACCCAAACACCTCTTTCAGGTGTCTGGTATTGTGTTCATTAACTGGCAGTTTTTCAAACAATCAGAGCAGGGGTAGTCAGGAATATTAGTATACCGCACCGCTGTCGAACAACGCCAGCACACCGTCCTCGTCTGATCCACCACTCGCACTCCATCATTATTGTAGTCCACAGAGAACCTGAAATGTTCCCACACAGCTGATTTAAAAGAAGCAGGTGGTTCTTCTAGCTCCTGTGTGTTATCTGAACTCGCAATACTAACTTTTCTTCTTCTTGTATTTTGTTCGTTTTGTCGTGTTTTCTTGTTCTTCTTCATTTGTTGTTTAAGGGCGGCTGGCAAACCGTTTTTAGGCACAATACCGCCCCCTGGATTATATATAGTGGAGTGGATACTGCCCTGAATGACAGACTTTTTTCCCACTCGTAAAAAAAAAGGCGTATTCGTCGTGTGACTGCATGCACCGAACCGTGATGGTACGGGACGAATACGGATACCGTTACACCCCTACTGTGCAGTGTTAATTTAGTTGACTAAAACTATGACGAAATATGTTCTTCAACGACCTTTCTTTCCATGACGAAAACGAGACGATGACGAGACGGCACCGACGGCAGTAAACAATAACTTTAAAGAAATCATCATGCAATATCGTTGACGAAAAGTGACGAGACGAAAATGTAGTTTACTAAATAAAAACTATGCCAAAATCTCTCTTTACTTTCGTTGACGAAAAATGAGGAGACGAATATTATCAAAGATAACGTTACATCTCTGATAGTCAGTTTTTTCTCCCAGCAGTTTCCATTTCCAGTGCTGCGGCTGGGCAGCAGCTGTGTGTCTGTGCTGCGCGCGGCGGTACATTTGAATTACACCGGGCAGCGGCACAATATGAACTGTCAGGAAGACTCGGGTCTAACTCATGGTCTAACTAACCTTATTTAACCTCTTAAGCACGGCGGTCCCCCCATTGGACCCCTCCCACCGTTTTTTTTTTCGAGATAATGTCTCAGGGCTTCTTAACATTTATGAAACTATTAATGTGTAGCACCAGATTAACGGGAAGAATCTCAGCTAACTGAAGATATGAACCATTTTTACCAAAATAAAACACAAGTCTCATAAGAAGCGTCTAAATGACCCCTGAGCGAAAAAAAATTGAACGCACTGCGGCACACAATTCAAGATAAAGATACCCTTATTACTTATCGTAGCTGCACATACAATATAGCCGATTAAAGCTGAGACTCCACAGATTATTTAGGTATAGTATCATCACTGAGCGATCCGAACTTGCGACAGGGGAAGCAAACACAGACATCACAACACGTACCTTTACGGAGCATTTACGGCAGATCGTCTCACCGTAGCTGTCAATTAGGTCAAAAAGACGTGTTTCAATGGCATTAAACGAAAAAATAAATGCTAAAAACTGTTGATCCATAGGTTGATAATGTACCTGTGCCTTTGAAAAAAATATTTATAATCCATAATTCCATTTTTTATGTAAAAATCGGAGCGGAAAAGTTAGCTGCTAATGGTAGCCACCAGAGTGTATGCAGCTTCTGGTTTTGGTAACGCGTCACTCTCACTCCTTATTTGTTAACGTTTTGGTGTGTATATAACTTTCCCTCGATTCCATTGGCTCTAGCGGTTATAAAGAGATTTCATTCATCAAAATCGAGCAAGGGGGGCCAGAGATAGGTCAAATCCACCCAAATGATGAATTTTTGGCTAAATCTCTCTAAAAAGGTCAAGTTTCACTTGTTTTGCATCAATCTTGATACAGGGTACTTATTATATGTTGTACTTTGGATTCCTAAAGCTTTTAGTCTACTAACCCATCATCCAAGGGTAGTTTTCACTATAAGTAAAAAATAATTTTGGACGGACACTATAATTTACAGTTTTTTACTATGTAAAATCTGAATTTTCTTTAAAATAAAAAACATCTATATTGATTCTGACTTTTCTACATCCAACTCACAGGTTTATCATTACTTTGAGAATAAAGATTATTAATTTAACCCTTTTAGAAGGGAAGATATGGTCATTTGTTCTGGGAATGTCATTTCGAGCCTGAGACCTGAAAAACAGGCTCAGGGGCTTAAGAGGTTAACGGAAAATAAAACGACAACAACAGGGCTTGGGAGCAGTGGTCGCACTCGCGTTAACCGAATACCCCCCCGTCAGCGCGAGTGAGTGATAAATTGTGCACTCGACGGGTAATAATGGATTATGACGGAAATGTTACGATCCTGTCCGTCAAAATGACTGACAACGAAAAAGTCTAAAGCCACCACTGCTTGGGAGAAAGAAACAATGTGATATTTGGGCGCATTTTCGCTACAATGAGGCGGAGAAAAAAAGTGAATGCATTGTTTTATCAGAAGGGAAGCAATGTGGCCATAACACAGCTGGTAAAAACACCACAAACCTGACCAGATACTCTCTGCAAAGCTGCATTCTTAATCATTCAACCTGTGTTTTTCATCAAATAAGGACAAGATTTCAGATCTTATTGTGAAATAAGTTTGACTAAAATGACAAATTATTGGTTTTGGCTAGACTAGTTTGACTGAAATGTTCTATATAATCTGATGACTAAAAAAGACTCAACAGTTTTCATTGACAAAAAGTAGACTAAAATAATTAGTTTTCTTTGACTAAAATAAGACTAAAATGCTCAGACTTTTAGTCGACTAAAACTTGACTAAATAAAAACAGGATGAAGGTGACTAAATATGACTAAAATTTAACACAGGACTAAGACTAAAACTAAATTAAAAAATAGCTGACGAAATTAACACTACTACTGTGTAGTCTTATGTTAATGCAGGCTTTATTCAAATGTTCTTCAAAAGGCTTTTCGTCTAGAATTAGCACTTTTCAGAGCACTTCCAGATGACCTGCCAACAACTGTGGATTGAAGTGCCACATACTGTCTTTTAGGACATATTCATTACAAGGTGTGGAATGTTGAGGAAGAAAGAGAAGACAGGCTAGGTCAGACTACCTTAGTGCTATGCAAGGATACACCTTTCTGAAAGAGCTATGAGAGGACTTAGTGTGAAACCTCCTACACCGCTGCATGGAGGACTTTGATTACACGTTGACAAGCTCCAGTAATGAGTCGCGCAGGTTTCACTATCTTCTGTCGAACCTTCTTGTTTGAAGCAGTTAAGTTTCCGAACCAGACCGTGAAACCTGGTCATGACTATTTGGAACAAAGCAGCTTCTTTAGTCCTGCTCAGGAAGTAGCTGCATCAGATGATACTTTCTCCATATTAGGAGACGCTCTGCACCTGAAGTATAGAGGGTGTCTGTGAATGTGCATACTGGAATTTCAAGCTGAAATTGAAACTTTCTTAAGCCACTTCAATCTCTATGATTTGAAAGCATTGATACATACATTTCCTGGTGATTTCTTTTGCAAACCGGGATTTTTTTATAGCAGTTCTGTTTGAGATGACTCTCAAATATGTATATTCAGGGCACTTATTGCACTTATATATTCGATGTTGATGGTTTTAGGAGCATGAAAAGGACATGCCTTGTAATGTTATTCATATTGCCTTTTAACTGCTGTTTTTACTCAACAGCAATAAAACTGAACTCCTCCTCATCGGCTCCAAATCCATCCTCAGCAAAACCCCCAACCTGACACTCACCATCGATGGCACCCCTGTTTCCCCCTCCACCCAGGCACGCAACCTTGGCGTGATATTTGACCCAACCCTCTCCTCGAGCCCCACATCCGCCAAGTTGTAAAAACCTCATTTTTCCACCTCCGCAATATTGCCAAACTCCGTCCCTCTCTCACCCGCCCCGCAGCTGAGCGACTCATTCACGCCTTCATCTCCTCCCGCCTGGACTATTGCAACGCACTCCTCTACGGCATCAGCACTACATCCCTCAATAGACTTCAGCGTGTCCAGAACGCAGCCGCCAGACTCCTCACCCACACCAAATCATGGCATCATATCACCCCGGTCCTCAAAGAACTTCACTGGCTCCCCGTTTCACACCGCATCCAATACAAACTCCTGGTACTCACCTACAAAGCCCTCCACCATCTGGCCCCCCCCTACCTCACTGACCTCCTCATCCTCTACCAACCACCCCGGTCCCTCAGATCCACCTCAGCCGGTTTGCTTTCCATCCCCAAGGCCAAACTCCGGAGCTTTGGGGACAGAGCATTCTCTGTGGCAGCCCCGAAGCTCTGGAACTCCCTCCCCAAGACCTCCGTGAGTCTGAGTCCCCTCACCCTGTTCCAGTCCCGCCTCAAAACCCATCTCTTCAAGTCTGTATACCCATAAACCCCCCCCCTCTCAACCAACTTCCTCCTGACTGCTTTTCTGTTTTGTTTTTTGTTTTTCTGTTTTGTTTTTGTTTTGTTGTTTTATTGCCTGTCCTTGTCTGTCTACCCTTCCCCAAATGTAAAGCGTCTTTGGTTTCTAGAAAAGCGATATACAAATAAAATGTATTATTATTATTATGTCACTTAACGCTGCAAATGTCCCTGCTGCGGGACTAATAAAGGAATTCTGATGCTGATTTTGATAGCTTGTGTATTATATAGTCAATGACAAGTGCACATTTGCAGTGGAGTCTCACACCAAGGAGCTAAAATGTTTTTGATCAAATGATCTTCGTGACCTGGCTGAGATGTAAGGGGTTCAACATTCTTTGTTACATTGTGGACCCAATGGCCTTGTTGGTATTTCCATTTTAGTATTTAGTATATTTAGTATAAGTGTCGCCAATGGAAGAAAACATAGGAGTGATATGACATAACGTCTTGCATATTTCAAAGGTTTAAAGCTGAGGCCCACTTGTTGTTAGATCAATCATCCCAAGGGAATACATTATTTAGGATGTTTGGGAAAAAAATCCCCCTTTGGATGCCCTGCCATATGTATCTTTCTTGATGAAATGTTCCTCTATTTGTATTCCAAAGAACCCCTTTAGTTCTCCTGAGCTTAGAACAATATACTCTCCTGAGTTTTAACAAAGTGTGCCGAGCAATGAACAGACTTTCATCATCCAACCAGGGCCTTTTGTTTGAGAATCATTTTTGTGGTTTTGTGGTTTTGTTGTTCAGATGTGGCCAGTGACAGACGATGGATAGTCCTCTATGTCTGTGTGAACTGTGCAAGTGCAACCTCCTTAAACATCTTACAATCCATTAAATGAATCCAGAAGTACTCAAACTGTATCCTTTAGCTAAACTTTGATGTTTTTTTTGGTGGCAAAATGGATTGAATAACATAGAGACAAAATGATATCTAGTTAATTCAATTCTTAGTTTCAGGCGCAACCTAAGTGGTGGGCTGACAGACAGATCGATTACATGCTTTGAGGCTATATTGCAAGGATACCTAATACACCCCAAGGAAAATTCGGTGATAACATAATTGTAATGGAGCATATACTGTAATAAGGTTTAAATTACACCATGTGAAGTGTTGAACTCTTTAAAAACCAAAAATATGCAAATGTGCTGGGTTAGGAAAATGAGAATGATATGGAAACATGATTTAAACATTTTTCATTTACATTGTGTGTATACTGTAGCCACATGCTCAAATACTCTGCATCTTTTCCAGTAAATTCAAGCTTTTAATGTAGTCTGGTTTGACACACAAATGAATGAAAGCAATTTGAACGTAACTGTGAATACAAATGTGAATAATTTCCGCCATTGTGATAGTACAATGGCCAATCAATGAACAAAAGGATATGAGGCAAATTCACTAATTAGTGAATGTTTTACATCCACAGAGCCAGCCAGTTGTTAAGAGAAGGAACTGTACATGCTCATGTGGAGAAACACCGGATGAAAATGCATTGTGGGGTGGGTGCATTGTTTCTACAAACCACAGTGGACCCACCACCCCAGAAGGTGTTGTTCACACCTTTTATTGCTGTTTCATAATGACCTTTATTCATTCTGTCAATACTATACCCATTTCCCTCATTTCATATTTTACCATAAATCGTAATCCCAAACAGAACAGTAGAGGGACACAATTAATAGGTTCCAGAAAATCCATGGTTTAACACAACAAATGAAATTGGTATGTAAATGAAAATAAACAAGAGGAGAAAGAAGTTGCTTGGTTCTCTATTATATTATAATGAATGACCTTGCATAATAGGAATTCAATTCCCTAGGCCTATTCAGTAACACTTGTGTTGAGCAAGGTTATTAATCTAATCTAGCCGGAAACACAGTATGGAGATAAATGTTTTCCCTTTTTGTTTGTGTATTGTATTCTCCAAGCACCAAGGCACCAAACTCCTTGAAGGTGAATCCCTACTTGCCAACAAACCTTTCATCCATTTATTTATTTCACATCTATTTATTAAGTTCCCATTATTTAGAGGGTATTATTATTTTAATTAGTGGCATCGTATAGTCTGACTTTATTGCATTTGTCCTGTCCTTTAATCTAGTATCCATTATGTAAAGATGCAAGGACACTGAGCACAGATATACTGTATCTGTCTTTGGAGTTTTTTTTTATTGTACTGAGGAGCTGACCTAATGATTATTCTATAAAAACTATAACCATAAATTCCATCACGACAATAACAATAACAAACTCTGTCCTAAAAAGCGGTCCTTGAGAAATAGATATTATTGCCGGGATTTGCAAAGTGACCTCACTGGGAATGATTGCCCACCCCTTTTTTTAATGTTGTTGGGGACATTAGGTGCTTATAATTATAGAAATATATATTAGCGCACACAGATACAGGGGTTCCTCTAGTTTATTGCCACGGACTATTTGGCTGCTGGAGAAACCTGCAATTGTGGGATTGCTGTGGGAGTGTTGCCCTCCTGTGCCATTAAAACCTGCCAGATTAACGCACTGCTAGACAACTCCATGGACACCTCCTGCTGGGCGGAAGTCACAGTCCATATGGCCCCTTACATCTTCCCTCCGTCACATACATAGTCACACGCCCCCTCAAACACACCCACAAACAAACAGCATCCTTTATTCTCTGTGTGCTTTTCTCCTTCCTGGCCTCCAGGACAGTAATTCTGCAGCATTTAGTTTGTCAGCTTCTACCAATTCTTCGTACCTGAAGCTAATTATTTCTGTTCCTCCAAAGCCATCCACACACTGATGAAAGGCATACTATAGATTTAATTGGATTCTGTGAATTTATTATGGTGATTACTAAACACAGTGGTTCCCAGAATGTAATTCCCTTGGTGCTTTATGCAGCGCCTATTTGGACCATGTGAAAGGTACTGCAATGGGTACAAGAGAAACCAAGCGAATAGAGAGATTTAGGAAAATGGGTGCTGGAATTTGTCTCAGGAATTCTTGTGCCATTGTGTCAGCGTGTGACAGTGGGATGCAACATATGTCAGTATTTAACATTTCACTCAGTTCAACGCATGTAGCCTCAGCCACAGGAGCTGCCAACCTCTCTGTCTTCCGCTCTCTCTTCGCTGACTCCATTGCATCCATTAGAGACGCGATGAATGTGCATGGATATCAGCGAGTGAGTGCAGAGTGCTGAGAGCGAAGGTAGTCGGGGCCATTCAGGGACAGCGATGTGCAGCGAATACTTATCCAATCATCCTGCCTCCTGGATTTCAAAGCAGGCAGAGTGCTGAGCTGCTTTCAATATTCCCCTGCCTTCTAAAAGGAAGAAGAAAACCACAGAGCAGCTCCAGCTTTTTTTTCTTTAAAAGGCCCTGATAGAGATGAAAAACAAACAAAGTCAGAGAGTGGCTGAAAGATCAACATTTATGCTGGTCAAGTGTGAGCCGCATGCATAAAAAACAATCAGCTAAGCCTGATCATTTACGGTTATTAACGCCTGTGACCAGCAGTATACAGTATTATTTATGTGTGTGTGTGTGTGTGTGTGTGTGTGTGTGTGTGTGTGTGTGTGTGTGTGTGTGTTTTTTCCTTGTGGTGAACTGTCAGTTTATCAATTGATTCACATGCTCCTATGTAAGTGTGTTTGAAGTATAACATGTTTCTCTGCATTGTGAAGAACTGGAAAGACAAGTGGAATTAGTACCATGAAAATCTTCCCTGACAACAGACGCCCTGAGGGAGGGTGTGAAAGGCACAGAGGTGACTTTAATTCAACGTGACAGTCAATGCATCTTGGCCTGCGGGCAGCCAATGCTTTGCTTTGTTTTAGCTTTATTCCCAGAATAAAAGCAAGCTAAAACTCATTAGTTTTATCATGCTCATACAGTAGAGGCATGGCCCAAGAAGTCATGTATTTTTTAAACATGATGAAGCTCAACTTGACACTTGTTGAAAGTCTTGTTGTTGCAGACCTCCAGTTGTCTAAAGTTTTATCTTGCTGCATTGATGTAACGCAAGACCATACCCAGGACCTGTATGGCTTAGGATCCACAGCCAATCAGATCTGGTTGCGGCCTGAGTCAATTTAACATTATTCATATTACCTGAGTGAATTTGTTGGTGTGTATTGTAATTGCAACATTGTATCTGTAGGACGAGAAGGTAGAGGTCAAAAGTTAATCCTGAAGAGCCACAATAAATTCAGTTATTATTAAATAGCAAGTTAGCAATGCTAACGTTAGCAGCCTTAGCAACAAACAAAGTCCTGTTTGTTATCCATCACCATGACAATAATTGGCCTACGCTAAAATTGCTAGTAGTTTAGCCATTTAACCACGAAAAAAACGTTTATGGCAAGTGGAATGAATCATAGGCATGACGGTCAGGCATTTGTTGATAGCAATGAGCTTTGAAATCAGTGCCAACCAAGCCGGGTTTCGGTCCGGCATTACTTTTTCAATTTCCTGTCTAGTATAAAGTGCCTCTTTCAAATTATTTTCGGTAGACTTTTGTGTTTTTGGGTGGACTGCAAAATAAAATTCCACCCTAAAACAATTCAACAACATTTACAATGGATCATGCAATCCTGTCCCATTATTAACACAAACAAAAGGGCTTAAGGTACTCAACATGATTTCCAGGTGTTTAGAATCCAGGTACAATGGAGCTTAACAACACAATCCTATCAAGGATCGTACAGAGAATGTTATCTGCATGGGCAATGCTTAAGGTTAAAGTGGATTTCAGTTTAAACAAAGAACAGGAGCTTCTTCTAAACTTTGTTTCAGTAGTTAACAGAGAGAAATCAATCGCTGATTAAACTTAACCTTGTCTACACAATGCATTGATGCCACAACTTGTACTTTATTTAAGCTGGAAAAGTGTTCTTGCTATCGCTGTTGTACTCTTTGTGTTGTTGGAAGACCAACCCTAAAAGGAAGACTTGAGACCTTTCTCTGGCGGAGCTTTATCTGGGGTACAAAGGAAATCATGAGCTGATGCAGAAAAAGATAAGATAAGATAAGAAGTACTTTATTGATCCCAATTTGGGAAATGTTTGCAGTGCAGCAGCATAAAAAGACAAGGTATTGTACATTAGAGAAATTAAAAGACTATGATGAGGCATTCTGAAGAAAATATACAACTAAAATCCCATTTCAGTATTAACCCTTAGTTGCACTTAATGGTAAGAAAAGCATCAAAAGCTTCTTAATTTGAATGACTGCCATATGCTTTTAGTTTCTCTTTTATATAACTTTCCATTCAACACCAAATGATGTAATCATAATTTAATACGGTGAGTGATTTAAAGTGTTTAACCTGTTAAACTCAGCTAACTGACGATATGAACAATTTTTACCGAAACAAAACAACTATAACGCCAAGCGTCTGAATTAGCACTAAGCGAAAGAGTGCTAACGCACTTAGCACATAACTCACGGTAGAAATATGTTATACTTTATCGGATCTGCACACACAATATATCATATGAAAGCTGAGATTCCACAGATTCCAATGGTATAAGTATCATCACAAAACTCGCGGCAGCGAAGGCGAAACCAGACAACACACAACTTAGCTGTACGGCGCCAAAGCGGCAAATACGTCTTACCTTTGCTGTTTTCTGATCAAAAGTTGTGTTCAAATGCATTAAAAACGCTGCTGAAGGTTAATCCAATGTGTCTGTGTCACTTTGAAATAATTACTCATAAACTATCTTAACATTTATGTAAAAAACTGAGTTTTCATATAGAGTGTATGAGAGCTGCAACCCAGCTTCCGGTTTTGGGCATGCTGGCTGCGCATCACTCATTCACCAATGGTAATGTTTAGATCAGGGGTAGCCAACACGGTGCCCGCGGGCACTTAGTCGCCCGCAGGGGCAACTGTCCCCCGCTCTTTTCGAAATCCCGCTTGTGTCCCCCCACTTTACAAATATGTTTATTATTATTTTTTAACGCAAGCCGTCATCGCCACGGAGGAGCACACAGTCTCTGAGCGAGCGAGACAGAGAGAGAGAGAGAGAGCGAGCGAGAGAGCTAGGGAGGGAGGGAGGGAGGGAGAGAGGGAGAGAGAGAGAGGGGGAGGGAGAGAGAGAGAGAGCTAGGGAGAGCACACCTTTATCTATTTAATATAGATAAAGTAAGAAATCATTCCAATGTGTACTATAGGACAGTAAAAAAAACAAAAAACAGTTTAAAAGGGGAGTGATTAGTAAAATAAGCATAAATAAAAAGAAAGAATGCTAACTAGGTAACATAAGATAAGAATAAACAAGTTTAAATGATTTGTTATTGGTTGTGATCATATTCTAAAGATGTTTGGATTATTGAAAAGTATACAGCTCCCTTTCATCTGAGTGTTGAGAGCTGTATCCATAAATTCATGTTGTGCTCAAAGTGCTCCAGATTGATGCATTTCACTTCAACATTTAAAAATAATCTTCCCGGGGGTGCATGCTCCCGGACCCCCCTAGAGGAGGTGAGAACCCCCCTAGAGGAGGTGAGGCCCGTCCACCCCCAAATAAAGCAGGTTAAAATAATTAAATTGCATACATGTTCTTTTAGTTTAAACACTGCAAACGGGTCCCACAGACCCAAACAGCACACAAAGGTTAAAGGTAAGCATATCATAATGTTAAAATGTGCTAAATATTTAGTTAGTTTTTCGTCTACTATCCCATCATTCAAGGGTGGTTTTCACTATAAGTAAAAAATAATATTTGGTCGGAGTGTTTGCTTTCCTGTCTGCACAATGGTGGAACAAGCTCCCTTTCTGCTGTCATGATCAAAAGTTTATGTATTTACATTCTTCTTGCACTTGTGAGGGTTGTACGGAAGTATAAAGCGAACTGGATACAGCATTGGATGTGGACCTCAATGAAAGTTGCTCACTGGCGCAAAAAGCATGTCCTGTCTCTTTTGGCCTTAAATTAAAATCACTTTGCCAGAACAGTGATAATAAAACAATGCTCCATAAGTCTGTGTGCTCAAAAACTATAATAAATAATACAATTGTGCAATCCCTTTGCTAGAACAATAACTTATAATACTTTGCCACTTTGCAATCTGTACAAAAAAATGAAAAGAAAGAAAATGCTGATATTTGGCAAAAAAGTGTGTCTTATCACAGCATTAATAATAAATAATAATAATACATTTAATTTATATAGCGCTTCTCATCTGCCAAGACAAATCTCGAAGCGCTTCACAACAAAGGACACTGATAACATTTGAGAGATAAAAAATAAATAAAAAGTTAAAGAATAAATAATACATAGAAATAATTACATTTTTTTTTAAATAAATAAAAAATAAATAAAATAAAAGTCAGAGATAGCGATAAAAACGGCAGTACTCCCGGTGTACCATGAAAACAGTTTATTGGAAAGCTTGCCGAAAGAAGAGGGTCTTAAGGCCGGTTTTGAAGACCTCGGTGGAAGGGGCAGATCTCAGCTGATCTGGGAGGGAGTTCCAGAGGCGAGGGGCGAATGAGCAGAAGGCTCGGTCTCCCATTGTTCGGAGACGTGTGCGGGGGATGTAAAGAAGAGGAGCGTGGCTGGAGCGGAGAGAGCGGGTATATGTCTGTGTACGGATGAGGTCACAGAGGTATCTTGGGCTTTGTCCATTCAGGGCTTTGTAAGTCAGGAGCAGAACCTTAAACTGGATCCTGTAGTGTAGTTGTGCAAGTATGGGGGTTATGTGTGCGGAACCTTTTGAACCGGTGAGAACTCTGGCTGTGCTGTTCTGGACAAGTTGCAGGCGGTTGATGGATTTTGCTGGGAGACTGGAGAGGAGTGCATTGCAATAATCTAGTCTTGAGAAGACGAGTGCATGAACCAGTCTTTTGGTGTCATCAGTTGAGAGTGAGGGCTTCAGTCGAGAAATATTTTTCAGGTGAAAGAAAGAGGTCTTGGTGATATGTTTGATGTGGGCTTGGAAAGACAGAGTGGAGTCAAACCTTACACCAAGGTTGGTGACAACAGAGGAGAGAGAAATGAGCTGACCATCAAGGGAGGGGCTTATGTTAGCGGCCTTGGCAAGCTGGTCGGTGGTGCCTATCAGGATTGCCTCCGTCTTGCTGCTGTTGAGCTGGAGGTAGTTGGTGGTCATCCAGGAGCGGATGTCTTCCAGGCAGGTGTTTAGGGTTTGGATAGTATTGGTGGGATTGGGTTGTGTTTCGATATAGACCTGTGTATCGTCAGCATAGCAGTGGAAGTTGATGTTATGTTTGTCTGATGATATGACACAGAGGTAATAGATAGATTAAAAACAGGATCGGCCCCACCACTGAGCCCTGTGGGACCCCGCATGTCACTGCGGTGTCGTCTGACCTGGAACCCCCCAGAGACAGGTGGTACTTCCGGTTGGTGAGGTAGGAGGAGAACCACTTCAGAGCCGTGTCCGTCACCCTGGTGTAGGTCTCGGGGCGGTGGAGGAGGATGGTATGGTCCACTGTTTAGAAAGCCGCACTCAGGTCAAGTAGGACCAGGATGCTGGGTGAGCCAGAGTCGGCTGCCATCAGCAGGTCGTTGGCTACTTTTATTAGGGCTGTTTCTGTGCTATGTGCAGGGCGGAAACCTGATTGGAAGGTCTCATACATTTTATTTTCAGAGAGATGAGACTGGAGCTCAAAACAGGGTTGCAGGCTTGACCTTCCATCCTCATCATGTAAATTACACACCTGTGTCCTACAGCGCACAGCAATTTTTCCTCCTGTTCTCTCCCTGTCATGCCCCCCACTGCCATAGAGCATGAACACTGAACCAGGCCTCCAATCAGCTCCATCACAGGATTCTGAACAACTCTGGATTAGATTTGTAGCACATTTTACAACTTTTAGGACCAAATCATTTAAAAAAGAGCTAATCATGTGTTAATATGTACACATTTATTTAACTTAAAGGTCACCTATTATGCAAAGTCCACTTTTTCATGTCTTTTATACATCAACATGTGTCCCCTCTGTTTAAAGATATTCTGAAAGTTTCAGGAAAAAAGATTCTCTCACTTTTTATCCCGATCCATTTATATAAAAACCTGTCTGAAAATGAGCTGATCAGATTTTGGCCACTTTATGATGGAGTGAGGAATGGCACCTTATTTTCATCTAAAGAAAAAGACAGAGACATAGACTATAACAAATATGGACATTGTCTCCTTGACTCCACCCATAGGTTTCTGAAGAGCAGTTATGAGGCTCAAAGTGAGTGGCTCCTTCAATCACCATCTTGGCAATGGCGACATTGCCTAGCTGCCCACTTGTCTTAAAATGGGCGAATAGGTGGCTCTTCATTGGAGCTGTGGTATGCTCGGGTGATGTGGAAGAGCAAACAGCAGTCATCTAGCCACCAGAGAAGATCCAATGGAACTATATAAATATTCATCAAAGCTACCTTTTTCAGTGTCTTGTGCTTGTAATAGTGTCTATTACAAGCACAATACATTTTTAGGGAAATAATGAGGAGAGTCCAAAGCCGGTCACAGTAGATTAAGCAGTCGAGTATTTAAGTATAGAGCTTCTCTGCTTAGCTCAGTCTGAATCTCAACTCCTGTAATCCGTGCACTTTAAAATAGCAAGAAGAGCTAAAATATGTTTTGAAAATTAAATGTATCTGCGAAAAAGCTGAGTCTTTGTGGGAGCTGTAATAATGCGTAAATGCGCATTTTTAAAAGCAACTTACTTGCTATGAATCTTTCCATAACCATAATTATGTCCGTTTTAATTTAGTATGCTTTCAAGAGGGATTTATTTCACTGCTCATTTTGTCTGTTAATGTGGTTTTGAGTGGTCTAATTGTTGTTAAAGGATGAAAGCAAGAGACACTGATGACTATCTATTTTGAGGACATTTTCCAATGAAATTATAGAGACTGGGTTATTATGCGAAAGGTCTAATTACGAAATGAAGCATACATTGCAATTATATGTCTCCGATTAAAAATGAAAGAGGGCGGAAGGATGGCTGACAGGATGGATCCTGCAGACTTTCTAATGGTTTTGTAATTAAACACTGCGCTTAAAAATCCCTGGCAGCAGTCGGCTGTGGAGTTGTCTTTCCTGTCTCACACCGCTGCACACTCACAGTCAGACGCACCAAAACATGTGCAGGCACGTACACATGTAAATGGCCACCAGCTTGGACTCTATGCACCAGTCCTCTTACAGTAATTGGGTGTGAAATGTATCTTGCCACCTGCTGTGAATGTGAATCAACTCGCCTGCAAAACAAGTGTTTGTGTCTGCATCTCCATGTCGACATTTGTGTGTATTGTATGTGCAAATGAGTTTATTCTGTGAGTGTAATGCAGTCCGTTGGAACGATAATGTTTGTATCTTTTTTTTTTTTTTTACACTCACTGACCTCTGAATGTACTCCGGTTAATAGATCTTCTTTTGAATCTTCATTAACCCCATACTTAAACCACTAGGCAATCTGTACATTTCTTCTCTTGTGCAATGTGAGTTAATGTGGGCATCCACCTCCACATTGCAAAAGCAAAACACAGACGACAAAGAATGCTAAATAACGTTTTTGTACTCTCTGTGTATCAAAGCTGTTAGAATAAGATATTTTGATTTCAAGAAGATGAATGGGATGTGGCCTTCTCGCCTCCTCAGAGTTCTGCTCTGACCTGCGCTCTGCAGACAGAATAATGCCACAGCGAGGAGAAAGACATGCACAGACACACAACTTTGATTTGGTTGTCAAAGTTTTACCTGGTTTGGGACCCCAATATATGTCCGACATGATGCTCTGTTACAAGCCAACGAGAGCTCTGAGATCATCGGGGGCGGGCTTACTAATAACCCCCCGCTCAGAACCAAACACGCCCAAGCTGCTTTTAGTTTTATGTACCGCACAAAAGGAACAAACTTCCTGAAAACCTGAGTTATTTTAAGTCGGGGCTAAACACATTTATTTTACAGCTGCTTACCCAGAAGTCCTTTAACCTCTTCAGTCCTAAGGCCCCCTCACAGGGGGGCCCCCCAGCGGATTTTTTTCGAGACTGTTTCTCAGGGTTTCTTAACATTTATGAAACTATTAATGTGTAGCACCAGATTAATGGGAAGAATCTCAGCTAACTGAAGATACGAACCATTTTTACCAAAACAAAACACAAGTCTCATAAGGAGCGTCTAAATGACCCCTGAGCGAAAAAATTCTAACGCACTGTGGCACAGAACTCAAGATAAATATACCCTTATTACTTATCGTAACTGCACATACAATATATCCGATTAAAGCTGAGACTCCACAGATTATAAAGGGTATAGTATCATCACTGAGCGATCCGAACTCGCGACAGGGGAAGCAAACACAGACATCACAACACGTACCTTTACGGAGCTTTTACGGCAGATCGTCTCACCGTAGCTGTCAATTAGATCAAAATACGTGTTCAATGGCATTAAAATGAGAAAAAACGAGGCTGTATAGGTTGATCCATGGGTTGATAATGTGACTGTAGGTTATAAAAAATTATTTATAATCCATAATTTCCATTTTTATGTAAAATTCGGAGCAAATAAGTTAGCTGCTAATGGTAGCCACCAGAATGTATGCCGCTTCCGGTTTTGGCCACGCATCACTCTCACTCCTTATTTGTTAACGTGTTGATGTGTGTAGAACTTCCCCTCGATTCCATTGGCTCTAGCGAGATTTCATTCATCAAAATCGAGCAAGGGGGGCCAGAGATATGGAAAATCCACCCAAATGACCCCAGAAGTGGGTTTTTTTGGCTAAATCTCTCTAAAAAGGTCAAATTTCACTTGTTTTGCATCAATCTTGATACAGGGTACTTATTATATATTGTACTTTGGATTCCTGAAGCTTTTAGTCTACTAACCCATCATCCAAGGGTAGTTTTCACTATAAGTAAAAAAGAACTTTTGGACGGACACTATAATTTACAGTGTTTTACTATGTTCAATCTGAATTTTCTTTAAAATAAAAAACATCTATATTGATTCTGACACTTCTACATCCAACTCACAGATGTAACCTTGCTTTGAGAAAACACATTATTAATTTAACCCTTTTGGAAGTGAAGATATGGTCATTTGTTCTGGGAATGTCATTTTCGAGCCTGAGACCAGAAGAACAGGCTCAGGTCTTAACAGGTTAACTTGTTTTATCCCCACACTTCTTGCAGCACCTGTAACAATGTTATTTTAAAACTATTGTGTTTCTCTCTTTTGTCATCCTATTTTGTTACTAATGTCAAATATCGACAGCATTTCCGATCGCAGCAGCTTGAGTCTTGTTTCACCAGTAAACATTTTTAAAATAAACTCAACCTTCTCACTAACATCTACAGCGGTACTCAAAAGTGAGTGTACTCAGCAATGTAGCAGAGCAGATTGCACTGTCTCATACTGTCGGTGCATATTTCTGGTTGCCGTGGCCTGGGGGCAGCAGTTCTGCTGGAAATAGTTCAGCACCATGGAGAGATCCTGCTCGGCTCATTCTTTCCATCTTGAGAGAGATCAGAAGGCCTGTAAGTGGAAGATGCCAAGGAATAGCATCTAGCTCTAGCAAATGGGGTTTATTATATAAGTCATATTTTGTGGTATGGAGCCTTCCAAAAAAAAGTGTTTCAGTGTCAAGAGAGAGCGGCGATGGAAATATGCTTGCTAAGGTTAGCATCTTGAGCTGTAACGATTTTTCCTATAGCTCTCTTCTTAGGAGACAGATTGATGTCAGTGCTTAAAGGGAGGCAGTTATTTACTTGAATGGCCTAATGAGTCCTGTGTGCACTTATGTCTGTGTATGGGTGTGTCTTGTCCTAAATATCCGACCACATGTTCATAATGTGACTAGACAAAGCAGCTCTGGCGCAACAACAAATTAATTCAGAGTGAATTTGATTTGTTGGCAAGAATGCACAAAGCCTCACAACAGTGATCCACTAATATGACGACAATACCAAAACACCAGGACGCGTGCATAGAGAAAAAAATAAATAGGCCTTTCACATGAGAACACTGTTGCCACATCAATGAAAAGCAATTTAGGAATATTAAATCATTACATGCTATTGTCATTGTATAATTACAATTAAGTATTGTTATTATGGTTTTGAGTTACTATCATCATTTATTTATTTTATTTTATCGTTTATTTAGCAGGGACAATACACATCAATGAATACTTAAAACAATAAAATGTGTCAAGCGTAAATATGCCAAATTTAGCTTTGAGCTAATTTCCATCCGCAGTCCCTCACGTAAAACATTTAAGAAAATGACATTTTACAAACATAGCAAAAACAAATACATGATATGCAAAAAGTGCAAAAGAGTAAGAGCAGCATACACAAGTATTTATCACATGGTAATATAAAATATAGCAGCAACGACATATAAAGTGCAAGAGAAGATACAAGAGATACATAAAGTGCATAAAGTCATGTCTATCTGTCTATTTTTGTCATGTCTCGTTTTCCATTTCCTGTTTTATTTTGTACTTACCTCTTGTCTCTCATTTCAGGCCCTGTTACTTCCTCCCTTTGTGTGTTTTCCCGCCATCGTCAGCGTCTGCCGCGCCCCTGATTCTTTCCACCTGTTCCCACTCACCTCATGTTTAAATAGTCCTGTCTTCCCCTGTCCTGTGTCAGTTCGTCTTGTTTGTTTCACACGTATGGTCGTGCCAGGCCTCAGCAAAGAGAGGATCGTTTCCAGTCATGTCAGGTTTTGTTATTTTTCTAGACTTAAGTTATTCTTAAGTTCTCTTTTTGTTACGCTTTGTTTTTTCCTCCTTGTGAGCGCTTTTTGTTATTCTAGTAACTACTCTGTTACGAGGGATTTTTGTTCTTTGAAATTAAAAATACATTTTTGTTACATTCAAGACTTTGTCTCTGGGTCGTGCATTTGGGTTCTCCAGTCTGTGTCGAGGTCGTGACATGGATCAGCCTCCAGCATTGAGTGCCTGACTTCTCCTTAACCCAATGGTTGAAACTAAAGAGAAAATAGAGATGGAGCCACAGAAGCCAATGGATAGAGACAGAGAAGAATGAAGGCTGTGTTATTATATAAATGGTCTCTGCTGCCTTACAAAAGCAGCAAATGGTTGTAAATGAAAGGCCTGATTGACTTCTCAGAGTGTGATCATCACGGCAGAGGACTCTAATGTCTTTTCAAGGCTTTTAGTTGCGATTTTCTCACCACACAAACAAGATTGTACTTGTCTCCTACTAAGCACTTCCTAGGTTCACAAGCTGTGTGTGTTACCCACAAATGAGTCCATATTAGTCTGTCCTTCAATCAGCACAATGGGAGCTGCAGGTTCAATTGGTCCCCTCATTTCACATGGCGTAAAATAAAGCTTTTGTCAGCTGGCTCTTTCTGCACCTGATTACCCGCTAGCTTAATTGATCTAATTATTGAACCCTGCTTGTGGGTTCTTTGTGTTTATCCAGTCAGGCAAAGTCTTTAAGATAAGGATATTCTTCTTATCATTCCTTTTGCTCACACTGTTTGGCCCTAAACTATTCAGTCGCAGCAGGCCATTGTCAACTTAATTGTGCAATTTAGGAGGAGGTTACAATGGTGAACGCACTGTATTGCCACATTTAAGGAAGTTAATTGCAACCGTACAGCAGCTACAGTACACACAAAATACCATGATTGTGTGGGATGTGTGAATAAAAAAGGGAGCAGGTAACACCAAGCGAGAATTCTATAATGTCCCAGGGTCCATTTCTTTGGGATGACTTTCCTTGCACAATCCAGTATCTCGTATCTAACACACTGTATTCCTGCTGTGACATGGACAGTACAAATTGTGGACCCCTTGGTGATGTGCATACATTTATCCCTCTGATTCGCGAAAACGATCTAACTGGATACACAGTGTGTAATGCAGCGTATGCCATCATAATCGCCTCCTCGCTCTGCAGTCTCTTTTCATCCAGACCATGCTGTAGGGGATCTGACAAGCAGAGTGAGGAAGAGAAACTCAGCAGGCAGTATGCTATGCCGCTCAAATGACTAAATATCCTGAATCCAGAACAAAGAATGACAAACAAAAGAACAAACAAACTCATTTCAATAGTCATGTCCACATTTGAACAGCATGTGTGTGTGTGTAAACAAGCTTGGAAAGATTAGCATCTATCCATCCAGCCCTGATTTTCAGTGTGTATTGTCCAATAAGTCCCTGTGCTCACAGTAGGTTCCCGATCATATTTTCCACAGTACCACTTTGTTCTTTTAAAATGTCCCCTTCTATCCGTTATCATGTACTATCATAATAATCAATTGCGGGGTATGATTCATAACCCAATTTATAACTTCTAAGTACGATAATCTTCCTTTCCTTTTTTTTCCCTTCGAGCTCTGACTGCCTCTCCCTCTCTGAACTCTGCTGGTGTGAAATCAATCAATGGCCATTGATTGTCCCATCTTTTATTCCTCACTGTCAATCATTTCTACATGCCTCAGAGAAGTATTTTCTATTAGTGCAGCCACCCATTCATCATAATTTCTGTCATCTTATGTATAACTTCATTGTATCGCAATTATCTCGAAGACTGGGAGTGTGGCGCTAGATTGTTAAAGGGTTGTGAACAAGAACAGAAAGACTGACCCACTTCAAGGCTCGCCTGGTTAAACACCCTCCACTCTGCAGACACCAACACTGTTTAAATAACACTATAAATAGACAGCAATTAGCTTATATGAGCATGTTTGTTAGAAAAAAATGCCCCAAACTCATATAATAGGCGTCACATGGCGCTATGATGTATTTTCACTCACTGGGGTACACTTTCCCGCTCACTAGCCTGTGTTTACATGGATAACATATTAGCGCTGTAATCCCGTATTGTTAGCTTTGTCATATCAGTGTGTATAATAAAGTTTAAATCTCCCCAGTGCCAAAGAGCTAACGACTGGTTTTTTTGTATCTGCAATGGGGATAAAACTCCATTGTGTTAATAATTTTGTCATTATATAGTTGTTAATGACAAGCAATGCTGTTTCAGAGCGTATGAATTGGTTTTGAGACTAATTTGCACAGCCAGTGCTACACCACTAAACCGACTGCAAAGGAGGACCTTAATGGGCCATTATGTTATACTGTGAATTTAATTTTTTTCTTGTCTGGTTTTTCTCCACATTTTTTCTCACATACTAAGAAAGAGCGTGGGAGAGAGACTGGCACCCACTACATACTTCACTTCCCGAACAGAGCTGAGAGAAAGAGTGAGAGACACAGAGAACAAAATGGAATGGAGACAGAGGAGTAATGTTGCTTTATACAGCCATTATGTCAGGGTTTTATGCAGCTGGTGCGACATGGACTGTGATACTTTACAAGGATTTCAGTGTCCTTCTGCTGTCTTGGCAGACTGTATGGTCCTCTCTGTTCCGGCTCTGATATATTACAGTCATCTTTTAACATCGTCTGGTCACTGTGTTCTTTAGCGAGATAGAAATCGAAGAAAAGAACAAAACTACACACAGAAAAGATGGATTAGGGAAGTATTTTGGAAGTAAACTGAATATTTCACGAATTTCTGGTACTCTCCTTTCTGATTTATTGAATCTATTAGTCTCAATACCTGTACTCTGTCAGTGTGTATTCATTATACTGTAGGTGTCCTTTATGCAGTGTTATCACAATATGTCACAGCATAGTCTATTAGTGTAAGGACAACAAGGATGTTGGCAAACTGGCAGATGAACCCACCATATGCATGCAAATGTAAATACACACGGAGCAGTGAAATACTGTGAACTTTCACACACACACACACACACACACACACACACACACACACACACACACACAGACACAGACAGACAGACAGACAAACTGTAAGTCCTTCATCAAAATTGAAAAGAGCAATTGGAAACCCTCAGAAATAGGCAGCTGTAAGTGTAGTCACACAATAACACGGACAGAAAAATATTTGCTCTATGTTCTGCCAAATGCCCTATAAGACTGACAGTCCTATAAGGGGCCCTATTATGCTCATTTTCATGTATTATATTTGTATGTTAATAAAGTCTTTACTTTTATCATAGTGCCTGTGCTGCAGCACCTCTTTTAACCCTCTGTCTGAAACCAGAGCCCAGTCTGCTCTGATTGGTTAGCTGGTGATTGTTCAACCCATTAGAGATGTCCCGCCCCCAAGCCTTTCAAGTACAATGTGTTGAATCGCTAGCCAATAAAAGCAGAAGAGTTACATAGTGATGTCAATATGTTATAGAAGTAAACAAAGGTGACCAATCGAGGTGTTTCAGCTAGGGGGGGAGTGACTGGGAGGACATTTGGGGATTTTCGCCTTAGCAGACCATTTACATTCATAAAACCTATATAACACAGTACAGGAAAGGGAAAACCCCAAAGAGCTTGATAGGGCTTCTTTAAACCACGCAAAGCTGTTCCGAAAGCATTGTAAAGCTTTACATTTACCAACAAATCACTGGTTTTATAGCTATTATTATTTAATGTTGTGAGATGACTGTTCATGGTAATATTTGATGGTTTACAGTAATATCAAATTGTGTCCATCCCTTGAGGTTTACATTTTGTCCTCCCACATTATTATCATTCCAATTTGTTTTCTTTCTCAATCAATTTGTTCGTAATGACTTCATAACATTGTTTTCTGTTTCTTTGATAAGTGCTTTTAAAAAGATACAAAATGGATTTGGAAGGCACCTAATTCCGCCTAAGCAGTTTTAATAGATGGATCTATTCTTTTAGTACATGTCAGGCATGAAAGCCTTTTCAAAAGTATCACACTCTATCATGAGCGTAGATGCACTTTTATCTTTTGATATATTCTCTGTCTAACTCATAAAATAATATTCATCCTTTTCTTCAGATGATCTTTATAGCAAAATGGAAAATGTTTCAAAAAAGAAATAAGTTAAGGAACTAAAGAGGTTTCGCTTTGTTGGTTATTTCTTACAGAATCTTAATCTTGAGATCCCCAGAGACCTCTATCTGTAGTTCTAGGATGAGGGTACAAATATTGTTTTGGGATTTTCCAGTGACATTGTAATTGGAAAGATGATACGTTGATTAACTTATATTTCTGCACAGTTATATCAGCATCTCATGGTCAGGCTTTACAATTTAGTTAGAGTTGAAAGGCAAGACAAAGTGCTTTACAAAAAAACCATTGAGATATAGTGTAAGAGAAACCTAAAATGACATTTAAATACATGTCAAAACATATAATAAACAGTCATTGAAAAGCCAAGAGACTGGTATAACATACAAGAATAAAAGTGACAATTAGCAAACAACAACCAGAAAACAAATCTACTGGAACACACAAGAGTACACACATGTGGGCTCCCCAACAACAGTTGCTCAGTAACAGCTGGATTAAAGCAGAGAGAAATCTACTGACAATACGTGTGAAAAGGCTATACAACTCTTCTATTCGAATACCTCTGAACAGCCTTCACCTTGAATAGATGAGAGAGGGAGTTCAGTTTGGAAGCCTTGACCCTACCACAAAGCTTTTCCCCTGACAAAACCCACAATGGTTGACCTGTTGCACTCCGTTTCTTTTTTATGTGCACAGATTTGATCCCATTTACACCTGATCTCTCAATCCCACTGTACTTTTGACTGGCACTCACTTTTTCTATTCATCCCTTACATACTTCAAGAATGTTATCCCTTTATATTTAAAGTTGCTTGAGGTCCGTCATCCATTTGAGTGAACATACTCTTATCATTGCCAACAGGAATGCAGACATGAGGTCCAGTGTGATTGATTACCAGCAAGTTTGAAATGTATTTATGATGTTTTTCATATCTCAGCAAAATAAATGGAACCAGGCTGCCTAGAACTGCAAAGTTAGATCGTAAAAAACACATTTAGATAGATCTTGCTGTTTACAATAACTGACACAACCAATACAGCTGATTTCACACAAGTCTTGGTCCTACAGGTAGACAGCTCAATCTATGCAACAATGCAATGCTAAATATCTTAACAACTCACAGATTCTTCAAGAAAACAGCCCATATACAACCCACTGCCAGCCAGAGTGCTCATTACTATTATATTCATTATTGATGTCTTCATCAATAATGCAAATAGACCAGTGTCTGACAAAGAGTAAATATCAGCAATAATAAACAACGTTTGAACTAGAACTATTTTCTGTCCAACAGTAGTCTGTAACGAGACGAAACATGAACAAATTACTCAATTGTTTCTTTGCAAGCTGCATTTATATTCTTGTATGCCTCATCTATGATATATGTCCCAAGTTGAACTGGTGGATAAGTTGATATCCTTGATAAAAATATAAATAAATAAGGTAAGGGTTTACTTCAGCATGCACATTACATTGATTTTTACATTACATGTCACTTGTTAGACACTTTTATCCAAAGCGACTTACATACTCAATACTGTGGGCAATCCCCACAGGAGCAATTTGGGGTGAAGTGTCTTGCCCAGGGACACAACGACATGCTGACTGCAGTGGGGTTTGAACCTGTGTCCCCCTGATCCGAACACCTACGCACAACCCACTGCACCACAGCACGCATTATCTTGAGCCTCAATGATGCTGAGACAGAACGCATTTATTTTAATTAGGGCTGTGTTGTGTCTAATTCCAAAGACAAGCATGCAAATCTTCACACAGAGACGTGGTCTTACATTTGTAACTCAGAAGACATCCACCAGTCCAGAATACCCACCTGATTTAAATGTGTAATAGACTAAATGTTTCCTCTTCAGATGCTCCAAATGGATTTGGGCATTCAAGCGTTGCGAGGAAATTCCACGTCTACAAATGTAATCTGAGTGCATAGAGAATCTGATCAAGCGCTGACCTCATCATTGGCAGATTAAGTGGCTGGCAACAGATGTAACACAGTAAAGCCATTGTGTCTATATGTGTAAATAAATTATATCAGGGTGAAAGAGAATATGAATGAGGTTATGTGCGATCCATTTGTGTGGGCAAATTGAGGCATGTCCCAATAATTGTTCATGTGCTGATTATTTCCACATCGTTATTGAAACTCATATGACCCTTCATAACGATATGTGGCTACTTACTTCCACATCACACACAAACAAATAGCACAGAAAACCTGCATATTAAGAGCCGAGCAGAATTACTGATTAATGATGTTTACGTGGCAAGATGTAATGGGAAACGTTCTTCTGATGTTGGCTCTTGATAATTAAAAGAGAGCCTGAGCTTAAAAATGTGATGTACAGATTGTCTTTGATGTAATGGATAGGTATCAACCTGGTTTTACCTTCAAACATGTGCAGGAATAAGGATGTATGGCACCATCACACTCTGTTCTCTGTTCTGACAACCCTGCCTGATAACTGGACTGAGAGCCTTATTAATTCACTGATTAGGACAATTGATCCTTCTACACGACTGCCCTGAATGACAATCCAGCCAGTAAATGAGCTACCTTTTCCCCGCTGACTTCTTGCTTGATGGAAATGAGTGTGTGTTACATACACGAGGATATTGAGTTATGGCAGCTTTGTCAATCACATAAGGTCGCTGAAAAGTTGGTTGATGTAAGAAAAAGAGAAACTGTCCCTGAAGGGTTTTTTCTCTCTCAGTATCTCAAGATCGCTCTGTTTCAAGAGAGAGGGGCTCTTTCGTGGCTGGTGTTCTTTGCCGTGTGTCCAATTTATTTGCTTTATTTTTTAGGCACTGCCTTTAACCAAATCAATAGTAGGGTTGGCATCTTTACAAAAAAAAGTAAAAGAAGCATCTTTAGCCAAAAAATACAGTTTTAAAAAATGTTCATTTAAAGGGGCCCTATTATGCAAATTGGCTTCATATTTGTGTTTTATTTGCCTCTACTATGACATGTTCACTTGCTTTAATTTTCAAAAAGGTCTTTATTTGTCTCATACTGACTGTGCAGTCCCACTGCAGCCAGCATGTCGTTGTGTCCCTGGGCAAGACACTTCACCCCAAATTGCCCACAGTATTGAGTATGTAAGTCGCTTTGGATAAAAGCGACTTACAAGTGACATGTAATGTAATGTAATGTAATGTAATCATGTGTGCTGCAGCACCTCTTTTCACCCTCTGTGTGAAACAGGTGCCAGGTCTACTCTGATTGGTTAGCAGGCCAGCTCTATTGTGATTTGTCAACCGCTTAGATATGTCCACAATGCGTTCAATGTTTTGGAGCGCTAGCCAATAGAAGCAGTGTAACGTAGTGATGTCACTTTGTCGTGGAAGTAAACCAAGTACTGCAATGGAGGCGTTTCAGGCAGTGGAGGAGTACGAGGGAGATAAACTCCCTCTTGCTGGAACTTTTGGGATTTTGGCCTCTTAATTTTCCACTTGACTGCAATGAAACTCTAAATGGTTTACAACCAGTAATACAGTAGTATAACTTGAAATACAACAATATAGAAACCAATGAAAATTGTATGATTAAAAAGGTGACAACGAGCACCTCAAATGGATAAAAATGTGAATATGATTTGGGTATTTTGGGTTAATCTGGCTGATTAGACATTTGCTCAGGATGAATTTGAGTGAACATAAACTGTAAGTACCTTAAGTAATATCACTTCGCTCCATGTACTAATAAGAATGGTACATTTAACTTGTCCTTGGCAATAAAGGTACTGTAACAGGGACGGAGATGTAGTGAACAGCCAAAACAACTCAAATCACCTCAGTGTGTGTTCCATGAGCGTGCTGCGTGCAGGGCCTTGAAATAATAAAATGGAACAACAAACAATGAATAAAGAATAAATACATTTTATACATGCCCAGACAGTCTGGATTTGTTAGTACATTGTCACAGTCCGGGGAAGTCCAATAAGCATGATTTAAAAGGTTGTTCACATAAACTGTGCATTAAGCCACACTCCAGAGAGGCACATAAATCTACAAACACTAATTACCAGCAGCCGAGTTGTTTGTGGTCTGATTCAATCAATAACAATCTTTCTCTGTAAATGTACAGTACGAGTCAGATGTGGGGTGCCTAATCTCCTCGAGGTAAAGACAGGAATCAAATCAATGAGCCAATTCTAAAAACACGGAGGCGCGGTTGATTTATCATCTCTCAAAAATAACTTGCTTTATCTATAACCATAGAAAATGTGAACACCTGCTAGGCCTGATATGTAAGTGAGCTTTCAGAACAACAAAGAAGCAACTGCATACTCTGGAGCAATTTGTAAACAAATAAAATGACTGAATTCATTATTCCCTCACAAATGTTTTCTACTAGCCCAGGAAAATGTCTCAGGGTGCCCTGCCCTGAAAAACATTACTTTCAAATAGTTGAAGTTTACATTATATTTAGTCTGGTGTTTTATAAATGTAGCTTAGCGCACAACCAGCTGGCTGTAGCGTCATATTAATCAATCTTCTCATTAAACTCTTTGGTAGTGACATTCAAAGTCTTGATTTTGTCGTGATCAGTCTTTGGGCTGTCTGTTTATTTTTAACCTTTCCCCCCCCCCGTGTTATGTCTCCTTTTTAACTCCTGTCTTTGCTGTTTCCCACCTGTGTGATTGTCTGCCCCGCCATGATCCTTTCACCTGCTGCCCTTGTGTTTCTGACTACCGCTGTGTCTTGTCTATGTCATAAGTTCTGCTTATATTTAGGTCCTTGTCTTCTGTTAGTCTCTGTCAGATCCTTGTTTGGGTCCATCTTGCTCCGCTTTTCCATAACAGCTCTTAAAGTTAAGCAAATTTAAATGTAATGCCAGGTTTAGCAAAGATGTAAGCTAACATAAACAAAATACCTTGATTTATTTTTTTCCCTCAAAGTAACACATTGTCTCACTGAATCTGAGCAACAATCAGAGCATAAATACATCAAACCTTGTATAATATATTGTTACATGCGGTATGCACCCAAATTAGAAGAAATTATGTATTTACCCAAAAGAATCAGGGATATGTCTTCAATAACATTTATTTTGGTGCAGGATGAGTAGAGCTGAAAATAGTGATTTTCACATCATTAGCAAGCCACAAATCGTCTGTATAATCACAAACTCAGATCTGAATTTCAATCACCCTGGTCAATAACAGTCTGTCTACTCTCATCTGAAGAACATACAAAATTCTCGGGGTTCATGTCGAGGCAAGACTTGGAAAAAAAAGATCCACATTTTTTATTTCAGCAGCAAATTAAGTGTGAGGGAACAGAGATTGGTTATAACTTTAATTCTGAAACTCAACCTTCCCCTATCCACCTTCTCATTGGTGATGTGATTTGAACAAGCCAAGGTAGAATAATATCACATTGTATCCACTCCCAGTCCCTCTTTTAGTTATTTATAATGCAGAAACAAGAACATAATGTGAATTTCTCAATTAAACATTCTACCTGGAGATACATTGATTGAACTATTGACACCACATTAAAACCAACCATACAAACACCTTAACAAGTTAGCTTATGTCATTTTGTATTTTAATAGGCTTCAACTCAATAGGAAGTATATCCTATTTTAACCATTGCATTATCCATTGCCGCATAGTACACTATGCTTGGCAATTCAAATGATTTACCATGTACTTAGACTGGCCGAGAGAGCTCAATGTAATGGGTCAACACAAGCTGATAAGGAAAGCACATTTCCCGCATACATTCTTGCACGTAAATAATACAAAAGCAAATTAAGAAACTTTATTTGTCTAGCTGTACATGAGAGGGCTGATGCCTTCAGTGTGCATGAAGCGGTCTAAATGTTTACAGTATCTACTCAACTGAATATATTTATATTTATTTTACCTGCTTTCTTCAAGAGTTTGAATATTAAACTCCTTTGAGTCCATTGTGGTATATGACACCCCAAAATCAAACACTGCAAATGAAAAGGCCAGTTCAGCAAGTACACATGACTTTAGGAGAGACTTTGTAATGAGAAGGATTGAGAGAGATCAATATCCTTCACACTTGTGTCTTTCTCCAGCACATTCATTACCAGTGCATCATTCGGTAGAGCCAAGGACTTGATGGATGAAATTACAACTAAAGTATAACGCCCCATTAACATCTGATATATTAAATATTTTCTAATGAGACATTACCGAAATGTTGAACCAAACTAGTGAAGAGTTTATTGTGTAGCTATTTTTACAGTCTTACCAGTGGCAGGGCTTCAATTGGGGACAATATCAAATACAAAAAACAATAGGATTTCTCTTCTGACATATAATACACATTTCCTCACTTAATGTTATTTAAAAGGTTTTAAACATCTTGTTTCAGGACTTAAGGGGCTGGTGAATTGAGAATTGTAATTAACGGTGGCACCAAATTGAAAGTCAAAGGGTCACCAAAGTCCAAGAAAATGTTCCTATTAAACATACAAAACAATATATATTGGACTGAACCAAATAAATGACTTGCCAACACTACGCTATATGTTTATTTAATAGAGTGAGTATGTCTTCTGTGATGGCCACAGCCACACAGGGTAAAACAATTACACAGCACCCTCACCTTCAGTAGTTTTGCTTCAGTTCAGCTGCAGTAAAACATGCCAATTATTAACACCACACATTTGATTTAGATGGTAACCTCTTTATATGCTTGTAATTAGTGATGTTACGTATTGCGCCGAGGCTTCGGAGCGTGTGTCGAGTAATCCCCGAAGCTTTTTGTGAAGCTTGTATCGAGGATTGTATCGTTTTTGGCCAGTGACGTCACCAATGACAAACGAAGCCTCGCTGCCCCTCAATATCACGTGACTGCTTCAGAAAGTGCTTTAGATCGGTTGAACCACAACGCTCATAATACCCATGGATGCACATAGGCTCACGTATAACTAAAGGCGAGACACGGCAGGCAAAAACATCGTTTTTTAAGCACTTGTCAATTTTGAGATTTTGTGCTATTTTGATTCTATAACATGTTTTCTTTCAGGCTTTTGGAAGGAAAACGTACAAAATACACATTTAAAGGGGACCTATCATGGAAAATGCACTTTTGTACGTCTTTTATACATGAATATGTGTCCCCGGTGTTCCAGGGAACTCACCAAGTGTCAGAAAACACAACCCTCTCTATTTTCCTCCATACCCAAATCTCTAAAAAAGGGGCTGCAACGGATCTGATACAGACTGATCCAGATTTGAACACTTCTATGACGTCACAGAAGTGGCGCTACGGCTATTGGGCCAACTCTCCACCTATCAGGGGAATATGGGGTTGGGCCACGGCCGGCCATTGCCGCTCGAAAGCGCTGGAGACGCTGTAGTACATATGCCAGGCCTGTAAGTGGCGCTGTAGTCTGCCACAAAAGCAGCGAAGAAGACTTCCCGCCCATAGTTACCATGGTTACCCTTCTGTTTATTCTCCGCTGTGGCTTTTTTTCTCCCTCCCCGAGGCAAGCGTTTGCTCCCGCTGCTTTAATTCAATGCAATCCCTCCCCGTCGAGGCAAGCACTGTAATTCTCTCCGGTTAGTCCACCAGCAGATGACAAACACCCACCTCTCCGCCTCTTCCAAGGAACGAGGGGACTGTGCGGCAGAGTTTCAGTTTCTTTCGCCGGTCAAGATGTCCGTTAAAGTTGAAATCTTCCGGACAAAATTAGAAAAGTGCCGGTCAAAGGTCTTCTTTGTTATTTATTGAGCTTTAAAACAAATTAATAACGACTCTATATAATAAAACACGGAGGACAGAGATCTTTTTTTCTCCCCCTCTTGATCAGAGCACGGCTCTCCTCTCCTGCAGGGGGGCGTGGTCAGCTGCAGCTCACAGAGATCAGCCACGTAGACAGCAAACAGCACATAGAGCAAAATCAGTTTTTTCTCCTACTCTGAGTCCGAAATGTCCACTTCAGTAGCACGTAGATACACCAAACCTTCCAGTTATATTCCTATCAATATTATGAAGGCTTTTACAGAAGGGTTTGTTCATATATCATTCATAGCCTGAATTATATAACATTGTATACCTAAAAACATGGCGAAAATTGATATTTTAGGGCTGTTGACAGTATTTTCTGAGTGATAAAAAGAGATATCCAAAATCCCTTCTGTAAAAGCCTTAGATACTAATATGACTACAAAATGAAACAAGAATTTTGAACCTGGCTTTATCCAAAGTTCAGATTTCGATTCCTGAAATGTGTTAAAATATGCGCATATTTAATGAGATAATGAACCATTTGCATATTTAAACATGCTATTTCAGAAAACTTGTAATACAAAACACAATTGCCTTATTGTAAGTAATTAACTGGAGAAATGTCTAGCTGATATCTTTAAGTTACTAAAATTACCCTATTCACCTGGGGTGTCCCGCCTAAAGTCGGAAAATACAAATATATCACTTTAACACTGCACAACATTCAAGTTAACAGCATCCAGGAACATGTTCGGAAAACTCGCCGTCTCATCTCTTCTCGTTTCTTCATCTTTACCCGCTCTGACTGCAGTGCTGAGTGCTTATATAGACACTTGAAAATGTGGGGAAATCATCTGATTGGAGTGTTGTGATTGTGGGGTCTGTGATGTGTGTGACTGTGGGACGTGTGATAATGAGAAACATGAGAGTAAACAAAGACTTGTTCTCGTGCATGCAGAACTGCATAAGACTTTATGAATGAAAGTCTAATGTCATGAGATGTATTGGTTTATCCCTCCCCAATGTAAATGCTAGATGATCATAAATCTAATTTATTATTGACTACAATAATAATTGATTATCGCAAGAAGGACGTGCTCAGTCACTCGTTGGCTACTTACCATTTTCTCTAGTTCCCTCTGAATTTGGATCAAAGGTTGTATACACCTGCCGTTAACTGCAGTTTTATTTTGGGATGTAAATGTAATGTAAAAAATAATTATTCTACAGCATTAACACAACACTTTACAGCGATACAGGATCCTTTCATTCATTAAAATTCCGTTTAGCTGTAACATTCTGAAGACAATGAAACAGTTTGGCCTTTCCTTGACAATAATGTTATATGAAAATTATTGCAATTATTCTACAAAAATAAGTTTGGTCCAGCAGGTAACCTTTATCCCACTGTGATATGTTTTTAAAGTGGGATAAATTACTCACACGTCCTTCATTATGAACATCTTTCACAGTGGGATTTACCACATTATATATGGTGAACATTTTTACACAGTGGGATAAATCACACGTTCACACATCATTCTCTGGGAACATTTCAACGTAGGATAAAGTGAGATTTTTTAGCAAGAATAGACCCAGGTCCATGATTTTTTTAATGGAGGAGGAGAGACTGACTTTTGAAGTTCATTTCCGCAGTGACTGAATCCGTGGAATTAAACTTCTTTGTTGACGACATGATGCTATTCCCATCAATTTACAAGGTAGATACCATACATCAACTTCTGACACTTGAATAACCCATTATAAAAGTGATTAGGTTGTTAATGTCATGGTTTTGGATTGTTGTTTTTATTTTCCACCTTTTTATTTTTAAATGTTTTCCTCCTTGTGTCTTGTCTGGTCCTACTTCTATTTCGTATAAGGCTTCGCCCTCTAAGGCTATCGCTATTGGGTAATCCCACTGCGCATGCGCAGCACTGACAGACTTAATCCACGCCCACCTATGACGTGGGCCCCACCTACGGTCTCACTTCCGTATAAATAGGAAGTATGCCCGTCAATCTGCTCCCACTTTTCTTC
Organism: Trematomus bernacchii; assembly: GCF_902827165.1. Taxonomy (NCBI): domain Eukaryota; kingdom Metazoa; phylum Chordata; class Actinopteri; order Perciformes; family Nototheniidae; genus Trematomus; species Trematomus bernacchii. The sequence goes on along the minus strand of NW_022987714.1, from coordinate 13,057,586 downwards.
AGCACGTAGTAGCAGAAGCACTGTAGCAGGCACATTAGAAAACAAAGATTCCTCCCTTACGTAAAAGCTTTGTTTCTAGTGGAAAGATGGAGATGGGGCAGGTAAGTCAGGGCTGCGTCCGGAACTGCCTTTCATGTGAGGCGGGCTACATAATGAGTTTTGACAAACACTCACAGTGTGAGTCCTGCTTGGGGTTAGAGCATGCGAAAGCTGCTCTTTCCCCACAGGTGTCATGCTCATTATGTGCCCGGCTCCCTCTGGCCCTCAGACAGCAGAGAGCGGACGCTCTCGCTGCTGCTGCGGTCGAGGATGATTGGGCAGTCCCAGAGGTTTACTCTGTGGACGAGGCCCTGGACTTCTTGGATCCGAGTGGAGGGCACGAGTCGGATGACTACGCCCCCTCCATTCATGGATCACCAGGTGGTTCCCCCATCCTCTCTCTCCTCCGGACGGAGGAGACAGAGCGGGGTCCCGGTGTAGGTCCGGCAGACGGACCAGTGGTCTCTCTCTCCGCCGTCACGGCTCTGCCGTCGATTGGTGGAATTCTCCAGGAACTCCCGGAGATCATCTCTAAGGCAGCCGCCTGGCGAGATCTCCGCGTTCCCCCAGCTCAGGAGAGCACGTTTTCGGATGACATGTCCGGGGTGTTCTCCCAGGCACAGAGGGTCAGGAGTGACCCGATCTGGCCATGCTTCCCGCCCATTAGGAAGTACCAGGAGGGGGCGGCGGCGAACCCCAGGACACTGAGGGCTCCGGTATCCACGTACGCTCCCCTCACGAGGGTGGAGGGATTTACGGATAGGGGTTTTCCGACCGGCGACCCATGCTGACTGCCTCCAGAGATCAGTTTGTCGCCCGACAGACCGACCGGATGCACCAGTGTGCTTACCAGGCGTCAGCGGCGGCCAACAATATTGCGTTGCTGGTGAATTCCATGGTGCGTATAGCTGAGCAGTCCGACACCATGTCCTCAGTGGAGGCTGAGGAGATCGGTAAGGCGGCCAGCACTGCACTTACCCTGAGCGCCGCAGTCGCAGTTTCGCAGGCGCGGATTGCGACGTGGGCGACTCAGGTCCACCGGTACCTCTGGCTACAGCAGGGATCTATACCGGATGGTGCAGGGAAGGAGCTGATAGAGGCTCCAGTCAGTCCGGACGGACTGTTCGGACCTCAGTTCCACACCATGGTGGAGTCAATGAAGTCTGCATCGGAGCAGGCAGACGACATACGGCGTCACGTCGGATGGCTTCAGCCGGACAGACGTCCCCAGCAACAGCAGCGACAGCAGCGCCCGCAGCACCTGCAACAGTCTCAGCAGGGGCAGCGCGGGCAACGGCGAGATCAGCAGCGGCGCCAGAATCGCCCTTCGGCGGCTGCGGGGGCACCGTCCCATGTCTCCGCTCCTCCGCCACAGAGACAGAGTCTCCAGGCGACGAGTCGGAGGGGAACGAAGAACCCCCGCTCCTGGTCTGCTCCTCCGAGGGAGCCTCCGAGAGAGCCTCCGAGGAAGCAGAGCCGAAAGTGACTTTTTGGGGGGGATGTGCGGGAGTACATTTTCAATAAAAATGTTGAAAATTCCAACAGTGTGTCTGTAGCAGCTGTTTCTCACATTTCCCCCACACTAGTCAGGCCGACTGTTGTTAATCTGTCGGTTAACAGACAGCAAGATTCGCTGCATAAACCAGCTGTTTGTAACCTGTCGGTTAACAGACAGCTGGGCTCGCCGTTTGAGCAGGCTGCCTCTGACCTGTCGGTTAGCAGGCGGCAGGGCTCGCTGCACAAGCCAGCTGTATATAACCAGGCGGTTATTAGACAGCGGGGCTTGACGTGTAAACCTGTTGCCTCTGGCCTATCGGTTAGCAGGCAGCACGGTTTTTCCTCTGTCCCAGGTGTGCCTGCTTCACACGGTCGTAATGAGCCTAGGGCTGTTATTACGCGCTGTGTGAATAGCACTGCACACACCTCCGCTCATTCCTCAGGCCGGGGTGAGATGCAGTGTGTGGAGACCCCGTCGCAGCCCTTTCGGGCGGGGCCCCCCTTGGGTTGCTTCACGAGCAACAGCGGCAAGGGCTCTGGCATGGCTCGTCACCATGACTACCACAGCACAACAAGAACAGGTTTGCCCGCTCTCGGAGTATTGCTCCGAGTGGCGGCGGATATGTTTGATGGACAGATGGATGAGCAGGCTGATCAGCAGAGGGTACTCTCTGCAATTCGCCTCCCCCCCCCCGCAGTTCAATGGGATTCAGGAAACACTCCTGTCATCCCAAGAACAGTGTCTTGCGCTCCAGGAGGAGCTGCAGGAACTCCTGGTAAAAAGTGCGATTTCCAGAGTTCCTCAAGGGGAAGAAAATCGGGGGTTTTACTCCCGTTATTTTCTTATCCCAAAAAAAAACCGGGGGAATGAGACCCATCCTCGATCTGTCAGCATTCAACAGGGTGATAATGAAAAGACCTTTTCATATGCTGACAATCAAACAGGTGCTGGAATACGTTCACCAGGGGGACTGGTTTACGTCAATAGACCTGAAGGATGCCTACTTCCACATAACCATAATCCCGAAACACAGGAAATTTCTGCGTTTTTCTTTCCAGGGAATTTCGTACCAGTTCAATCGACTGCCGTTCGGATACTCCCTGGCTCCTCGCACTTTTTCAAAGTGTGTGGAGACGGCTCTGGAGCCGCTTCACAGAGGAGGGATGAGGGTGTTATTTTATTTGGACGACCTGCTGTTGCTGGCTCGATCCAAGGAGGAGGCTGCTTTACAGACGGTACAGCTCGTATCTCATCTGTCAAGCCTGGGTTTCATTGTCAACTGGAAGAAGAGCTGTCCTCTTCCCTCCCAGGTTATCGTTTATCTGGGAGTGGAATTGAACTCAGCCCTCATGAGAGCGCGACTCTCACAGCAGAGAGTGGAGAAAGTGACAGCTCTCCTCCGACGCGTCACACCTCGCAGGGTGGTGACAGCCCTCTCCGTGATGCAGCTGTTGGGCATGATGTCAGCTGGTCACGTGGTGATCCCTCTGGGACTCCTTCACATGAGGAGACTCCAGAGGTGGTTTATTCGCCTGCACATCGACCCCGTGCGGCAGAAGAGACGCATGGTGTACATTCCCCCTTCCGTGGGTTTGGATTTAGCCTATTGGAAAAATCTCCACGTCCTGTCAGTGGGGGTTCCCCTGGGCAGAGTGACGTCACACACAGCGGTGTTCACAGACGCATCTCTCGCAGGCTGGGGAGGAACGTGCATGTCGCAGGCAGTGGGGGGACAGTGGCCGGCTCACATGTCTCTCCACATAAACGTGCTGGAGTTAATCTCCGTATGGAGAGTAATCCAGCACTTCGCCCCGTTGCTGTTCAATCAACATGTGTTGATTCGGACAGACAACAGAGCAGCGGCGGCATACATAAATCGCCAGGGAGGCGTACGATCAGCGCAGCTGCTGAGCACAGCCAGGCGGCTGCTGTGCTGGGCGCAAACACACGTACTCTCTATCAGAGCGGTGTATATTCCCGGCGTGTTGAACAGAGGGGCGGACCTCATGTCCAGAGGAGGTCCTCGCCAAGGGGACTGGAGCCTCCACCCCGAATTGGTCTCCCAGGTATGGAGCAGGTTCGGGAGAGCGGAGGTGGATCTGTTCGCTGCACGCGAGAACGTGCAGTGTGCCCTCTGGTTCTCCCTGAGAACGCAGGACCACCCCCCCCTGGGCGTGGACGCGTTCGCACACAGGCCGTGGCCAAAGGTGTTGTTATACGCTTTCCCACCAGTCCCTCTGATCCCTCGGTTCCTGGACCGAGTGCAGGAGGAGAGACTGACAGCGATTTTAATAGCACCGGAACGCATAGGAGCGTCCTGGTTTCCATGCCTACAGCGGATGCTGTCAGGGAGGCCGTGGGAAATTCCGTGGCGCAGGGACGCTCTCTCCCAGGTGGAGGGAGCGATCAGCGGTCACCCAGTATTGGGCCAACGTTTGTGGGCATGGCCCCTGAACGGGAACATTTAGAGGGGATGGGCCTCTCTAAAAATGTTATCAGTACCATTCAGGGTTCAAGGGCGGCGTCCACCAGAGCATCCTACACAGCCAAATGGGCAGCGTTCCAACGCTGGTGTGTAGGGAAAAGCCTGGACCCCGTTACGTGCCCCCTGCCTCACGTGCTGTCGTTCCTCCAGACCTTACTAGACAGGAATTTGGCTTATAGCACGGTCAAAACGTACGGTGCTGCCATCTCATCTTGCCACGTAGGGTTTGGTGTCAGTACGGTGTTTAGTCACCCTCTGACAACACGCTTTCTACGGGGAGTATAGAGACTCAGACCGGTGTCACGCGCTTTGGCGCCTCAATGGGATTTGGCGTTGGTGTTACGCGCACTGAGTAAAGCTCCATTTGAACCTTTAAATCAGGTCCCCCTGAAGTTCTTGTCAGCCAAAGTAGCTCTGCTCTTGACCCTAACATCAGCTAAAAGGGTGAGTGATTTGTCTGCTCTCTCTGTGGTTCCGTCATGCCTCCAGATCCAAGGAGATGGCAGCTCAGCTGTTTTGCGCCCTAACCCAGCTTTTATGCCAAAGGTTATCACAAGCTCTTTTAGATCGAGAGTGATAACTTTGGATGGTTTCTTCCCTCCTCCTCACTCATCGGAGGAAGAAGCCACATCTCATCTCCTCTGTCCCGTACGTGCGCTGTCATGCTATATTGCACGCACAGCCACGTTGCGTAGGTCCCATCGCCTGTTTGTGCATCACAGAGAGCACTCAATAGGGCAGCCTCTGTCTGCACAGCGCCTGTCACACTGGTTGTGTGAGGCTGTGTCACAGGCGTATGTCTCCTCTGGGGAGGATCCCCCGGAAAACATCAAAGCGCACAGCATCAGAGGAATTTCAACCTCTACGGCTTTGCACAGAGGAATGACAGTGGAAGACATTTGCACTGCGGCATCTTGGTCTTCCCCCTGTTCTTTTATTCGTTTTTATTTGAGGGATGTCTCCCATTCCTCTCTTACTCATTCAGTACTCAGTGTCCTGTCAGATTGAGTAATGTCAGAGACTGAACGGTGTGCCCTCTCTCCTACCTGTCGGCACTGAGAGAGCTGCTCCTTTTTCCCCTCTTTTATCGTTTTAACAAGTGGGATTTTTGTATCTCTACTTTTTAAATGCTATATTTCCAGGGACTGTGATGCTCCTTTACGCATGGGTTATTAATTGAGTAGATGTGTTTTTGTACTTCTGGTAACGGACGGACCAGTGGGGCGTGGACTACATCCTGCTTCGCCCTTAACCCAATAGCGATAGCCTTAGAGGGCGAAGCCTTATATGAAATAAAACTGGGGTTACGTATTGTAACCCAGCTTCTATGAGTATAGGCGCAGCCCTCTAAGGTTCGGGCCCCACTGGCTCCGCGAATAGCTGAAGAAAAGCTGTTTGTGTGGGAGCAGATTGACGGGCATACTTCCTATTTATACGGAAGTGAGACTGTAGGTGGGGCCCACGTCATAGGTGGGCATGGATTAAGTCTGTCAGTGCTGCGCATGCGCAGTGGGATTACCCAATAGCGATAGCCTTAGAGGGCTGCGCCTATACTCATAGAAGCTGGGTTACAATACGTAACCCCAGTTCTTGTGTTTGCCTTCCTGTCTTTAGTTTCCCTGGTGTGTCTGATTGTCTGATTGTGTTCACCTGTTGCCCTTGTGTTTCTGCCTCCCCTGCCCAGCTGTGTCTTGTCCTGTGATTACCCTTCTGTGTATTTAGTCTTGTTTTCTCCTGTGCTCCATGTCTGTTTGTCGTCGTTTCATGTCCCTGCTACCTGTCGTCTCTTCGTGTCCGTGTTCCCTGCCTCGCCTATGCCCGTCTATGCTTGTCCATGTCTCCTGCCTGTTCCCATCTGTAAGTTTGTTCCTGTCTGTTGTGTTTTTGTTAATTAGTTTCTTGTTTTTCATGTCTTCGGCTTTTTTTATAATAAAGCTTGCTTTTTGTTAACAAACCTTTTTGTATTTTTTAACTGCACTTGGGTCCTATTTTCCCCACCCTGACAGTTAAAAGCGCAAAATGCACTTCCAGGGCGGGGTTTAAGAAAAAAAGGGCCTGTTGAATGAGTGATGAATTTGATTTTCTTTAGAAACCGTGCACTGTAAAAAATGGCTGTGAAATACACAGTTAAATTACAGTGTTTGTGCACAGTAAATTACTGTTTACCATTTTAGAGTATAATACCGTGTTTCCAACCAAAAATTACAGTAACTCTGGAGTTACTTTAAAAAAAGCAGTAGTAACGTCCCAGCTGTAGAAGATCACAGTAACCATCAATGTACTGTAGATATTCACAGTAACCATCAATGTATTGTAGATAATCACAGTAACCAACAATGTACTGTAGAAGATCACAGTAACCAACAATATACTGTAGAAGATCACAGTAACCAACAATGTACTGTAGATATTCACAACAATGTACTGTAGATATTCACAGTAACCAAAAAAGAAAGAACCAACCGAAAAACCCCATTTCTAGAATAGCTCAAATATCTTAAATAAACCAACAGCTTTTTCTTAATATAAATAATCTTGATGCAGCGTACAGATGGAGCATCTTAGCGAACCGGGCCGTTGGCGTCCGGCCGTTCTGTGATTCTCCAGAACTCACAGCTGGCCAGGGATAAGTCCTGACTCTCCCGACGGCCAATCCGTGCCTCCCCTGACTGCACGTTGCTGACACACACCGCTGCAAACTCTCTGCACGGAGGAGCCGCGGAGGAAGAGACACACGTTCACTAAGCCGAAAAAACTATATCCGGTCACAGTGATCTGCTATTTTAAAGTAAATTCAACACATATCGACCCTAAATATAGCGTATATTAAGAACGAGAAAGTGTTAACATCGTTTTTTGTAAACATATGACAAATGTGCGAGGGTGATGACATCAGAGCATCGTCCTATGGGCTTAGCCCCGGACAGGTACAACAGGTATTCACTCAGAGGGGGGTAGGTACTAAATGCCACCCATTTACATGTAGGCAAACAGTCAAAAATCAACATACAGTAGGGGGGTGGGGGATGGTGAACGGTATGGTCAATGTTTGTAAACACAATCCCCAGGATGTGGGACACTGAAAAGTCTATGTTAAAAAGCCTCAGTCACTTTAATTGATTTGATTTGATGCTCATACTTTTACCTTTACAATCGTTTGCTTTAATATTATTTCTAAATACAAGTTGTAAAAATACTTATATGTATTTAATACTAATAACATAATGATTAATTTTACTTTCAGATGATAATACTTTTCAGGGTTAGGGTTAGGTCCGGTCTGACAGCGCTTAGCTCTCTGCTGCAGAGAGGAAGAGAAGATCACTGCTCTAAACAAAGTCAAAAATCGTACATCCAAACGGAATAAATATAATTAATTATTATTAATACGTTAAGTCTTGTTCATTGTTTTTCACTTTTATGAAATGTTTGATATTTCCGGCACAGACCCTTTCATACCGGCAATGCGCGATAGAAACAACAGGAACTGCGACAGCATAAATATGCGAACACAAACCTACAGACTGCTGGAGAAGAGATATCACAGGGGGGGTTGGGACACACACATTCCGATGGCCAATTAGTTTTAAACAAAGAGTATACTGGTGGTGGGGGCTGGTGAACGGTATGGTCAATGTTTGTAAACACTGTGACATTTTGACTTTATTTGATCATTTCAGTTAAAAACTAACGTTCATATTTCTCTTTTTGAGAAGAGAAATATGAATATGTTAGTGGCTGACCCAGCCCCATGGTCTGTCACAGTAGTGTGGGAAAGAGAAGTGTACTGTTTTGCCTGGCTGGACCTGTAATTTACAGGAAAGGAGTGCACGCTACTAAAGAGACATGCTACCATGGAAACCAAACAATGGTGTTGCTGTATTGAAGTCCGAGTGGAAACAGTCATATTTGGAGCGTTATGTTAGAATGAAACAGCCAGGTCGTGACTCACAAAAAAAAAGTGTTACTTCACTAACTGTAAGCTTGTCACTCAGAGTAACCTACAGTCAGTGGCGGCTCCAGAGTATTTTTGTTGGGTAATCTATGGTAGGGCTAACCCATACAGTGGTGAGGCTCAAGTCAGTATTTGCAATGTAATTACATACACGCTATATCGCCCCCCTTGACAGTGAAACGCCACGCATGAGGTTTAGATTATTTCCCTGTCTCAATCCAAATTGAACTGTATGAAATTATAAAAAGGCATATTTGTCTTGTAGTAAATAAAAAGGGCGACCTGGAGCCAATCCTGCAATTTCCCCACAGGTGAAAGAGTTGACATGCTGAAAACCCAACCCCTGCAGGGGGGTCTGGGGGGATTCTCCCACAGGAGATTTTTTGAAATACTAACATAAAATACACATTCTGGTACTCTCTTGAGAAGAAAAATAAATAAATCTATTACTACACATTTAAAAAAATGAATGCCATTTTTGTTTTGTGTTACTTTGTTCTGAAAGCTGAACCTGCTGCTCCTCACAGAGAGAAGAGGGAAGAGGCTGTGTGAATTACTTTACATTGTGGATAAGGGTGGATAGCCCCCATTGTTCTGTGTGTCAAAATGAAAGACAGCCCACACACCTATCAATCATCAAACCGTGGGGTCTTATTTCATTACGTGTTGATTTCTATCAACACATAATGTTGTATCAATGTAGCCAGATGTACTACAGCAAAAGTATTCTCCGTCGGGACTTCCTGCAACAACACCACGCCGTTATCGTGATTCTGATTGGCCAGAAGACATTATCAAAGATGTTTTATTGAGAAGACGATCACTACGTGACAAAAGTTTTCAAAACCGTTTCTAGTCTTCGGTATTTCCAGACAAGTGGCTACTGAAATCAATCTTACTAACTGCTGTCTGTGCAATTTACTCCGCGCGAGTTGGCGGACTTTATTTTGCTTACTTTCACATCATTTTTCATGGTGGGGCTAAGGTGGGGCTAAGCCATTTCTTGGTATGGCTGTAGCCTACCCCAGCCATACCCTGGCGCCGCCACTGCCTACAGTTAACTTAACTGTTGGAAAAGAAAGATCAGGGGAGGAGAGAGCTGTGGCTGATGGGCCATTAGGTGTGTAAACACACAGCTGAGAGCTGCCGTTTCATTCTGACTGTTTAAAAAACGGTAACAACGGACTATTTTTCTTAGCGGATGCATGTAAATTTAAATCAATACATACAACTATTCTTTAAATCAATAAAAACATTTTCTAAATCCATAAAAGCATTTCAATTAATATTGGGAGTCATGTCGTTACTTTGTTGAGAATGTGGCCATGTAATATGCGGGATAATTTGCAGCGACTTGGTCATTATGGGGAAAAATAACACCCAGGGATCAAGATCCCTCCACCATGCGTCGGGATCTTGATCTGCCTGACAAGGCTCCATTAAAATATAAATATGTTTAGTGAATTACTGAGTTTAGGCACGTTAATAACATTTTAATGAAGTTGAATACAGTATATTCATATTTGTCAGTGATTTCATGTCAATTCGGCGAACATAAACATAAATGATCGTGGTGAAGATGATGATTAAATTAGGATTAAAAATCGAGAGCCGGCTGCATTTCCTCTCGTTCGTTTTTTTCGACTAAACAACATTATTTAGTTAAATAACAACATGGTGATGTTTTGTAAATGATTACATGTCTTATTTAGCACAGACTATGATCCTATCCGTGACATATGGATCTTAACAAAGATCCGCTATACATTAGTACCAGACATACTGTTGATTTCACATGAGCTCCAGTGTGGAACCCCACTGCACCCCCTGGTGGATCAATGATCCATTGCAGCTGGCTTCATAATAATTACATTTATTTATCACGGGGGCGGTATCAAGTCAGACTGGGGTCGGCTCTTCATCACGAACCGATCACGGGCCGATCACGGACCAATCACGGACCAATCACGACCCTCGCGTTTCAAACTGTCTTAAATAAGATGCTCCATCTGTAAACCCTAGTTTGGCTATACTACATATGGTATATACTTAGTAGATGTATATTTTTAAGACCCTATGTCTTTGCAAACCGGAAGAACTACAACTGTGGTGCTGATTTGTACCAAGCTGCATAGCGTGGCTCTAGGGAATTGTAGTTTTTAAATATATTAGTGTTTTTCCTAAAATTGGAAGTTATAAATACTGAATTAAGAATACACTGAGGGTTTAAGGGGATGGTAAACACATGTGTGTAAAAAGATTTTACATATCAAATTGTTAAATGGGTGAAAATACATTTTAACCATATTTGACCCAAATTTGACAGTGCCCCCAGTTTTGACTATACTCACATGATAGCTGAGATCAAGATCTCTCTATAACAGTATGTCCCATGTCTGTAGTCCCTTTTGTTGCTTAATTATAAGCCTTCAAACATGCACCAAGGTCAAGGTTCAAAGGTCAGTATTTCAAAACAGGAGCCATGTGGAATCTTCATACTGACATATGGTACTCTCCAGGTCAAGACCTTTCCAACAATATATTTGGTGTACCTCTACGGCAGGGGTGGGGAACCTCCGGCCTCCGGGCCGTATACGGACCGCAAGACCATTTGGTAAGGCCCTTGAGGTAATATATAAACACACGCAAAAAAGAAAAACATTTAAGAAATCTAGACCGCAAAAGAATTAACCTGTTAAGCCCCAAGCCTGTTTTTCAGGTCTCAGGCTCGAAAATGACAATAACTTCCCTTCTAAAAGGGGTAAATTAATAATCTTTTTTCTCAAAGCAATGACAAACCTGTGAGTTGGATGTAGAAAAGTCAGAATCAATATAGATTTTTTTTATTTTAAAGTAAATTCAGATTGAACATAGTAAAAAAATGTAAATTATAGTGTCCGTCCAAAAATAAACCATTACTTATAGTGAAAACCACCCTTGAATGATGGGATAGTAGACTAAAAGCTTTAGGAATCCAAACTATAACATATAATAAGTACCCTGTATCAAGATTGATGCAAAACAAGTGACATTTGACCTTTTTAGAGAGGTTTAGCAAAAAGAAAAAACCACCTCTATTTGCCGTTTCTCTGGAACCCATTGGTCGATTTTGATGATTCACATCTCTTTTGAACCGTTAGAGCCAATAGAATCGAAGGGGAATTTCCACATACACACACACGTTACCATTGAGAAATGAGAGCTATGCGCACGCAGTTTGCGCACGCAGTTTGCCCAAAGCGAAACCTATCTTACGCTCTGAAATCTGAAAACTGAAAACTAGGTTTATTGCTGATGGATTATCAGAAATCATTTCAAAGTGACACAGATACATTGGATTAACCTATGGATTAACATTCAGCAGCGTTTTTATCGTTTTAATGCCATTGAAGACAACTTTTGATCAGAAAACAACAAAGGTAAGACATATTGCTGTGTTGGCTACCTAATGCTACGTGGTGTGATGTCTTTGTTAGCTTCTCATGTCACAAGTTCGGATCGGTCAGTAATGATACTAATACCTGTCGAATCTGTGCAATCTCAGCTTGCTAATCGATATCTTGTTTGTGCAGATACGATAAGTAATAAGGGTATTTTAACGTGAGTTCTGTGCTAAGTGTGTTAGCATTTTTTCGCTCAGGGCTAATTCAGAGCCTTTGTTATTACCCTTATATTTCGTTTTGATAAAAATTGTTAATATTGTCTGATAGCTGAGTTTCTTCCCGTTAAGTGGGTATGATACATTAATAGGTTTTTAAATATTAATATTAAGAAGTCCTCAGACGCTGTTTCTTGCAGATGTTGCGATTTTTCCCCCCGCCCGCGGGGGAATGGGTCTTAGCAGGTTAAACAAGCGAGTGCCTGATTTTCCTGGCCACGGTCAGGGTCCTTGAACACAACACGAGCCTAACGTGTCATCACGTGGTACATGTCTCGTCTGACAGGGGTGCAGTTCTGCCGGAGAGCACCAGAACGCGGCTCCGGCACTTGAGAAATTGCAGTACCCATAAGGAGCCGTACACATGCCGCAGTGTTTGCGTGGCTGTGTCTTTAGTTGTAAGCCCAGTGGCGATCTGTTCATCTGTCATACTGATCATACAGTCAATAACTTTGTTGTTATTAGCAGCTGGTTAGCTAGCTATGCTAACGAATATAATAATAATAATAATAATAATAATAATAAATTCTATTTCTATAGCGCTTTTCTAAGACCCAAAGACGCTTTACATTTGGGGAAGGGTAGACAGACAAGGACAGGCAACAAGACAACAACAAAACAAAAACAAAACAGAGAAAAACAAAACAAAAAAACAGAAAGCAGTCAGGAGGAAGTGGGGGGTGGAGGGGGGGCTTATGGGTATACAGATTTGAAGAGATGGGTTTTGAGGCGGGACTGGAACAGGGTGAGGGACTCGGACTCACGGAGGTCTTGGGGGAGGGAGTTCCAGAGCTTCGGGGCTGCCACAGAGAATGCTCTGTCCCCAAAGCTCCGGAGTTTGGCCTTGGGGATGGAAAGCAAACCGGCTGAGGTGGATCTGAGGGACCGGGGTGGTTGGTAGAGGATGAGGAGGTCAGTGAGGTAGGGGGGGGGCCAGGTGGTGAAGGGCTTTGTAGGTGAGTACCAGGAGTTTGTGTTGGATGCGGTGTGAAACGGGGAGCCAGTGAAGAAGTTTTTTCTACAACCAGTGAGGTAAAGGCACATCTTTATATGATCATTATAGTTATAAAAAAATAAGAGAATAAAGTAAACAGGTATACAATACTATATGACAGTAAGTTATTAATAAACAAGAATACAGTTTAAAAGGGGAGTGATTTGTAAGATATCCATAAATAAAAATAAAATCTGCTTACAGTTCTGTTTCATACGGGTGTTGAGAGATGTATCCATAGATCTCCTAATGTTGCTCTCAAAGTGCACCAGATTGATGCTTTTAAGTTCAACATTTGAAAAAAAATCTTCCCGGGGGAGCATGCTAGAGGAGGTTAGGTCCCCCCCCCACTTAAATCATGTTCACATGGATAGGAAACTAAATACATTTGCACACATCTTGTGTCCATATCTTTCTGTTTTGGTGGTCATGCCACAACCGTGCACGTGCATGCATGCGCGAGTCATGGTAAGATATCTGGATTAAGAGGTTGCTTTTTCTTTGCACAGCATGAAAGAAAGGCCAAATGAATGGGCTGTGATTTTAGTATTTTTAAGCAGAGGTCAACAATTTGTTGAACAAATTGAAATGGCCCTTGAGAGGAAAAAGGTTCCCCACCCCTGCTCTACGGCAAAGTTTTCATTTTCTCATTTCATGGTCAAAAGCCATCCCAGGCGTATAGTTTCAGAGAGCACTTTCAAGGCCCAATATATAGATATATATTTGTTTTTGTTTTATGGAAATAGTGACCAAAATGAGTCACCTTCAGAGATTACAATACTACAGAATCTGTTTCATTAGCCAATGCAAGCATACAAAGAATGTGTCTTGGCATTGCGCCTTAAAAACGCAACACAGAGGAATAAAAATAGACAAAAGTAAGGTAATAATCATAATTATTATTATTATTGTGGCAGCATTAGTTTAAAAATTGGATATAAAATGTTTAAATGTAATATTGACTGTACAAAGGAAATATGGACGATATGGACAAAGAAATTAGGTATTTGAAATATATTAATCTGACGAGCAAAATTTAAATGTGACGTGCATAAATAATTAAATTATGTAACAGTGGAGGTTGAATGCAATATACAATCTAAGGTCCAGTTTGATGAAATATATGAAAGTGACAAGTGCAGGGATTAAATGAGGGATGTGAAATGTAAAGTCCAGTTTGATAACCCTGTCTTGATCCCATTTATTTGGCCATGTTACAAGATGTGATGCAAATACACATAGTAGCCTGTCTCTGCTGACGCACAATAAGGGGAATGTTAACACAGGCACCTGTCAACCCGCACTCTGCTGTTCCTCAGCGCCGCTCCCCCTCCCTCCCGCTGAAATGATTCATGAAAAGCGTATAGTAATCATAGACAGGGCCGGCCCTTGGCATAGGCAGTATAGGCGAACCCATCAGGGGCGCCAAAAATTGGGGAGAAAAAAAAAAGTTAGAAATTAAAAAAATATATATTTTTTTTAATTTGATAACAACACAATTTCCCGATTTTGGTTTAACAAAGTACATCTTATTATCTTATACTAACATAACTATGCCTATATTGCGTACAGCGCCCATAAACTATGGCGCACCCCCCCCCCCCCAAAAAAATCTAGTTGAACTGCCCCAGCCCCAGTAAAAAACAGAGGTTTATGTGAAATAGTTCTTTTTTTGAAATAATGGTTTTAGTGTGCAATTATAGTTTTTAATTTTGTATTAGTGTTCATTTAAAATAAATCAAACTCCCAAAAAACGTATACAGCTTCTGTGTGCTTTTAACATTGGAATTTACTGTGTAAGCGGCCGCGGGGGGGTGAGCTTTAGAGAGCTCTCTCCTGAAACACTGAGCGGCTCTGATAACCTCAGCTCAGTGAGGTAAAGGCACACCTTTATATGATCATTATAGTTATAAAAAAATAAGAGAATAGATGAAAAACAGGTATAAAATAATAAACAAAGTCTTGGTTTTTAGAATATTAAACTTGTTTCGCCAAATTCAGATGATAAATACAACTTTTAAGCTTGTAAAGGCATAATTACAAGCGGTAACTTAACGTCACAGCAGGCACAACAACTACCGGTGTTTCTTGTGACTGTTTCAAACACAATACACACAAATGCGTCACAGATTATTTTGTGGTATTTGGCTGCCGAACAAAATCATGTACGCAGCTCGCGACGTAAATAGGAGTCTAGTGGACGGTCTCAGTATTACAAGTAAAAAAATAAAAATAAATAATTTTTTTTTTTTTTTTTATTAATTACGTTGTTTATAAATTAATCTGAGGGCCGCAAAAAGAGTAGGTGGGGGCCGCCAACAGCTCTTCCATGCTCATCTGCAACACAAAGTGTTACATTTTATTCATAATGTGCATCTCCTATCCCCATTCTGTGTAGCGTATGATTGTGGGTACAGGCTTATTCTTTTTTATTTTCTTTCTCAACTCCATGACTCCACCCCATTAATGCCAGATTGCCTACACACTACTAAATAATAATATACATGTGGGTCATTGATCTACCACAGGTCAAAACATATCCCCAAATGATGAATGAATTTGGTTGTTTGTATTCAAAGTGTTTTAAAATATTGTGTATTATGTAAGAATATGTATTTGCCAAACAGTGCCTTTTCAACTACAGCACGTCTCTAAAATGGCTTGGCAGAAGAAATGGCTTCATATTTTTTGTGTTGATTTGTTATCACCACTGTTTTAAAAATGCAATCTCCATGTTTTTGGATATTAATATCCATTGTTTTATGGATGAAAATATGTAATAAGTGTAGGAATTGCAGCTGCTGGTCAGTTAAGCACAGTTTAAGACATGGAAGATAATTGTATGGGATATGCAATGGAAGACTACATTTGTGGTATCCATGCTCACCCATTTAGCACAAGAAAATACATGTTCTTGATACCGTTCAACAATTAAGAATACATTGTTAAAATGTATTGTTTGCTGTCTCCCTGCAGTTATTGGTGAGCTTTAAAATTGTGTCAAGAATTTCTGGTAATCTGTGAATTACCAGCATGACATATACTATAATAAATAAATTGTTTTACACTTACAATACTGATACTGTAACTTAAAATTATAGCATTACAGTTTCTATTTTACAGTTGAAACACTATTACCGTAAACAAACATACAGTACTTTTCAAATGGCAGTGTTTTATTTTATAGTTAAAATACTATTACCTTAAACAAAAATACAATACTTGGAAATTACTGTGTTCTATTTTACAGCAATAATACTGCTGCTGTAACAAAAAATAAAGTAATTACATATTACTGTTTGTCATTTTACAGTTTAAACACTATTACCGTAAACACAAATACAGTACTGTGAAATTACTGTGTCTCATTTTACACTGTTACTGTAAATAAACACTTGTAAATACTGTGATTACCTTTACAGTATGTAACTGGCAGCAATTGACAAGTTACTTACTGTATTTAATTTTACAGTATGTAACTGGCAGCAATTGACAAGTTACTTACTGTATTTCATTTTACAGTATGTAACTGGCAGCAATTGACAAGTTACTTACTGTATTTCATTTTACAGTAAGTAACTGGCAGCAATTGACAAGTTACTTACTGTATTTTATTTTACAGTAAGGTACTTGTCAATTGCTGCCAGTTACATATTGTGAATTTCACGTTACGTTTCTTACAGTGTGAGTGTGAATTGAGGTTGAATTATAATACAAAATAAATAGTAAAAATATCATTGAAATAATTTCCTTTACTTTAATGGCCTGTGAACAGTTGTTTCACAAAAAAAATTCTACATAAGTAATATAAATAACGATGCAAATATGAATGTAGATAAAGTGCCAGCAATACTACTGCAACATTTACTTTAAAGGTCCCATGTCATGCTTTTCCGGTTATTACCCGTCCCCTTGTGTGTTATGAAGGTTTTTATGCATGTAAACGGTCTGCAAAGTCACAAACCCTCAAAGTACACCCTGTAGCGAGTAATACTCTAACACAGAAAAGACCTGTCTAATACCTCATTCACACCAACGGTGTTTCAGGGCTGGTTCGGAGGTGGAGCTTGAAAAGCACCGGGTTTTCCTGTTCACACCGCAGCGGAGCAGCCTCTTAGCTCCGGAATCCGGTTCGTTTCAAGCACCAAAAAATTGTCCGGCTAGAGCAAAAGCACCGCATACGTCAGGCGGGGGCAGGGGCAGGGGCGGGATCAACTCCTGAACAACAACAAAAAGCCTGCATTTTATCCATTTGTACACAACGATGGAGAAACTTAACAAGCAGCAGTGGTCCACTAAAGAGACCAGCTACCTACTGGGAATCTGGTCTTCCGAAGAGGTACAGAGGAAGCTGGAGCACAATCGGCCATTGTTGTTGTTGTCGGTGTGAGCTGTGAGGGGTTTCCGCGAGGTTTGGCTTTATGAAGCAGGGATGCAAACGGTTACGTCATGACGCAAACGATGACACAATGACGCAGCACCAGTTGGACTCTGGGCGGTGTGAAAAGAGCCGGAGCTAAACCGAAGAACCGGTTCTGAACCTGAAATGCTCTAGCACGGAGCTTGAACCGGAGTTGCGTTGGTGTGAATGAGGTATATGCTGCCCCAGAACGCCTCGTTGGAGATTTATCTTTTTCCATTGTTTTCTTCCTGGGTACAGTGATGTACCCATACCCAAATGGACCCATTGGTCCAAATGGACCAATCCGTGGAGCCGTTACGTTACGTCCGCGGAGCCGTTGTAAGACTTCCTCACACACACACACGCAATCTTTTCTCAGCTGCAGCTCCGCCGATTTCTCCTCCCTGAGACAGCGGGACGCGGTGAGGCTGTGAGTCTGTGTGTGAGCACACACACAAACTCCCAGCCAGGCTGCGTGTGTGTGTGTGTGCTCGGGCTGGTTTCGGGCTGGGTTTTGCTGTGTCTCGCTGTCTCGCAGATGGCCACTGGGCTCACAGGTAGGGGGGGGGCAGGAGCTCCAACAAGCCGTTTAGGACAGAGAGTGAATACACATACTATACAGAGATGCTGTATGAGAAACCAATGTGAGTTTGGAAAATTGCACAATGTAAATCTATTTTAGTATACCTCAACAATGGAATTATGATCAGTAGAAATGGCCATGTCATGGGACCTTTAAACTAAATGAAACAAATGATTCCGCTGTACAGTGGAAGAGCAGAGATAAAGGCAACTTCCCTCTGCCTCCATATTCTATCGTACTGTCCTTTTGTCACACATGCAAACATGTTATATTGCTACTACCCAACACTGTTGACATGTTGTCATAAGTATATATTTCACATTCACTATATTGAATTTGTAACTTTAAAATTCCCCGATTGTACATTAAATCCTTTGTTTGTTGTGTTACCTTCGGTTCGAAGCGTGTAGTTTTGACTCTTGTTGTCCCCAGGCATAAATATTTTCTTGTGTGGTGTCAGGATGTCAGGTTCAGTGATCCAGTCCTCATTCTCTCAGGGAACATGGCGTCTGCCTCTCCTCTCTCTGTCAATCAGGTCTGCTGCATGTGAAGGAAGACAAAGAGTGTGAGAAAAAAGAAAATACAGTGTGCGTTACAAAAGGAATATCCCTACATCCACAGTTTTATCAGGGAGGAGGGAGGGTTCCCAGTGTAGGCCTCTGGAGACAGAATGAGCTCAGGCCTGGGGCTTTTTACTGTGGCTTCCACATGTCAATTGTTTCGAAAAGAAGAGGACCTTCTCCCCCATTGCCAAAAAGGAAGAGAGGACATGGTAGTTTCCCCTCTGTCTACCTTTGACTAAGAGAAGATTATTACTGCAAATCTGGTATGAATACTTCAACCCCATCTAGTGGCAATATTTCCCAGGGAGGGTGAGCTGGAGAACATACAGTACTGTGTGATAAGTGGCTAATGCTACGGAGAAAAACACAGAGAGGGAGAGGGAACGAGAGAGACGGCAGGTTTTGTGGCCTAAATCAGATAAATGGAGCTAATTGCTTCCCCATGTGTCCCCTGTGTGTTCATGTTGTTGTTACGGATGATTGGCCTAATGAATCTGAATAATTAGAAACATGTATACATGGTTATATTGTGCTACAGTTCAAGGTTTCAGGACCATAGAGATTTTGCATTGTGTGGAGGCTGTTGTAGAAAAGAACAGTACGCAGTAATGCTCTGGACACAATGGCTGCTGTTGTAAACCTATAAAGTAATTAAAGCTATTCAAGCATATCCATGTTACTTTAAATCTTCATTCATAAAAATGACATCTGTTGAAGAAACCCCATCAAAAGTCATACACCTGCTATATTTAGAGTTCAGTCAGACAACTCACGTGTTTCTTAATATGTTTATTAGAAGCAGCATATAGTATGAGTTTGGCGTCTAGGCTCGGGCCTCATCACTCCACAGATTACAAAGAACATTGAGTGATGATTAGATAACTATCCCCCGAGCCTACAGGTGGAAGCTGGGGTGGTTGTGGGGCAGGCAAGCAGCAGCAACATGAAACACAGCAACAGGAACATGAACGCAGCAATAGCACGTGAACACAGCAGTGGCAGCAGCAGCATAGCGAGGCAGAGGCAGGAAGACCTGGCAGCTTAAATAGAGCGGCATGTTTAGGAGAATTTGTTTGGTTGGTTGTAAGAGGGACGAGGTGCGTCACGTGTTCATTGGTGCTCGAGTTGACTGCCTTCCCTGAACTAGCTCGCAGGCTTCGCCCCATTAGTTAAAGAGGCACAGACACTTCAGTGTTCAATTGACTCATCTCAAGATATACTACTTACCTGTGGAAACAGTGTGATCATGTCAGCTTTCGAAGGTCTGAAAAGTAACCCTGATGATGTCACACTGATGTTATTAGGGTTTCATTGGTTGGGGCTTGGGGACGTATTTACAAATGCCTGTAGAACTTGAAAAAGAAGGTTGTGAATATACCAGGCAGGGGAACGTATTGAGGTTGTATTATGGGAAAGGATCCAGATTTGTTTAAGCTGAAAGGAGCCCTTTTTTACTTTTCTGGGGTTTTCCCTTTCCTGTACTGTGTTAAGGTCCTTACACACCAAACTGACACCAAAGAACACGTCCCGAACACGTCGCCTCGCGTCGCCTCGCGTCGCCTCGCGTCGCCTCGCGTCGCCTCGCGTCGCCTCGCGTCGCCTCGCGTCGCCTCGCGTCGCCTCGCGTCGCCTCGCGTCGCCTCGCGTCGCCTCGCGTCGCCTCGCGTCGCCTCGCGTCGCCTCGCGTCGCCTCGCGTCTCTGCGTCGCCTCGCGTCTCTGCGTCTGCGTCTTGGCCATGTTTCGCACTGGAACACACAGCAAAGACTTCAGCCAACGGCCAAGTTGCACGTACGAACTGCGCATGTGTGAGTGGCAATAACTCTCCTTACCAGCAGGCGGCGGTAGTTTGTATTCGTCATTTAAAAGAGGCAACAACCGGAAGACAGACTGCGTGATACACTGAGAGAAGAAGAACAGACTGCGCGATATAAACAAACAACAAATAGCGTGTGCGTTCCATTTTCACTCTACAGCGAGAAGCTCATGGGGCTTTCCCGAACCTGTGTCGAGAGCTGGAGTTAAATGAAATCTCAGATTTGCCTTCTTAATAGTTTGTTTGGGTCCCTCACTTCCGTTTCGCTTCTCATGCACTGATTCGCTAAGCTGAACAGCCAATCAGAGTGATTTCTTTGGCCGACGGCCTTTAGCCAACAGCCTCCCGATTCAACATGTCGAATCGGCGGCGGAAGGTGTCGGCACGGCCGAAAAGAAACGACGGTGTGGGACACACCAAGACACACCAATCTGAGTAGGGCGACACGACGCTCATCGACGGCCCGACATCTATCGACGGCCGAAATCAGCTTGGTGTGTAAGGGACTTTAGGTTTTTGTCCTTGCAAATGGTCTGAAAAGGCTAAAATCCCACACCAGAGGGAGTTTCTTTCCCACACACTCCCTCCCTGCCTGATACGCTGCCAATTGTACTCCTTTGTTTACTTCGGAAACATAATAACACCACTATTTAACACTTGCGCTTCTATTGGCTAGTGCCCCAACACATTGTAGGTGATATGACATATTTTAGCGGTTAAATAATCACAACCGAGCCGACCAGCTAGCCAATCAGAGCAGACTGGGCTCTGGTTTCAGACAGAGGGTGAATAGAGGTGCTGCAGCACAGGCAGTATGAGAAAAATAAAGCACTTTTATTTTAATTTTATTAAAGCTATCAAAAATACAAATATGAAACTGGAAATTAGCATAATAGGGCCCTTTTAATCCCTACACTTGGGATTCAAATTCAGCATTATGTTAGCCTTTACTCTATCCCTTTTGGCCATTATTTTTCATAAAAGTGGGTCATGTTTGGTTTTCTGACTGTGTAAAACTCGTTGATTGCTCACTTAAATATCAGAAATGATTGATCAGCTTGACAGCAATAACATAGAAACGGAAACACATTCATATCATACATGTTACAAACCTCTCACCCTAATACCATTATCGACATTTGATTATCCTGGAGCTTTATTTGTAGTATTTCATACAGATGTGTAGATATATATATATATATATATAGCAGATGGTATAGTTTGGACATATATATGAAATGTAAGTAAAAAATAAACATGACATGTCAGACAGATAACAGTCATCTTGTTTCACATGCTCCATATTAAAAATGATTATCTGCCCATTTACCATGACTTTGCTCTTTTATTTTGACCATCACCTGAAAATCACAGTCATGCCAGAAAGTATGTAGCAGGTGAGAGAAAAAACGTTTTAATTAGCTTTTGGTTGTTTTGATGTTAATGTGAAGGCTTTTATTCCCCTTGAACATCTAAATCTTAATGTTAAACAAAATCACTTTTTTTCATCCTGTCTGTGTTTCATGTGCTTTATTTGCTCAGTCCCTCACACACATCCAAGAGGGGAAATAACATAACACACTGTTGGGTATGAAATTGCCACACAGAATTCAAAAACTCAGTTCAGTTGACAGAAAAGCATTACAATTAGGCGATTTCCATAGAAAATAAAGCTGTTAAAATTGCAATTAAGATTCCCTCTGTTTGTGTGTTTGCAAAACTGAGTCATGAGCCTTTTGGGCTAATTTATTTGAGCCTAAAAGCTGTCAAACTATCCGAGCCAGCCCCTCTCGTTCTGTGCTACCGAACAGACGTTTCTGTCATGATTTGTTGATTCCACTCAGCCATGGCTTACAAACTCAAAATGACTTGTTTCTCTGTTTCCAACGATCTGAAATTTCTAGGGATGAAATGGAACCATCAGACAGAAACGCGTTTGACATTTTATTCTTCATCCACTACACGTCATTATATTTGATTATTTTAGTCATCTTTCTTTCTAGCAGAGTGCACTGGTTCCTCCACAGCTGCCCGATATGTTCCCAATGTCTTTACTTAACTGATAAATGAATATGGCAGAAAAATAGTGTAGGAAAAGCAATTCCTCAGGCGTCACAACAATTCCTACCCTCATTTTTCACATCCATTACTAAAGGAAAGGCAATGAGAGACACAAAGAAACCAACACCTGAGTTTTTGTCTCAAGCTAACCTTTTTCTTTTCCCATACTCAAAATGAATATATGCAAAAATCTGTCTACACATTATATACACCAATTTCATGTTTGTATGTGTGACAAAGGGACAGTACGATAGAATATGGAGGCAGAGGGAAGTTGCCTTTATCTTTGCTCTTCCTCTGAACAGCGGACTCATTTGTCTGTTTCATTCCGGATGCAGTGTCTGTGTGTTGGATGTTGAGGGTACTTTGCATGAAGATTAAGTGTGCTCTTTGACAGCACTGCCCCTTAAGAAAGACTGATGGGCTACTTTAAGAGACATCTGACCTTTAGGCCATGAATGAGAAAAAGTTTGTGTGCTCATTGAAAAACACTCCGTTGTATCTGGATATCTAAACTTTGAACATCACTCATCAAAGGTCCCTTTTTTTAATGAATTAAAGGGGCCCTATTATGCTTTTCTGGGTTTTCCCTCCCTCTGCCTGAAACGCCTTGATTGGACTCCTTTGTTCACTTCTGTAACATAGTGACATCACTTAAAACGTGTGCTTCTATTGGCTAGTATTCCACCCCATTGTACATGATAGACTAACCCCTAGATTCCACCGGGTCCGTCTGCGTCGCGTTACGGCCGCGTTACGGCCGCGTTACGGCCGCGTTACGGCTGCGCAGCGGCGTTCGCAAAGATCGCGGTCACTCTAGTCAATGGGTGCTATTCCACCAGACGTGCCGCGTTACGGCTCAGAAGCGTCCCAGAAGCGTCCCAGAAGTGTCTCGGCGCTGGGCTCCGCTCAAAATAGGATTCAAGTATATTAACTTTGCCTGTACAAAGTAGCCTGTCCAGGAAATATGCCCAAATCAACAAAAACTGCGAGCCGGCAGGCAAGACGATCCGCTTCTGAAATGCTTCTGAAATGCTTCTGAAATGCTTCTGAAACGCGCCCGGTAGGTTATGACGCCGGAGGAGGCCGGACCAAAACCGCGGCGCACCCGGTGGAATCGAGGGGTAATGGGCTGGAAATCTCAAAGCCGATGACAAATCACAACAGAGCCGGCCAACCAACCAATCAGAGCACACTGGGCTCTGGTTTCAGACAGAGGGTGAAAATAGGTGCTGCAGCAAAGGAAGTAGGAGAAACATAAAGACCTTTTTTATGCATTAAAGCATGGAAACATGTCACAGTAGAGGCAACAAATAAAATATGAACCTGAAAAGGCCCCTTTAAGACTCAAGAATACAAATGATGCAAACATATTAATCTTCTTGTAATTTCAAATGCTCAAAAACGTTTTAGCTCCACATCCACCTTTTAATTAATTATGCATCAGTCCAAATACTCCGGTGACGGCCCTACCTGAGTTGATGAAGGCATACAAAGACTATAATATTAATCTACTGTATGCATGCGGTTATATTTTGTATGGATTTTAGTGAGCCACAGGGTTGAATTTAAATGAGCCGCTTTTATAATTATGTGGTAGTTAATCGATTATTTCCAACTGGAAACTCAGAGGTCACAGTCAGTTACAGAAGAGCACGGCTGTATAGATTGAGTTTTTTTTCTGAAGGGCACCTGAGCAAGGACTGACTTCTCAAAGGCCAAACCAACAATGTCTTCCAATACTTTTCAACATCTCAAGACTGTCTGCTGCTCTCAAACTCAGAAACATGTCTACAAATGATCAGGTCATGATTACGTATTAACACTAAATAACTACCTAAAACAGTTGGGTACTGTAGTTTTAAGCAAACGTTAAATGAACAAACGTATACTGTTTGTTTTTTGAGCCACATATTTGGTGTTTAAGAAATCTTTAGAGTGTAATCAGTACATGGTAAAGACTCAAAATGAAGGAAAAGTGCACTTGTATAGATAGATAGATAGATAGATAGATAGATATACTTTATTAATCCCAATTGGGAAATTATTTTGTTACAGGACCAGTGTGCTCAACATTAAAATACAAATACGTAAAAGTGGAAAAGAGTTAACAATTAAAAATAAAATGAGAATGAAAAATAGTATAAACAAATATAAACAATGTAAAAAATATACAAAATTCTGGATAATGTAAGGATTTAATTCTGACCTTCGGTCTGAAAAAAACCCAATTTGACCGGGCACTGAACCCCGTCTCCCTCCATTACCATGAACGACTAAACATTGAAAGCTGTTAGCACTTTCTCAAACCTCTGGTCCACCTTTACCAATGACCTGTCGCTCAACCATGCATCAGCTGTCACATCAGAAAAGCAGCTTCTACTCTTGGGAAGCTAACTGCTAAGGTACATTTGTGACAATTGTTATGTCATGGTTAACAATAAGACACAGGTATACAGAAAATGTGTCATTAGCACATCTACTGCATGGTAGAAAACCTCGGACCCCATCAAGAGGGGATGCTGAACAGCTTCCATTTCACTGCCTGAGGCGCATACTGGGCATCCCCTGGAGGGAAATGATTACACACAGCAGACCTGGAGAGAGTACAGCTTCCCAGTCTGTACTCTTTCATGAGGCAGCAATGAGTCCGCTTGCTGGGCGGATGGATGATGGACAACTCCCCAAGGACAAACATGGAACGGTCATTCGGGAACAGGCAAAAGGCAACCCAAGCTAAGCTTTAAGAATATCTTCAAGCAAGACCTCAGCTTCAAAGTCAAGCCTGTCACCCGCAAAGACAACTAACACCATGAGGCAAGAGAAGCAAGAGGAAGCAACAGCAACAGGACCCCACATGACAATCAATGGTCAACAAATGCACCATCAGTGGCCGAGTCTGCCCCTCTTGGATTAGACTTTAACCAAAAGCCTGAGGAAACTATGATTTTCTAGAACTGTGCTCCACCAAAAACTCCCCAGTGGTCCCTCTTTTTGCCCAAATACTCACCATGTGCTTATTTTGGTGATAACTCACGTCTGAATTTGTGGCACAATATAGAATAGACATGATCATTAATCAATATTTTCTGCTGCCAACTTCTAGCTTAGCATCGATCAAAAAGAAACGGAGAATTAGGGGAGATTTTACCAACCTTTTAAGAAAAAAGGCAAAACAATGTGATTACAAGTTTGTACTATCACACAAACTCTTTTCTGATTTGGGGCTAAACAACATTTGTCCTTCAATAAGGTGTAATGGGCATTTAAAGGTCCCATGACATGCTTTTCCGGTTATTACCTGTCCCTTTGTGTGGTAGCGAGTAAAACTCTAACACAGAAAATACCTGTCTGTGCTGCCCCAGAACGCCTCGTTGGAGATTTTTCATTTTCCATTTTTTTCTTCCTGGGTATGGTGACGTAACCATACCCAAATGGACCAATCCGCGGAGCCGTTACGTTACGTCCGCGGATTGGTCCAAATGGACCAATCTGCGGACTTCGTCGCTGTAACGGTGGTGGACTCATCAGAACAGAGTGGGTGAGCTAACCAATCAGAGCACACTGGGCTCATAGGGAGGGGGGGGCAGGAGCTCCAACAAGCCGTTTAGGACAGAGAGTGAATACACATACTGTACAGAGATGCTGTATGAGAAACCAATGTGGGTTTGGAAAATTGCACAATGTAAATCTATTCTAGTATACCTCAACAATGGAATTATGATCAGTAGAAATGGCCATGTCATGGGACCTTTAAGAGTTTTTTTTACCTTTTTTTTTACTTTTACAAGATTCCTGACATTTTATAGGCCAAACAATTAAGTGATAAATGGAGCCTATCTTGGGAGACTAATTGATAATGAAAGTAATCGTTGCAGCCCTATTCATTTAATGTAAGACCATAAAATCCTGCAGGTAGAATTTAGATAAAGTGCAGTCCAGATATAGGAAAGAAGGAAAGCGGAAACGCTCCATCTGATAAACAACCAAATACAATTCCTTACACAAATTAATTAAAGAGCTGGGAGGATGTAAAAACAGTGATGAAAAAATAGAAATTCACTGTTTATGAATATTGCAATCCGTGGTCTTGTCAACATCTGTCACGCCATTACATTTTTACTGTAATTTTATTGTAATGTTGCACAACTCTAAAATGATTACCAAAGTTTTGTTTCTCTCTCTGTATTGTGCGCACTCATACACAGGATGCATTTAATATAGGCTTGAATAAATGACGCTGGGAGCCGTAAATCAACCTTTAAAAGGGGGGCAGGATAATAGATGCTAAAATAAGTGCTATAAAGCTGTCTGATGAGGGGAAAACAAACGACCCAGGATGATGCATCGTCGAACAGCCTCATGGGCTACATCACAAAAAAAATTAGTGATGATGACCCTCCACTTAGATAGAGCCCCATCCTCAACCCCAGTACCACCACTCCCCTCTCCCTCCGTCTCAACTCCTCCCCCCCCCTCTCTCTCTACTCATAAATCTATTGGCTGTGGTCTCGGCACCACTATCCAATGCTTTGCTGATCAGACTGCAGTTGTGTTTTGGGGAAGTTGGCAGCTGGAGGCTCACGGCGAAAGGCTTTCCTCTCTCTCCGGCGCTTGGACAGTGGAATTATGAGCAGAGCTGACCCAGCCTACATCACCCTGTCTTGAATCTGTTTTCTGTTTCACACCGCGAGAAGATAAAAAAAAAAAAAAACACCATGGAGATTGGAGTCCGCATCCTCTTGGCTTTCCTCGTCCCCCAGGTAAGACAGAACACATGTGTGTGCGTGTAAAAGTGTTGGCTTTATGGACAGTTTCACCCAGACGCAGATTCGTCTTTTTGTTTTTTGGGCATCTGCCTGCTCTCGCTCGCTCGGGCTACTCTTGACGCACACAGCAAGCCTTGACAAGTTTGTCCCGAGTCCGCAGACCACATACAGCAACATATTAGTCACCTGCACAGATCTTTATGTGCTGTGCCGAGCTAAGTTTATCAGCGTTTTTAGTCTTCTCTGTGTGCGCACGGCTGTCACCGGTGGCACAGAGTTTGGGGGGCAGAGGGGGTCGGGTTTGGCGATCTGCACTGAACGCTCACTTTAGGAATGCCTTAAAACATTTTTTTCAGAAAGAGAGAATGAAGGGAGGGTGGGGAGAAAAAAGGGAGAGGCGGAGGGAGAGAGAAAGAGGGGTTTATCTTATGTCTATGTGCAAATCACGGCTCCGGCTCTTGTCTCCAGTCGCATCTATATTCCGCTCAGCCACCAACTTGAGCGTTTCTTTGGGCTCGTGTGTGTGTGTGTGTGTGTGTGTGTGTGTGTGTGTGTGTGTGTGTGTGTGTGTGTGTGTGTGTGTGTGTGTGTGTGTGTGTGTGTGTGTGTGTGTGTGTGTGTGTGTGTGTGTGTGTGTGTGTGTGTGTGTGTGTGTGTGTGTGTGTGTGTGTGTGTGTGTGAAGCAAGCGGAGGGGAGAAGAGAAGAGGAGAGGAGGGTGTCACAGAGAACTTGGCCGCTCTGCTGTGTTATTTGTGGCGCCTCTCTATTTCCCTCAGTCTATTGCTCCCCGTAGACGCGGATTCTCTCTAGGGATATTTAATAAAGCCTTAATTCCCACTGTGATAGAGGCACTCGCCCGTTTGATCTGACTTTAATATGCGAGGGAAGGGAGTGAGAGAGAGGTAACTCTGAACAGCTGTGTCTGCCAGTCGTCTTTAGATGACTATTTAAATGGAGAAGGGCACCATCAAGGCTGCTCAATTTGATGTAACATCTCTTAACACTTCATGTGTGCACTTTTACAGGCGTGGATAACATCGCTGAGTTCAAGTGCCCTTGAGCAAACATGAAACACGCTGAAAGGATGCTTTTCTCAGCTGGCTTGACAGTTGACAATGAAAAAAACCCCACATATTTCCTTCAAGCAGATCAGTGCAAGTTATGCATTTAAGTCATCACCTTATAGCCACTTGATGACAGTGTCTGCTCTTGTAGCAAGCTGCAAAAGTTTAAGTGGCAGCTAATTTTTGAAATAACCAGGCTGAGCCCCGAAGCGTGGCAGGCAAACAGCTCATTTGGGAAACTCTGTGTTGTTGTGCTGCTTCTCTCTCTTCTTTCTTATCCTCTCTTTCTTCTGCAGGATGTGTTGAAAGGCAGCCGGCACCACGGCTCATTTGGTATTTCGTGTTTGACCTGTTGTGTATTATTCATTTTAATTGGATAAGCCATCGGCTCATTTCCACGTTGTATTTCGATCTTCTGATCTGAGGCGGTCATGATTCAGGCTAATAGTGCCTACAAAAGAAATAATTTAGCTCTCCGTTTTATTGATTAGGATCTGCCCCCTGTTGAACACAAACGCACTGCACACCCTCCCACCATACACACACACTGGGGAGGCTTTTTCCCCCATTGACTAAATGCATTCACTATCCCTATTACTACATGCGTTGTACACTAAGACTTTTCTTCTGTGCATTTCGTCTCTAGCACTTTGATGTGGACGATCAGGAATAAAACACACTAATTTAAACACAAACGTTACTGCAAACCCCCTTCCCCTCTGGCTCCCTGTTCTATCCAACAGAACCACCACACATTTCCAGCAAAATCGCTCTTACTTAAAGTATCCTCAAAAAGTTCAAATATAAAATATTCCTTTGATCTACCAATCCATGAAGACATCTTAAATCCACCTACCGCTTGTATTCTATCTTAACTAGTGACTCTCAAAGTTGGTTCCCTGGTACTCTACTGCACTTACAACAAACTAAACATTTTGTGCATCATTAAAAATAGCATATAGGGACAATTTCTGCAAATAAAACAATAAGTAGGTGTCCATTCCTCCAAAACAAGTGAATTCGGGCAAATATAAACTTTGATATGATTGGGACACATCATGCCAAACCAACCAACCAACTGTTCTTGCTGCTGCTAGCATTTGCAGTATTTAAGGAAGCTAACTCTAAATAAGTTCAATTAAGATAATCTGATGACAATTGTACCGGGCTTGGTTTTCCAAAAAGATAATTATAATTTTTTGAATACAATTAGTTCTAATGGCATCAATTAGTACCCAATTCATAATCTGTGTAAAAATGATGTTTGTTAAAAAATTGTCTTCCCTCTACGGGATCTCTGGCCCACCCAACAATTGATAACCTTTTAACTAGATAAAAACACCAGCAGCCTTTACTACCCAACCTGCGTGGGAAAAGTAATTTGAGTCCAAGAACGTTAGATTGACTGTATTTATAAAGTGCTTAATCCAGTCATTGCCGCTCCTCAAAGCACTTTTACCTCCACAAGTCATCATTCACCTATTCATACAGACACAGGGACTGCCATGCAAGGTACCATCTACTCAAAGAAGCTAACATTTACACACATTTACGAAGGATAAATTAACATGTTGACAGCAGGGGATCGAATCCACAACCTTCCAATTGAAAATCAACCTCACTACCTACAAAATGTTTGTCCCCAACACACATCAGATCCCACTGAACAGTTACCTACACCTACCTCCCAAGGAAACATTGGTCAACCTTCAAATGAATAAGGGTGGAGCAGAAGCCCAAACTCCTCCTGTGCTTATTGGGATGTCCGGTAATAGAGCCCATCATTAAAGCTTGCCCTCTCAAAAGTCTAAAAAGAAATTATCCTCGTGTTTGACTCAAGGACTTTGCATCCGTTAAATAAATAAAGTGATACCCTCAAAGACAGTGCCAGATCTGTAGCAGGTGAGATGTATGGTGCTGGCTGTCTTTTGGCCTGTACTTGTGGCAGGCTGATTTACATGCTGACCCAGCTCTATGGGGAAATCTTTATCATCAGGCTGTCCCACCCCAAGCGGTAGCTGTAAATATGTTTGAATATCCCCCACAAGTAGATGGATCCATTAGGTGAAAAAAGCCCATTAACACCACTGGAAACACCACTAAAAACATTTATCATATGTTTTCCAGTCAGCTTGTTACCCCCACCCCCCTGTTTCAGAATGACTGGAACGATGCTCAGGTAAGGAGCCAAGTTCCTCTTTGCAATAAGCTGCAATACTCTCACACACCCCCACATATGAGCACCACGGCAGAAGCAGCCCCCTCCCTGGCAATAAATCCCTGTTTTCCAAATGAAACGCTAAGCAGTCTTTCCGGGTGGAGCAATGATTCAGAATAAGCACAGCTGGGAGGTGCAGGTGTGAAGAGTTTTCTCCCCTTCTTTCCCCACACGGAGTCCTTCACCTTGTCTTCCCTCCTCTTTGTCTGTCTTTTATGTTTGCCCCCCCCCTTTCATATTTTGCTTTGTTTCACCACCCACCTACATCCACCCTTGTTAGTATTCTAACAAATTAATGTGATTTGCCAACCTTTAATCCCTCAATTATCTCCTCAAAAACATCATTTTCTTTCATTAAATGCTTTCTCTGTGTTTCTTTCTATCACTTCCTCTCCAGCATGACAGTTATACTCACAATTTAAATCATGGGCTGCTACCTGGGCGTGTCTGCGGTAAGATTTGCTGTCACAGACATTTATAGGCGCGGTGACCAACGGACTGTTAAAGTGTCCTGTTTAAGCCTCCGCGGGCACAGAGAGAGGCAGATACGGAGAGAGAGGAGGGAGGTCACGGTCTCCGAGATTTTTTTTTCAAGTGTGGCACCGGAGGCAAAGAGTTTCCATGGTGTTCTGTTACTCATGAAGAGGGCTGACCTTCGTGGTGACACATAAACAAACTCGCACCGGAGATGCCTGACACAGACAGCCACGCTTTATACTTTTATCCTCTCTGACTCTTTTGTCTCATCCTCCCTCGGTCCTGGAGGCAGCTCATTGATCTAGAATGATCAAAAGAGAGGACACGGCTATTCTTGGTATGTCAAGGACTATTTATTATTCAGGAGAGCAGCAACAGGTGGGAGAAATGAACAGGCACACACGCAAATTATATTGAGAGGCATGCTGCGCTCTTTTAATCTCGATTATATCTCAATGTTGAGGCATTTTCTCATCATAGGTTTTCTTGTTAAATCATATAATGAAGGGCACACTTTCCTGTGGTGTCCGCTCTACAGTATGTACAGATGGAGCCATGTCATTTCTGTCACTGGAGTTATGAATGATCCTTTCAAAGCCGGCCGACCTTCAGCTTACCTCTTGTTTCTCAGAAGAAGCTATCTGTGTGTGAACCTGCCACCCCTCTGTTACCGAGGGCTATCTCTATAGACACAATGGTTAAGGAGCAACAGTATGACAGGATACAAAGGCTACACTAATGAGGAATTTAAGGCTGGATGATTTATTTCTTCTCTTAACGGTGTCTTCCCTAACCTTCCTGGCTGCCCCGTTCTTCTCCTCTCTAAATGCTCACTGGTGTTTCCGCTCCCATGGTCAAGCAGACGGAATAAAGGGTTAGAGTTTAGCGAAATTGTAGAGAGGTTTGCAATTTTACCAGCATACAGAGACACAAAAACACTCAGAATAAAAAGAAACATGAAATTGCTCAAGTGAGAGCAGGCCAATACCAATCTACTGTAGACATCGCTGTTTAAATGTACTCTTGTGTTACTCCCGGTCCAACAATCGACTGGCAAATAGGCTTTCTAGTGCAGGGCTTTGAGGTTTTGGGCTCCTTCACATTCTACTTATCTTTGCTTTTTCCTGTGTGAAAGCACACTGCCAACCACAATCTGTGGTGCTACAGGTCTCTTTGAATTTTTTATATATTTTTGTGAGTCAGCGATTATTGATAGATAACATCGTACTCTAAAGGCCCTGACACACCAGGCAGTCACCAGAGAACTCGCCGACACCGACATCGACTGTTGCATCGGCGAGTTCTCCTGCGTCTTGGCCATGTGTCGCACTGGAACACACCGCAAAGACTTCAGCCGAGCACGTACGAACTGCGCATGCGTGAGTGGCAATAACTCTCCTTACCAGCAGGCGGCGGTAGTGTGTATTCATCATTCAAAATAGGCAACAACCGGAAGACAGAGAAGAAGAACAGACTGCGTGATATAAACAAACAACAAATAGCGTGTGCGTTCCATTTTCACTCTCCTCCATCGAAAACATGTTTTAGAATATAAAAATACATGAATGATGAAATGAGCACATAAAGTGCAGACATACTATAAAATCACAGTTAATAGACCTGCATCTGATGATTGCAGTGTTCTGGCGGGTGTGTAGTTTATTGAGTCAGCAATGTAGTAATGTATGTAATGTAATAATGGCCACTTCTTGCTAAATTTACATTTCCATGTGATGCTTTTATCCGAGGCGACTCACAATAGGTAAATGAACAGCAGTAGACAGTATCTCATTTACTTAGACACTGTACTTAAGGACAATGTTGAGGTACTTGAGACTAATCCTGCAACTTTATACTGACAAATAAACCGATGAGATGAAAAACCGGACTTGACCAAACAAATCACGGAGCTCTCAGCAGAGGACGCTCCCGCCGATATCAGAGATGTCCCTGCTATGTGTGGGAGGTAAGAGAGGACATTTAAGGGCTATGTTTGATGTCTTTAAGTATCACCTGCTGGGGTTTAGCTGCTGTCCTGTGCCTTCTTAAATCGTTTGTTTACGTCCCTCACTTCCGTTTCGCTTCTCATTTGCTAGCTGAACAGCTGATCAGAGTGGTTTCTTGGCCCGATAGCTTGTGTCCGACACACGGCCGATTCAACATGTTGAATCGGCCATTTGTCGACCGTGAAAGGCCAAATAAGGCGTGTCACGGCCGAGGGTTCGGGACACACCAAATTGACTTTGGGCGACAGGGCACGCTTTGTCGCCAGACAACCGAAGACGGCCGATATCGGCCTGGTGTGTCTGGGCCTTAAAAGCATCCTGTTAGTGAACAAATACACGCATGCATGCACACCAACACACAAGCTTGGACACGGAAGGATATGCACAAACACACTTGTGCCCCTTTTCTTTTAATGGAAGAGTCTGAAACACTCAGTTTTTATATTTATCCATTTGTTCCCCTGTGACTGTGGATGAGCAGCACTCCGTTGTAATGGGCTGTAAGGTCAAACACTATCTTAACTCCGCCGTGGGAGGGTGTGACCTTTGAGGGAAACACACTCTTCCTCAATCTTCTCTCCCTTGACGTTGCCAGCCCGCTCTCCTGAGTAAAAGGAGTGGATGTGAGAGCAGGATGAAGCGAGGGAGGATGAGGGATAGAGATAGTGAGAGTAGTAATTAAAGTAAATATGTCCCCTTAGCGCTCCATTAGAATCTGCTTGTATTCGATATAAGTGGCCTAATTATGCGAAACGCCAATGGACATTGGTTTGGTGTATTCGTGAAATGTGCCAAGTGAAAAAAAAAGAGGCAAAAACCCTGAATCCTAGGAGAGTGGATTAATGGCTTATTTGTGAGTGCTGATGAGTTTTAGTGGGAAGAGAAAGCAGTGAAGAGAAACACATACACACACAAAAGGCCTCAGTAACCATGTGTGAAGGACACGGCAGTACAATGTGATGCTGTCCCTTCAGTTGATCACGCTTTCATCTCGGTTTGTTCTCCTCTTGTCAATTTTGTGGTCAGACATCAGATGAACAAGCACAAAGATAAGAGAGGTGAACTATATGATGATCTGTTTGGTATTTCGAAAACAGAAACGTATAAATATACCTTATATAGGTATGGCCCTACAATATATCATTTAAATATAGCATGATAGGTTTCCTTTAATACAATTTTTATAATTTAATTTGTTTTATTTATTATATATAATTTATATATTTGAATATTATTTCACATTTAATTTGCAATGTTGGATGTTCAATAAAAAGTTCTGTTTGAAAGGATGTACTTGAATTATTATCATATATTATCATTGTGGTGTGGTCTAAAATGGTCTTACAACGGTGCCGACAATATTATCGTTCATCGCAATAATTTCCGGGAAAATGTATCGTCCAACAAAATTAATTATCGTGACAGGCCTAGTCCCCACCCCTCGTCTCTCACTTTCTCTGTGCCCGTGTCGCCTCCTCCTCCGCCATCGGTTCTGACAAATACTCTCTCTAACACATTACAGATATTCATGAGCTTTTCACCCACTCTGTTTGTCTGTCTCTTCGCCAAACTCGAAAACATCCAGATATGTCCTCCCCTCTCTTTTTTTGTCTCACACACACACACACACACACACACACACACACACACACACACACACACACACACACACACACACACACACACACACACACACACACACACACACACACACACACACACACACACACACACACACACACACACACACACACACACAAGCTCGAGCCTATGTTTGGCAAGATGAACATGTTTTGTTTTTTTCAGCGTGATTGCAATGACTCCTCTCTATAGCTGCAGAGTGTGTGAAGCCGCCAGCAGCACAGTGGGAGTATTCATGTAAAAGAGCTGGTACTGCGGGGTCCAATTTTTTCCACAAGAGTAGTTTTCGTCCATGATAGTGGCAAGCGAAGATGTTGTGAGTTGCATTAGCCTTGCAGTGAGTAGTGCTCCATTGTTGGTGTGATGCCCTTTTATTTGGTTAAGGTAATAGATGCATTGTAGCTCGTTGGTGAGTCATGAAAAAGAGCCACTTAGCATATGTCACTGAATAGCTTTTCATCACTGGCTGTATTGTCAATTGTAGCCACAGGTTCAAAAGAGGGGGATGGAGATTTCTTCAAGCTGCACTTGATCTATTTTTCATGAGTGTATTGGTAGGTGAGCGTTTCAGCATCTAGATGAGTCTTGCTTTAGCAAAACATAGCTGTTTCCATGAGAAGTATAATGAAATGTATAGAAATGAATTCTTGTTTGCATTCAGAGAAAGAAGCAAATTAAACGGCCTCTGTTTTGCCCTTGTCATGTATTTACTTTCACTTATCAAACCAAATGGAGCACTGGGGAGGAACATTCAAAAATCCAAACAGTTATCAACTGTGCTGTAATACCTCAGGAGGAAACAACACCGCCAGCTTTCAACAGGACCTAGCCCCAATTAGGCTTTACACACAAATTCAGATAAACACCTAAAAGAGCACTTTCTTTATCTCTCTGAGGTCCTCATCACTGATTTATTTATCAGGGTGGCCACTTAAGAGTTTAATGAGGTCTAGAAATGTCTGACTGTACTTCTGAACACAAGAGTGTGTGATGCTTACCTTGCACTACCCCTATGGATTACCTCTGGCATACTAACATGCAAAAGATCTGCTTACTTAGTCAAACAACAAAACTTTACAATTAAGAAGTTTTGAAGACAACCCCATGTGTTTTACATTAACCACCCACAGCACATTTTTATTACAGATATAGTGGTGAAACAACCACTGGAAAAAACAGGAAATCAAGAACAGCTGTAAAGTTTAATGCAGTCCAGCACATAAGCAGCGATATATAACCTAGGTTTATGATGCTTACCATACTAAGTGTCTGTTGAGACTGTGATAGCAAGGTGTTGATTCAGGTGCTGGATTTCATTTGCAGCTCACTGTATGTGAATTTGTGTATACAGACTAATTACTTTTGCAAAGATAGCTAACATAATTGAAGATTACTTAGTGGCGGCGGCTTGCATCCCTCTGATTAATCATGGATGCTGTTTTGGCTGTATTCTTTATGCACAGAGACACCCAAGTGCTTTTGCTGACCGCTGCACTTTATAAAGCTTCTCATTTCTCACTTTCTAATCCACTGTGATTGTTAAATCCTCCACATAATAATTCTATGTTGACACTTGTTTTGAAAGTGGCTTTTTCCGGTTTATTTGGAACGGATCTCAAGGTTAGTCTTAGAAGAAGGGGAAGATAAACATGCTGCTCCTTTGTCGCAAATATGAAAGTAGGAATGATACGTATAGTGTTAAACCTGGATAATCATACACGATGTATCATCACCTTGACTTTAACATTGGCTGTAAAGCTCCAGACGAAGCCCAATTCTATGATGAGCCCCTTTATTCTTGGAGCATGTGATGTGACTGTTTGAAGGCATCAGCCCTACTTTTTCATACTCTCCCAACACGACTCCGGGGTTTTTTCACTTCACTCCGTGTTCAGCAAGTGTCTTTGAAGTAATCAAATCCCTCTCTGCTGTTAAACAGAACTGATAGCTGAGAAGGTCTTCTTGACTTTTACAAGAAATCACTGCAGCTAACTCACTTAGCCTCTTTTGTCTCTTTACCTCTTTTCATCACCTTCCTTTCTGCCGTTCTCCTCTTCCTCTCCTTAATGTGTTTCTTTTCTCCTCCCTTCAGCCGGAAATTCACAAAATCTAATCTCTAATCAAATGTTTGCCCTTCCTCTGCCTGTCTGTTAGCTCCCTTCTTACATTATACTAGCTCCAGTGTTGCAGGAGACATTAGATGGGAGACATTTTTGACCTGTGAGAATGTTCTTTTATCTTTTTGTCTCCCCTGATGTGTGCAGTTCCATACCTACTGCCTAGATGGAGACAGAATGACAGATATTGTTTAAGGGTTGTCAAGTATAATTGCCACTGAGATCCTCTTTTAAGCGGTGTGTGTATTGGTAGGTGACGTACATGCATGCTTTGACTGTGTTGTTATGCCAGCATTGTACCTGGTAAGAGGGTCTTTTGAAAAAAGGTGTTTTGCAGAGGTAGAGTAGCGATTTAGACCCCTTATCTTTACTGTCAAGAAACAGAATTGGAGGACTCATTTGAACGAAGCACACAAAGCATTAGAATGGTGCCTACGCAGGCAGGTCGCTTCAAGGCAATAGAAATGCTCTTCCCACTTATTGCTTTGGATGTCAGCATGTGGGGGAATGGGAGAGGGCCAGCTTTTGCCTGCCACTGACAGAGAGGGCTGCCACTTCCGTTGAATTCCTTTAGACACAATTAATATCGCTTTTTCTCATATTAAGGCGGGCACTTCCATGGCTTTGAGCTTACAAATGAATTAAATGATGAAGAAAAATAATTAAGTGGAGGAAAAAAAGCCAAGGAGGATGCCATTGGGTACGTACACTAAGGACCTTGTCCATGATAGTTCTATGAACTGGTTTCACTATTCTGTGAAACAGTTTGAAGTCACTTGGATTGGTGTCCTAATGATCCCCACTTTGACGTCAATTCCAGATTCATATGTTCACACAGGAAAGAGCCTTCTTCATTCCTAATGAAAGGTTTCTCATCTACAAAGGTACTCCTTCCAGTTGCTCGGTTGTCATAGACAAAAGGCCTGCTTGAGTGGAGTGTAACTCATTAAGAAGCCATAGGCTATTGCTTGGGGAAATGAATCATTGTTGTGGCTCAAAGGACATATGTGACAGGTTTTGAGATCACAGAGATATCTCTTTGATCACAGCTTCTTGTGTTTTTTCTTCGATAATCCATCTCATGTGACAGCACCATGCATACGAAGGCATGGCCTATCACCATAACTACCATAATCTGCCCGTTGGCTTCTAATCCTAGCTGTTCTTTTACTCATTTAGCCTGCTGTTTGCGTACACTTTGATCTTGAGATATTCTTCCAAAAATAGTGAGACCGCCTCATTGACTTCCTGCATTGGGCGATCCAAGCAGAAATGTGTCCTGCAGACCTGAAGTAATTAAAGCAAAGAGTTTAAGGGCAAGGAGCTCGCGAACCGCATGTATACTGTAAGTGCTTGGATAGCCATTTCCAAGTACACTTAAGGGCTTTTGGTGAAGTTGGTCGTTCTGTGAAACTCAAGGGAAGGCTGAGGCAGCAGTAATGAAGGCAACGACGAGACTGCGGCTTTGACAGAGGCCTGGCAGATGAGTGCAGTGATTTCCATAGAGATGTGGCATCCGCCCCCTCACACACATGCTGTGACTAATTCAAACGACTGAAAAAAATGAATGGTGGAGTATCAATCGTTTTTTTTTGAACGTTTTCACCTGACAACGGCGTTTACACCTATGTAGACTGGCCTCAGCCCCCCTCATTATGTGATTCTCCCACTCCGATATAGGAGGAGCTATAGGAGGCTGGCAGCTGGGTTATAGGCTTCCTGAGATTCTCTAACGAGAAAGCTGACTGGATTAGATTTTCATTAGGATTGCATGCCTTCACTGTCACATCCTCTCCCCTTCCTGCACGCTTTACTGGACACAATTTTCCGCTGTGGTGGCCCCCATACTGACGGCTTGGTTTTTCACACAGCAGTAGAGTCACACCGGGTGGCCGGTTATCAGTGCATTCACCATTTCAGAGCCCTGTGGGGTTGACCTGCTCAAAGAGGGCTTTTCTACCTTTCCTTGAGTCCCACTAGGAGACACGCTCTGCTGCAGCGCTGGGACACGCCACCTATAGAATTACAGGAACTGTAGCAGGCAGTCACAAGTCAAACAGAGTTCTGCACAGACCTAGGATGTGCAGGTCCCACACATCCTCACGCACACACACTCTGTTGACTGACAGCTGAAGGCTGAGACTGTACAAGCTCGTGTTAGTGCTCCACAGAGGGTTTAGAAGATCGATGGGAGATAATTATTTCTAATGGAGCTAGATGAGAAAGTACAGTGTCCTATTCAGCCATAGCTAGAGTGGGTATACAGAAAGCACCTGGAATAGTTGACTACGATGTAATGGCGATGTAATTAACACAAATTACTGGAATGGCCTTTGCTATCATTAAATGTCCACTTTTCAATCTGAGCTGGCAACCTTCAGGGTAAAAAGTCGCAACCCTGAAAGCATCAATATATACTTTTTTTTTAGAATTAGAGTTCACCCATATTTCTGATGAGATTTGTACTTGTTTTGGTAATAGAAGAAATTCAGAAAAAATATATGTCTTGGTTTGATTCAATAAAGCATGAGCAATTTCACACATTTTCTATTGTCACTTCAGATTTGTCTTTATCTCCAGAGCTTTACAGCATATCATGTTCGAGTATTCAGTACAAGAACATGCACATCCATTACAGTTCCACTTCCAACCAAAAGAGGACACAGGCTTGAATTATCATGGCTCTATTCTGTGATTTATGATATTCTGCCTTCACATAGTGTAGCTCAGTTTCAGGCTCTTGCTGTCTGATGCAGACACCTATAATATGTCACCATGCTTACATAGCCTACTTATTTAGTAAAACTCATACTGTACATGCAGAAACCTTCTTATATAGTGTATATTTCTGCTGTATGTTCTATCATTACTCCAGTGGATAAACTCTTCTGCAAACACAAAAGCCCCTACATACTGTAAAGGGAATATATATCCTCTTTTTCCTCTTGATATCACTCTCATGTCTGTCCATTAAATATTAAGCTAAAAAAATGGGTTTAGGCATCAGAAGTGAAGATTGGATGGGTAAGGTTTAGAATATCACCATCAGACAAATTGGAAGTAGAGTAGGGCAGAGTGTGCCTTTATTGTAGTAGGAAAAAAGTATTGGCAAAGAGAATGTCCAATGAGCTTATTGTGCACAATAATGTATGTGATGTATTACCTTAAGCACTAAAAAAGTGATCGAAGATGTTTTAGTTATTAGTTTAGGGATCATTCAAATTCTTTCATTCATCCAAACACTAGGGCAATCATTTTCATGTTGCTCCTAATAGTGAAAAAATATTGTCAAATAAATATTGGAAAAAGCTAATAAAATAGGGGTTATGCAAATCGTTCATACATTGGTGGTTAGAATGATAACATGGTATTGTCTAATATTGTTTTCATATAAATAATATCTTTGGCCTCAGCTTAATTCCAGTGCTTTTTTAACAGAAAAAATGCGATTCATGTCGCCCACCACAGTTTTTTTTGTTTCTGTTCTTTGATAACCCGCCATTAAGTTTGTTTAAAGTGGACCTATCATGCTATATTTGAATAATATAGTGTAGGACCATACCTATATAAGGCATATTTATAATAATTTCAAAATACCAAACAGATCATGCATTTTAGCCATGCCTCATTTTACTCAATTTGACATTTTCTAGCTCTGGGCAGATTCAGTGAGAACAGCACCATCTACAGGCCTGGCATATGTACTACAGCGTCTCCAGCGCTTTCGAACGGCAATGGCCGTGGTTGTCTCCTCCTGATTGGTGGAGTTGGCCCAATAGCTGTAGCGCCACTGTCCTGACGTCAGGACAGTGTTCAAATCTGGATCAGTTTTTATCAGATCCGTTGCAGCCCCTTTTTTAGAGATTTGGGTATGGAGGAAAATAGAGAGGGTTGTGTTTTCTGACACTTGGTGAGTTCCCTGGAACACCGGGGACACATATTCATGTATAAAAGACATACAAAAGTGCATTTTGCATGATAGGTCCCCTTTAAGTAACATTACCCTCCTTTGTTTGAGAATGTCAACAGTTCCACGGTATTTTTGGAATCAGTGAAGCACTACCACAGACAGTGAAATTGTAAAGAAATGTATCACTTTAAAATAAAAAGCTTGTAATATCATATTACATTTTGAAAGTAACTTGCCTAACACTGGACATTAAAAAGCCATTAGCAGCTGTGACGAGTCAAACAGTGAACTTTAAAACAGATATAATTTTAAACTTGTAATATAGCTACAATGATCAGACAGTCAGCAGTTACAAATCAAATTACCATCCGCAAAAGTACAAAGTTGTTTGTGAGGAGCACAGTATTTATTGTGCGTATGTGTGTGAGGGTGTGTGATTGTGTGTGTGTGTGTGTGTGTGTGTGTGTGTGTGTGTGTGTGTGTGTGTGTGTGTGTGTGTGTGTGTGTGTGTGTGTGTGTGTGTGTGTGTGTGTGTGTGTGTGTGTGTGTGTGTGTGTGTGTGTGTGTGTGTGTGTGTGTGTGCTTAAGATTGTTTTGCTCAAACTCTTAAGGCCTATATTCTCTTTCTCACCTGAAGAACAAACGTACCATTGCTTTTGAGATTTTAATATCGTAGTTTTGCGAGACAAAGGAGTCAGCCATTGGAATCCTCAAATAATGTATCTTGAATAATAGCACTTTTATTCTAAACATTCAAAAAGCAAACCACTTTAATTGCTAATGCACTTGTCAAGTGTTTGACTCCACCACGGATGCTCCTTGATAACGCTCAACATCAAAAGCACAGACAATTTATTCTCCCTACTAGTCTGAATGTGAAGAGGCTCGAGCACTTACCTCTGTGTTTGCAGTGGGTGGGTGGAGGCTGCTTTTGTTGCTCTATGCTTAAGTTGGAAAGTTACTTGACTTAGCAAAGAACTGACAATGAATGTGTGGGAGGGCAGACATTAAAATGATGATGACAAGAGGAGAATGTTTACAATGTAGGTTATACGTTTTTTACAACTTTTAGATATTATGAGAACAGGGATTTTGAATTCAACTTCAAACAGATGTCAGTGAAACATATTATGTCATTTTGTTTTTTTAGTAAAGTGTCTACAAAGATATACTTTATTTAAATTCACTACTGAAAGTTCTTCTTGCTTTTAACCTCAAAGATGGTTACTTGAGCTACCGGCTTATGCTAATGGCTCACTAAAGTTGCATTTCAAATTAACTTGAGACTGGAATTGCTGCCCTGATTTAGCATTGGACTACAATTGTTGGACTTAAAACAGAAAAACAATTTCTGATATCTGACACCTACATCACCCACAAGCAACACAGCAGTCAGACATGTAGTACTAGTGTAGTAGTAGTAGTAGTAGTAGTAGTAGTAGTAGTAGTAGTAGTAGTAGTAGTAGTAGTAGTAGTAGTAGTAGTAGTACTCCCCAAGACCTGTACAATGTTTAACTTTTACATTTTAAACAAAGTAACATAATTGGTGGAGTTCAAAAAAAGCTAAAGTAAAGTTTATGGCATAACCTTAAAGTGAACCTATCATGCTATATTTGAATAATATAGTGTAGGACCATACCTATATAAGGCATATTTATACTTTTTTTTTTTCAAAATACCAAACAGATCATGCATTTTAGCCATGCCTCATTTTGCTCAATTTGAATTTTTTTAGCTCTGTTTTTGCAAGGGCTGATTCTGTGAGAACAGCACCATCTACAGGCCTGGCATATGTACTACAGCGTCTCCAGCGCTTTCGAACGGCAATGGCCGTGGCTGTCTCCTCCTGATTGATGGAGTTGGCCCAATAGCCGTAGCGCCATTGTCCTGACGTCAGGAGAGTGTTCAAATCTGGATCAGTTTTTATCAGATCCGTTGCAGCCCCTTTTTTAGAGATTTGGGTATGGAGGAAAATAGAGAGGGTTGTGTTTTCTGACACTTGGTGAGTTCCCTGGAACACCGGGGACACATATTCATGTATAAAAGACGTACAAAAGTGCATTTTGCATGATAGGTCCCCTTTAAATAAGAAAATATTGTTTAATTATTCTGCTGCTGTCAATGATAACACACAAGGTCTAATATTTAAGGCCATCCTAGTCTATTGGTGACCTTGTTCATTCTCTTTAAACCCAAAATGGGAGTACTATATAGCCCCCATAATGACTAAAGAGGATATATAGTATTTGATCTGAAGTGTGTTTTGTAGAAAGGCCATAGTTTTATCTAAACCACGACTGTATCAAAGATGTTCCATTCAACCACGACTTATCCCCCAAAGACCATGGCATTAAATGTGAGATGTGTGTCTTGTCTTGTGTTTTGTGAATCCTGATGATATCTTCTGCAGTAGAACACAATGAAATACCAAACTTTACTGTATGTGCCTTTAAGTGTGTTTGTCTGTGTGTGTTCATCTGGATCCACCACCATTTTAATTGCCCCCACAGCGCCCTTATAGGATCCAAAGGACTTTGTTTCTCATACATTTGAGATATACATGTCATTTATTTATTAACATGATAGATAAAAGACACTCAGACATACAAAGGATTCTCCCTATTTGTTCTCATCCCACACGACCAACGCTATGACACAGACACACGCATGCATTTTCTCACATGCATTAACACATCCAGGGTTTCTTAAATGCAGACTCACACACTTCTGTTGGAAGTGCTAATGAATGTCTCTTGACGAGTCCTCTGTTCTTCTGCTCCACTCTGGGAACTGACAGCTGGGGCAAACCTTGTTTTTAGTATGGACAACCATTCTCCTGGTGCTCACACTTGATGAAATCTATAACGTTGTTATTAAGGTATGGCGGATTCCAGGAGTTTATGCTGCAATCTAAAACTTTGCTGTGGTTTTGGTATGAAGACGTAATGGTATTGTGTGCTGGAACTAGTCTTAATGTTTCTGCTTCCCTTTTTTAACACTACATAGTTTGAGTATATAGATTCAGCTCAGACTTTCAGATTGAATCTCAGTTGGACTTAATCCCTGGTGCCCCTGATAATCTTCTTGGAAAAGGTCGAAAGACCTCCAAGGATTTCAGTCTATCTCATTCAGCTGTTCATTTATCTCACTCTATCTTTGTCCGTCTCCTTTTTTCTCTTGCTATCATGACCTGCCCTTGTTTTTCTGTCTTTCATTCTTCCTCCCCATCGGAAAACATAATCACAGTCTTGCCTTCCTGTGTGAAAGATCAAAAACCTTGATCGAAGAAACATTGCATAGCTTTGAGTTGCTCTGCATTCACAGGCAACATTACCAGTCTGAGCAACACCACTGCTTCAGTCTCATTGTGGGTAAAGATGCAGAGTGGAAGGGACAGATGGAGAGTGAAAAAAAGAGAAAGAGACTTGAGGGAGGAGGTAATGACGGTAGAATAGCAGAACAGCTGAGGCAGGTGGAGAGTGGTAGGAAAGTGAAAGCAGGTTGGGAGAAAGGAAAGAGATGGAGGGAATTGCACTGCATGGAGGCCGTGTGGCAGGGCTGATGTGTGGACGGTAGGTGGACAGGGTCGCTGAGTTGTGGCTCTAAAATGGTTCCTGACAGAGTCATTTCTCACGTTAAAATTTACCCAGGCTTTTTTTTGTCAATGGTGGGAGGACGAGAGTGAACGACCCTTTCCACTTGTCATGAATATTTATTTGGTGAGAACGTTCAGAGGCTGCTGCGTAGAATGACAAATCGTGCTCTCTAAAGCAACTACCTATATTCTATTCCCATCTATGGCTTCACCCCTCTCCACCTGTGACTGTCCTTCATCTGGAATATTCTCACCTTATGTCATGTGCATTTGTATTGGGATGCACCTAAAAAAGGCAGTTGTACGCATACATGAGAACCAAAACACCTCTCAATGCATAGTATCACAAACAGACACGTATGCACTGTTGAAAGGTTGAAAGCATTCTGTACATGCAGTTCAATACTGTCGTCTTTTGCTGTGTGTATGTAGTCAGTTTAAGAA
The DNA here is from genome assembly GCF_902827165.1 of Trematomus bernacchii. Classification (NCBI taxonomy): domain Eukaryota; kingdom Metazoa; phylum Chordata; class Actinopteri; order Perciformes; family Nototheniidae; genus Trematomus; species Trematomus bernacchii. The sequence goes on along the minus strand of NW_022987714.1, from coordinate 13,013,292 downwards.
TGAGCTGCTATCTTTGAGGAGGGTCTTTTACCAGGTGTCGCATGACGTATTTCCTTGTGTAAATGACAGGTTTTAAAGCTAGAAATTAAGGAGTGCCTAAAGTCAGTGTTAGCCTGCATTCTCAAATTGAACATTTCAAGCCCAGCAGTGTTTGTTGTCAAAGTGTGCTTTGTTGATCTTCGACAAATATTTCACAGGCTCCTAGGGTACGCCTGTACATCGGCAGTGAGAACTTAAATCACAAGAGCTCAGCAAAGCAAGATTGGATTTTTTGTCTTTCTAACTGCAAACAAATAAACAAATATGTATCTGATACCTTCTAATAGAATCATCTTACTACAATCATTTTTACTTACACCTTTCATTTGAAAGACAAAATACTGAAAAAGTTCTGTATTTTGTCCGTAAGGTAAGATTTTCAACTTTTGACCCCTCTTTTTATAGGGCTTTTCTACTGAAACTGTTTTACCTGAAAAAAAATGCCACACTAATATGTGTTTTACCAGGTTTAGCTTGCCAAGTGTAGCCCGAGATTGACCGTCTACTCAGACTGGCCAAAGCGCACCAAGCCCACCTCCAACTGGGTTTGGGTGAAGTCTTGCCAACATGACCAACCCATAATGAACCACTTATCAGTCTCAAACTATGACCCCCCTCAGCGCCTTATCACTCTCAACCCTAGACTGTATAAAAACTCATGCCTGTGCAGGAGACCAGAGGGAAATATGGTTTAAAGACATCTGTTTTCAGCTCAAAGTGCTTGTGTAGTTTATAACTGTAACTCTGTGGTTTCTCTGTTGTCCAATGTTCAATCCTATTTTAGCTATGTCTCCACCACCTCTTGAGGGACATACTTGAGGGACATACTGTACGTATGTTGTTCTTTAACTGCTAAATGTTTTAATGCGTACCAGTAGTTGTCTGTCTACTGTTTGGAGCTGGATATGTTGCATTTAGGGTTTATGAGATTATATTTTTGTTGAAATTGAATGCTAGTTGGAGCTTTAAAGGTAGGGTAGGTAAGTTTGAGAAACCGGCTCGAGATACACTTTTTGTTATATTCCATGGAATGCTCTTAACATCCCGATAGCAATGAATATCTTAAGTGCTTTGACAAAAAATCCATAAAAAAATGTAATCTGTGGAAGCCGTACTACTGTAAAAAGCACGACCAATCATTTTAGCCGGCCCGGCTAAAATAACTGGATGGCCTACCTGCCTGTCAGCCTTCCATCTGTGCACAAACTTATCTTGTGCCCTCATTGGTCATGTGCGCGTTTGTGTGTGTTGGAGGAGGGGCTCTATAAGGAAGTGGCAGATTTTCTCCGGTTGTGTATTTTCAAATTCTAGCGATCTCAAGCCGGTTTCTCAAACTTACCTACCCTACCTTTAATCAGTGGCGTTTTTATATGTACAAAAGTGGTGGGGCACAAAAAACTTAGATGTCTATATATAAGCTTCTGCAGTGACGTGCAGTGAGGTTCATGGCTGGTGAGGCACTGGCACTGACTCTTCAGGTTTACAAATATTATATTTTGACCTAAACCAAAATATAATATTATTTTCAAAAGCTTTTTTTGTCTGATGCTTCGATTAATTTTAAACAGACAGTTCAACAAAAGGATACCCAAAAAATGTCATTTTATCATTTAAATATTGAATTGTTCTCTCTTAGTAAGATCCCATTTTCAATAAAATGGCGGTCTTACCTTGACTTGAAGATGAAGTCCATTTGCCTATCCTTCTGGACAAACATTTCTATTACTTTTTTGTAAAAGTCCTCCTTATGTTCTTGTAGTTTCAAAAGTCTATCATAAATCTAATCCATAGATTTATGATAAAAAAATTATATAAGTAGGGTAGACATGTGGATGTTATCCGGCTAATCAAAACGTGCATTTATCTAACAGGTACGTTTCCCACAGATCTTATTTCGAGCTATTTTCTAAAATCCTCTGGAGAAATCTCATTGCTTTTTTGTGCTTACTTCCTGGTTTTAGGACGCGTCACTGCAGCTCTCTCGTCTCCTCTTCACACAGCACACTTTTCGCGGCACACGTACTTACAGCCAATCAGCTCTGAATGATTTGAGATGACGTATGGCGGGGATGGTAGCTCCATGCCCCTCTGGTCATTATTTTTTTGCCACACACATTTCATTACAAAATACTCTGAGCATGCGCAGTGAAGTTTTTACAGTCACCGTTGACTTCACAGCGAGAGGAAGGGGCATAATCAGGTTTTGTCCCACATGGCTCTAAACAGCTCAATAGGCACACACTGTGACTGTAGACACACTAATTAGAAGAACACAGACTAAAACAGCAATGTACAGACGAATCAGATGATTAAACATGATCTTAAAATATATTTTATATATTTTTTTATTTATTTTTTTGCATTTTTGTAATCATTATTTGTAATACTTTCTGCTGACACTAGGTGGGGCTGTGCCCCACCTGCCCCTAATGACCAGTCGCCACTGCCTTTAATGAATGCATATCGGCATAGACAGAATCAAAACAGTAAGGTTGTTGGCAGTAAAACCAAGTGACTTACGTTTGACTTCATATACAATTTTTGTTTTAATTTGATCCCTTCTCATCATATCTACCCACTTTGACAACCAGCTGTGTGATATCCTGGATTTCCAAAGCATGATAACCCATTACCCAGTGTGGAAGAAATGCTGTATCTCAAAATTGGACAGCATCGTTTACCAAATCTGACTTCCACTTCAAGTCCCTGATTAAACAGAAACCTCTAAATGGCAGAGTCAAAATCTCTCATACTTTGTTGGGTGTAGAAAGTGGCTGTGTTCCTGAGGCTGTATGTTCACAATCATTATCCCAGACTCAGTTGTACTCTAGTAGCAGCCACTGTTGTATATACACCCCTTTTATTATCAATTGCCAGGCACGGCTGCAGAGATTTGGAGATAGATTTGGCTTCAGGTTGGATCATCTGTCAGTATACAGGCATCAGCCAGGGCGATGCAGGCTGGCTGAACACAGCACTCGAGCTGAAGTGTTGAAGGCAGAGCTTCTAGTGAAAAAACACCATCAAGTTCATTATTTTAATGCTTTTACTTGCTATGCTTTTTATTGTGCCGTTTCTTTAAATAGAACTAACCACCTTCCCTAATGCTTCACTTAATAAATATGACATCTGAAGGGTTGTCAAAAGGATGTCATTTAGTACACTTTAAGAGGAGTTAATGCGTATTATTCATTCAGCTTTTCCGGCTTCTTTGCATGACCTGCAGACGAGCGGCCTGACTTATTGCTCCGTTACTCCCGGAGAAAACAGAAATAGAAAATGGATTCGGAAGAGAGAAGCATAGATGCAATTTTCCCTTAAGCTGTGTGGTAAACAATGGTGACAAGAACAAGTTTTCAATAACTTTAAAGCAGAACTGAGAGAAAATAACAAATAAAGCACAGCCTTGTTTTCCATTATTTAATTTTCATTCTGCTGTTTTACAGGGGCAGTAAATAAGGAAGGATATGAAAACTGACAAACAATATACCACCGTGTGTATTGTTTGCAAGTGTGTGTGGGTTCCTATTTCTCATTTTTCGCTTGGCTAGTGAGCTTTACTCGTGGCCATGTGTGTGCTTTTGTGGTGAGTGTTGAGCTTGGAAAGAGAATGGTTTGAGGCAATCTTTTTTTATCCTGCTAGATCTCTCTCTGAGTGGAGAGATTGGGCTTTGTAGTTGTGATTGGAAGGAATTAAGGCCTGACTTTGGTAGCAAGCAATAGCCGACAACTGGGAAACAGGTTGAGCCTTTCAGTGGTCTGTGTGCGTGTGTGTGCGTGTGTGTGTGTGTGTGTCTGTGTGTGTGTGTGTGTGTGTGTGTGTGTGTGTGTGTGTGTGTGTGCGTGTGCGTGTGTGTGTGTGTGTGCGTGTGTGTGCGTGTGTGTGTGTGTGTGCGTGTGTGCGTGTGTGTGTGTGTGTGTGTGTGTGTGTGTCTGTGTGTGTGTGTGTGTGTGTGCAGTAAGATAAAGAAAAGAGAGAGATTAACTCACACCATTGCACATCATTCAATAGCTCTTCGAGGCTGCCCTTTTTCTCTCACCTCGCTCCTTTCTGCACGCTGATAACGAACTGCAATGAAAGGACTGCTGCAGTTGACTTACCTGGTTAGACCACATTAAGTATATATGATATCATATCATACTGTATGGCTGTGGTCAAAATCACATTGTATGGAAGTCTATTCTTTGGACAACAATAACAATATTTGCTGATATCACAAAGTCTGCAACGAGAGGATTTCAAACTGAATTGATTCAGGGGCCGCATATCGATATTGTACACCCGTTTTACCATAATGGAATATACTTTTATCAACTCATAAAATGCAAGTAAAATATCATTTGACAATTGCATTACTGCATTCTTTGAGACATTTCAATTAAGTTATTATTCTTGATAAAAACAAACAAGCCAAGGTGAAACAGACCTGCCATGGGAATTTCAAACTCAAGCTTTTTCACTTTGCATCGACTATACTAGATCATTGATCATTAAATCTATACCAGGATCCAGATCGATGGATTGTTACTGGGCCTTTGAACCTTGCTGAATGTTAAAGCAATACATTTACACCTCCAAAGTCTTAGCGGGAAGCTTATGTGTCTTCATTTTGCCACCTGTGTCATGAAATATCCGGCTGCCAATTCGTTGCAGAGACAGAAGACAACATTTCTTTCTTCCCAGAGGGATTTCAACTTTCATCTTGGCCTTTCTTCACCAGGAGCGTGTACAGTCTGACATCAAATCTGTCAAATCTTCAACTTTATGAACGAGTTATAGGACTTTAATAAGACGGGAAAGTATGGAAAAGGTAGAGAAACATGAAGGGCAAGTTCTTTTTATTTATTATCGGTCTTTTCGGAAGGCAGAGATTAAAGGTGCAGGCTCGGTTGGTACCCCCCTTTCCCACCCATCACTTGATATTGTTCTCCCTGCTCTGAGTTTTATCACACCAACAGGGGCTTTCTGATAGCATGCCACACCACTGGGAATAACAAATCAAACTTGTTTTACAGCAGCATCCACAACACAGCAAGGCAGATAGAGGAAGAGAGAGAAAGAACGGAGCATGGCAGAGAGGTTGATGGAGCATTCAGAAGGTGGGAAACAATGGTTTGCAGTTGGGAAAGAGGCAGAAAACCAAAACAAAACTCTGGTTTGTTGTGCGTGTGTCTTCATTCTGTTGTTTGAAAGTCTATCTGTTGAAACAGAGCACTCAAAAAGACTAAGGAATCAGAGTCAGCATCCACACATGTGAACACGTTCTGCTTCAAGTTTCTCTGTTGGTTTGTTTTCAATGTGCAGCTTGACTTTGTCGTGTGTCTTTTCTCAAACTGGTTGCTGTCAGAATGGAGCGCATGCTGGCAGGGAGAGAAATTTAGCTCATGAAGACTCAGGCCAACAGACAGGAAGTGAGACAGAGACAAGCCTGAGGCGATGACGGTCCCAGGAGGGGTAGTGTGTTCGCGTCTATGTGTGTGTGAGCAGGCATGTGTGTGTGTTTGTGTGGTCCCCTTGAGGCTGGCAACAGAGGGAAGGATGGAAGTGCTACTGATCATCAGCCCCGAGGCTAGCCACTTGAGACCAACTCTCAAAATTCCACAAACACACACACATGCTTCGAAGGGTGATGCGATTTTAGGAACATGAGCAGAATGTTGAGGGCTGGCAGCGAGCGGCCTACCAATGGCTCTCTGTGATGTTTCTGTATCTTTCTGGAGTTTATTTTTCTTCCTTGGCAGCTTTATCTCAAAAGGTCAAGTGAGGTGAGAGGAAGCAGTCAAGTGTGGATGACAGAGAGAGAAAGTTTAGGACACGATGAGATGATTAAAAACCTCATAAAGTGGGCTGGCATGAAAATAAAGAGACATGCTAATAGGACGATAAATAATGTGTGAAATGTAAGACGTAGAGAGACAGAAATAAAAATAAAAGGAGATGGAGGCTGTCAGAAAATCACACAAGAGGAACAGAGAGATAAAAAGCAGAAAGGCAGCAGGAAGAAGAATAGTACATATATGAAAGAAAATAATTTAGATTGTGTTAAGGTACACAACTTTTTAGATCAGGCACTAATTTTTCAGCAATATTTAGGAAACTACAATAACAATGAAGTTATCCAGCTTCACACAGGGAAGATACTGTAGTGCTGTAAAGATGGGAAGCCTATAATGAGGTGAATAGACAACAACAAGCAGAACAGCTGCTGATCAGATTAAAACAGAATTAAAACAAAATGACTACACTGCATCAGAGATGATGACAGCCGAGATTGGAATCATGACAAATAACTCTTACTCATGTTTTAGCTAATGAAAAAAGCCCTTTCGCTCCTGCCCTCTTTTCATTATCTCTGGTCTTCTGTTTCAGTTTTACTCGACCGGATTTCATCACCACCCCTCTATTATAATTATACTTTTCCCCATGTGGGTCCCCGACCACAGAAACAGTTGAGGATTTCTTTCCTCCACAGGGGATGATGATGATGAAGCTACATGAAGTTTTCCTGAGCACACAGAAAGGCTGATAATTATAGCATGGTCATTCTGCTAGCTCACATTCATTACCCCCTTTTTCTGGCCAGTATTACAGAGCCCAGCTGTGCTCTCTCTCCAGGTTATTTTACAGTCTCCTACTATCAGCGCTCGAGCACATCGATATTCCGACACCATACGTAGTTAATAACACAAGGTAAGGTGCTTTGTATTAGACTGTGAGCTGTAATTTTGAGATATTTTGCATAAACGCGTGACAGGAATGAAAGATGGAGAATGTTGGAGTGGTGCTGATACAAAACGAATACAAGGAGATGCCAAAAGACGGCAATCACACATTAATATGCCTTATGGTATGATTCATTGCCAGGGCCCACGTTTCTTCTTCTGAGACATTAATGTGTGAAACATTGGCTCAATTCCAACAACTTATAGTAGTAAGGCTATGACTGCAGGATATTATGCATGGATCAAATATAAATAGACTGTTGCCTTTTTTGGGCCTTTATCAAAATAGTTTTACTTGAAGTCTTATCAAATGTATAGTTAGCCTTGACCCAGCATTTACAAGGTACAATGACCTGGAAAGTATTCAGCCAATATAAATCAAGCTTGTTTTCGATTTCTTCTTAGCATTTTTTTTTGTTAAATCAATATGAGAAGTCAGCCCCCTAATTATTCTTAGGAAATGAAAGACCTGTACCCGCTTTGTTAAATCAGTTAGAAGGTGAGATAGACTATGGTGGCTGTTTCTTAGACACATTAGAGGCATAGTCCTAGAAGAATGTTCCGTCCATAATCTCCAACTCCACCCAGCAACTTCACTTTTATCACTATCTAGCACCATCTTGTTGTTGACCACCATGTATTGTAAAATATGTCTGTACTTTGAGTGAACTCTCTGCTGATTTTCCTTTAAAGGTGGGGTAGGTAAGTTTGAGAAACCGGCTCGAGATCGCTAGAATTTGAAAATACACAACCGGAGAAAATCTGCCACTTCCTTACAGAGCCCCTCTTCCAACACACACGAACGCGCACATGACCAATGAGGGCACGAGATAAGTTTGGGCCCCGATGGAAGGCTGACAGGCAGGTAGGCCATCCAGTTATTTTAGCCGGGCCGGCTAAAATGATTGGTCGTGCTTTTTACAGTACTACGGCTTCCACAGATGACATTTTTTTATGGATTTTTTGTCAAAGCACTTAAGATATTCATTGCTATCGGGATGTTAAGAGCATTCCATGGAATATAACAAAAAGTGTATCTCGAGCCGGTTTCTCAAACTTACCGACCCCACCTTTAACTAAATAAATGCATTTCTTCAAGTTTGTCTCTATTAATTGAAATTAAAGGTTATCAGGATCAAAGGTGTTTTTTTTTTGGTGGTTTAACTTTTATCGTTTTTGCCACGTTGCAGGTCAACAAGGTTTCAATGAAAAGTCCACTTGTTGACTGGTGAAACATTTGGTTTCAGTTGAAATTTTAATTATGAAATACTGTCACTTTAGGGTGTCTCGTTACAATACGATTTCATCATACATGACCAGTCTGTTGTCAAGTGTGTTATCCGGGGTTGACGTTTCATGTCTGTTTTATCAGTTAGACTAGTAAGTTACAGCCGATCTCATCATCATACATTAAAAAGATTAGAGTCTAAACCACTATTTCCTACTTAGATAGAGTCTGCACTATCTTTAAAGTTACATGTGTACAATAACTCTGCCCGAGGCTTTCATTTGTTTTAATCTCCATCGTTACCCTCACTGCCATTGTTCGATCATCAGCTGCATTTCATGACTGACTTTGAGGCTTTATTTCAACTAATATTCCCCTTAGCCTGACAACAAAACAATAAATATCGTAATTACTTTCTGGCATGGCATTTATATCGCTTTGAGAAAGCGTGCCTTTTTCTGTTTTCCCATCTCTCTGTGGCCTCACCTCGCCGTCACACCAGCAGAGTCAGAAGCTGTTCTCTCTTTTAAATGGATTAACGCTCGGATGGAAGTGGCTAGGCTTGGTGAGGGTGTGTGAGAGGCGTGTGACTGATGGAATTAACCATAACAACGACGGGGTGAGAGGGGTTGAGCGCGGGTGTTGTGCGGTGACTGATGGAACAGTCCGTTGCCAGAGGGGAAAGAATGGATGAGAAAATGTGATTGATAAGGCAAACACTTGCCACCAAGGCTGGAAATAACGGTGATGTGAGAGATGGAGGGAGCAAGCATTGGCTACAGGGGTCAAAGGGTGAAACAAGATGGTTTGATGTTGTAAGAATGGGTAAAAGGGAAACAAAGAGGAAATAGAAAAGTTTCAAAACAAGAAAAAAAGAGAATGGTATAACAGAAAGGAGAGGGAAAAAGGAAGTGACAGGCAAGGAAATAGAAGTCATAGTCAAGAGAAAAGAGAGGTGATAAGCAGGAGATGGAAGTTGCTGGAGGACGTTTGTATGCAGAGTAAGGCCACAGCAGAGTTGTGATGGATAGCAGCATTGTGTGAGACCAGGGCACATTCACACGGATGATTTAGAACACACTCTGGATGGATAGATGCAAGATTGTTCTGTTCATTTAAATTGATGGAAATGTATGCCTCATACCCCTGAATGACAGCACAAAGAAATATGCGGTAGGGTGAACACTAAGGAAAAACATCAAAACATTCTGCAGTATGACCACATTTCAATTTATTTTTTGGTCTCTAAAGACACACACCAACTCAGCAGTTATAGCCTCATCAGCAAGAGTGAGACAATCCTTGTTATAATCAATTACGTTTGGTGTTTTTTGCAGTATTCTCATAGATTTGATGCAGCATCATTGATTTGTTTCATCTTTACACCTTGAGGGTGCTATATTTGTGCATGCATCTAGTTCGGTTTGAATGAAACAGACAAGCTGAATTGAACAAACGGGATGTATAAGCTATGACTGACAGATGAATACGAAGCCTGTTTGTGATGAAAAAAACTCTAGGCCAACATAGTATGTTATCATTTCTCTCCACGTTTGTGTTTTTCTCAACAGCTGAGACTCCGATTTTGTGTTTTTAGGCATTATAAGCTGCAACAGGAACGAGATCAAGGCTTCTGCTGGGATATTCTCTCCAGATAGCTTGCATATCACTCCACTCGCTTTTATTGTTCCCGCGGTTATATAATCCCAGTGCACATTGACAAACATGCGCACAATTGAGCTCATGCTTGGACACATGCACACGCACCCACCCACATACAAACATAAACCTCCTTACTGCCCTAACTGAGTGAGCTCCTGCTGTATCCTTATCTCTCTTCTTGTTGCTTGTTTAGAATTCAGCTTGAAGTAAAAGCTTGATTTGGCACTGTTCTGTTGGGGTGTTTAAATCCTGCATCTCACACGCTTAACCTCGGGGTACACTTCAACTCAATTTCACACTTGCCAGCTGGTAGAATGTCCTAATTCAATTTACCCTGTTTAAGGAAGCGGAGGCTTGCTCTCCAGGGAAAGTTTAGAGTGCACAAGGAGGAATGGTCTCGTCAGCTTTGGTCAGTGGTCCACAGCAGCATAGCTCCATGAACAGATAGCCTATCCCTTAAGGCTTGAGGTAGTGCACTTGAATTGCCAATGTCGTTCCATGACTGCATTCACAGCAGTCGTACGTCGATCAATACAAGGAATTATGCCTGAATCGGAACAAATCAAACTCCATTGATCAAACTTAAAAGCAACATGGTAGTTACATGCAGTACAATTAATAGGTGAGAACCTATGTTGTGCAAACTACAATGAAAAATGACACTTTCAATAATTTCAAAGCTGATTTCATTGGGAGTGTTTTCTTCAGTATCGAGCAGGTCTATGAATAATTAAGAGTAACCACACTTAGTTTTTAAAGAGAAAAGCTTTTTTAATTAAATTCTTGAGCAACGCAAAAACATTTCTCTTGTAGTAGTGGCAGAAAACTAAAAGATAGGATACAAACTCAAAAATACAACCAAAGCTATCTCCATGCAGCATGACTACAGTACATTAGGCTGAGTGAGAAAATAGTTATTCTGTGATGTGGTAAACCCATTCCTTTAAAACCTGTTAAGCCTGATTGCCCCCGCCGGCAATCGGACGCAACATCTTGCAAGAAACAGCGTTTCAAGGCTTCTTAACATTTAACAACCCATCGATTTTAGGGAATTGTATCTAAAACTAAAGTCTAGTCATGTTAATATAAGAAGTACAAATGTGTAGTAGGAATGTGTTTTTTTTTTTTTTTTTCTTAAGGTATTATTTGCTTTTTCCTTTTATTTCCACCTTTAGAACAATTTTACATCATGTTTAACTTTTTATTATTAAGTGTATAGATACACTTATCAAATATTTGAAACAATCTGAACTGCATAATTCTCACGTAATTTAATATTCAACAATAAAACTCAAATATTAACATCACATTTTTCAACAGGCCACCATTACACCAAACATCAGACTGTCAAACAATCAGTACACTGCTGAATGAAACATAATGTCTCTTGGCTAGCCTTATACAACCTTTCCGTCATTTAGCCAATACATTGTAGTCTGTGAAAGCAATGGCTACTTAGCGAGATTATTAGGCCTTGGTGGATGTGTGCACTCTGTTGAGTGCTGTCTTGAAGGTCCATTGCAGTCTATTGCATTAATATTCCATCAGTGTAACCCTGAATAAAGCAACTACGTGAATAGGATGTCTCTTGATAGATTCAATATGATGGCCAGTGTAGACTTTCAATGCAAAGTCTGCCTATTGTCAACCTCCAGTTTTTAATCTTTATAACTTTGTTGGGATAAACCACTTTTTATCTCGAAGCTTTATATTTCTCTTACTTATAGTCATATCATATCATATTGACATCTACAGTATACATTTTATAATTGTTTTTTAAGCCTTTGATAGAGGTGGGTTACTGGGTAAAGAGCTGCCTAAAAGTCTCAATTCAGGGCAAGAAAATAATTGTACTCATTGGGAAATTGAGCCTGTGACTTTAAGACATAGTTGCATTGTGGGTTGTTTGTAGCCTTGATGATGTCAAGCTAGCAATTTCTCCTACCACCTGTGTGTTGGTGAAGTTTAAGCCTGGAGTTTTTTTGCTTTCTCTTGTTGTTGGATAATCTATTTCCAAGTGTGTCTTCACTGTAGCAGCAAATACAGTTTATTGGAATATAATGTCAGAAGATGTGGAGCCAAAAAAAGAAAGACAAAATGCCTGAAATCTGCTGAAAGTCTGAAAATGTTTCCCAGTCTGAAAACCAACTGCATACTGGACTAAACAGCAGACCAGGGGCCTCATTTATAAAGCCTTGCGTAGGATTCACGTGGGAAGGTTGCTTACGTAGGACAAAGCAAATAAATACGCACAGACATTTTCCGATTTATAAAACACTGCGTACCGGCGTAGGACTTTATAAATCACAATCAACTCGAAATGCGGCGCAGCTTTTGCGGGCTTCACGTAACGCCCATATTTGCCTATAAATAGTCAAAGAAACGCCCCGTATTAATATTCATTTTGACTGACTGCATGAAGAAGATTGCAGGAAATTACGACAGAACAGCTAAAAAAGACATCTTACACCGTGTCAGATTTTGGTTATTTTGGGAAGGTGGAGATAAATCATATTGTTTGGTGGATGCAGTTTGAACCAGAGTAGCAGCATGGAGATCGGATCGTCACCAAAATAAATAAATAACTGGTCCGAAAAAGGTTAATGACAAAACAAATACACATAGCCTTCCTCAGGCAGTGTGTCAGTGTGTTTGTACCGGGGACAGGAGACACCCCCTTGATGAGAAACTGTAAGAAATGATCGGGGAATCCCTCCGGAGTGGAGTCATGACGACTGGATCTGAATTATTTTTTTGTATTTGGTGGTTTACAAACCAATCACATCTGTGCATCTCAACCCCTGTCCGAAAAATGCCATGGTAGTATGAGCATGTTTGGAAGATACTGTATGTGGGTTGGAAGATAATGGGTCCCATGTTAACTAATGCTCAGGCATAATTGATGGCATGTTGAGAGCGATGTGGCGGCCATTCCTAAAACATTAAGGCTCTGAATTCAGTTTAAAGCATCTTTAAATAGGCTTACATCGTGTTAGGTGTTTTGAGGTAAAGCACAGGTGTAACCAATAACATTAATAATGGCTCCGTGGGCGCAGTTAGCCATGCCAGCAATCACAATCCCAGAACCCTGACACAGAGCTTGATTGGGATTTAAGTTCTTCTTTATTCTGGTTTCTCCTGCTAGACCTTTAACATCTCAAAATGTCTGCCATGTAAATGCTTCAAACTAAAATCAAGGTCAGTGTCCATAGTTTGTGTTGAAACTTTACCATGAATTGATTGTGCATAATGAGGTAGCATATTATCAGCTTAGATAGAAATTAACTTGATTTTAATATTGGTATCCCTTGATGTTAAGAATCTTGACTTTTGGTATGTACATTCAAAATGAACAGGGGAATTGAATATACAGTATGTAAAGTAATACATGCATATCATGATTCGAAGCAATTAAAATTAAAATTAATATCTGGTCATCCTGTTGCCGATCAGGTAATCTTGTTAAAGCTGGCAATGTAAAATGCCATTGCTATTCTTACAAACATGTCTTCAAGACTCATCCTTCAGTATGCTTTGGAGCAGTGCCCAAGGCGCACCCAAGAAATAAAGCAAACGCTATGTTCTGTAACAAAATAGGCATTTTTATTGGAATCTGTGAACTGACTGAAGTCAAATCATGCCTAACCTTGGGCAATGCACTACAACAGAAATGACATTTCCAGGCAACAGCTAACAGATGCAGGGTCAACCAACCATTCACAGAATCTCCATGCCAGCGAGGCATTTGCCTAACTGCTGGTGTACCAGTTGTCTGCTACTGACATTTCTTCAGTGACATTGAGCCAAAACCAACATGTCATTGGCTGTTGATGTCTCCCTTTCCTCCTTCACGTCTGTGAATACTGTGTCCATTGCTTTACTTAGAAAGGCAGGTGTTGGCAGGACGAGACAGGTTCTCAAATGATTGTGCTCTTTTAATGAAAGCAAATGTTCTCACTGTGCATTCACATGCATGCAAATACATGCATACGTGCACTATTGAACAACCAGTGTCTGGAGAGTTTCCACACAGCTGGTTTTGTTGCTGGGACTTGCCTTAACCTTCAGTGATTAAGTTGATGGTTGGTTTGGATATATCGTGTAAAGCCAAGCTGCAAAATAGTTCAGTTTTGCTGCGTAAGAATGCTGCCTGCCCCGTGGGTGGATGACTCTGTGAATTGGAAAGCTGATATTACCTTGGTATTTTGTAAGATCTATCTTTATGTATGTATCTAATCTACCTGAGTCATTCTAAGCATTTGCCTCTACTTTAAGATGCTTCATGCAAACTCACTCACTTACTTTTTCAAATGTTTCAGTTAGTAACAGCTGTGCATAGCTCTGCGGTGGCTGCCTGATAATATAGGCAGAATACCCTCGTCTCATTTATATTTAAATGCATTGCCGTACGTTCAGCTGTGATTTTCTTATAAGGTGATTCTTTCAACAGCACATTTATAAAAATAAATCTGATGAAAGCTTTGTAAATTAAGTGAGTAAGGCTCACTTTATGATATAAATCACACATGCTATGACGAGTCCACGGGAGAAAAAAAAGATTTTAATTAAATTCAAGGTTAAGATACCTTTACACGAGTGCAGTCTGGAGCTCTTTCACTCTCATAATTCTTTGACTGTAGTTAAATTACTCTAGTAAATCTATTTTTTGCTTGGATTAGCTTTCTACATCAGGCAGCAGCTCATCACACATCCATTATTATTATAACTCTTTGAAATGTGAGATATGAACCTCTGTGTGTGTGTGTGTGTATGTGAGTGAATGTAACTGAGAGAGTTTGTGAAAGAAATAGCCTGATATATGTGTGTGTGTGTGCCTCTGTATGTGTGTATGTGGGTGCGCCTGATGGATTTTCAATTTAATTTCCTATGTACACGCTCCGTCCACCAGGGCAGTTGATGAGATTGAGCCGTTACTGCTGGTTCTGAAATTGGGCCGGTCCTGCTGGACTCACAGCTCCATTTAAATGCATTAAAGCAGAGAGAAAGTGGCTCGTACATCAAGGGTTTTGATATGTGGGAGTGTGACAGCCCCCAGCTCCGGGGACGATTGGCGTTTGACATGCCTGGGTCTCGGAAACATCCATTAACATGCGCTACATACATGAGCTAACTGATGACTAGGTCAAGCCTTAGATTAACGGTCTAAAAATGGACCATCACTGCGAATAACGGCTGGTTTGATCGTTAGCGAGCAACTGTTATTTCCGTCGAGTATTTGACTGAAACTGTTTGACAGGTGGCTATCGATCTCTATCGCTTGACACGTGTCTAAGGCCTAGAATGAGCTATTAATATCTGCTGTCACGGGTGCTGTCAAAAAAGAGGCTTTAATTTGATGTGGGTAGAGATGACAGGTAGTTGAGCCGACGGGTTGATGTGGCCTGGTGTTAACGGTTAACAGACGTCCACTATACCAGTAGCTGCATATTAGCTATGAATATAGAATGTGGAAGATGTTTGTTCAGCAGAAGGGAGGAGACGCAATCAATTGATGCCAACTGGCTGTGAAATTGAGTAAGTATGTTTCTGCAGAGAATATTTCGCCTGAATTTAGAATGCTTCTTTCGAATGCAAAGGCGTAACTTTCCAATATTATTATATTTTTTTATTATATTTTTTTTTCTAAAAACTTTTAATTGGAAATGAACACAAGATTTACAAATGGTTTCTGTGTGTTTAGAAAATACTTTTCCCTTTTTCTTTGCTTAGTATACAAGATTTGTCAGCCTTCATAATCCAACTCTAAAATAGATGAATTCAAATTGAAGGGAGCATGTACTGTGAACTTGATTTAGTTATAAAGCAAATGCTTGACTCACTTGAGACGACAGTTCAAGTACATTTATATGTACTTAAGCAAGTACATTTTTTATGTATGTGAACTGTAAAAAGATTTTTAGAGGAAGAAAAGATGACAAGGCCAGCAGAACTGCTCCGTTGTAAGTAAGGTGTCTCAGTCAATGTGAGATTTCATGACAACTGTCTTACAAGGGAACATATTGGAGAAAAAATAGCATACCAAGAGTGTTAGTGAGAGTAGAGCGGATAAAAGCTACACGTTCTCACCCAATGTGAAAATGATGAACAAACATTAGAGAATATATTTTAAAAAATGCATTTAGAAACCATAGGCTCCACTCCGTTCAACTATATCTTATTGACGGTAATACAATGTACCTATTTAAAAATGCAAATATGCTTTGGTAATATGAACAGTGTTTTGGTCATGCCAATAAAGCCATTTGAATGGAATTTAATTTGGGCGTAAGACAGAGGGACATACAAATACAATTGAAGCTGAAATTTAGGCTGATACAGTTAAAGTTATACTAGAAGAAAATAGTTACTGTCTCGCCGAATAGTTTTTTCTGACCCATTTTGACCAACTTTTGCTGGATACAGGAAGTTAAGGATTTTGGGGGATTCTTTGAATGGCTTGTTATGCATGACCACACACATGAATGTTTGTCATTGTGTAGCCTGGATCCCTCGAGGCAGAATCGAAGTCTTTCTTAGAGATCGTCAAGGAATGTTTCTATGCGTCGCCTTTGAGTTGAAGGGTGTATTGTTGAAAACCTAGTTGTTTTTATATAGTAAAGCAGCATTCACGCTGCAGCTATGGTGACAGTATTTTTCTTTATCTGTTTCCTTTCTGTTTATGCAGAAAAAATTCAGAACAAGTTGACTGTGCAATGTCGAAATCCACAAACAAAGGAACCAAACGCTAGAGGATACTAAATGGATCTATGGGATGAATCCCTGCCATATCAAAACAGCCAATAACACATGTTTACACTCTTTGTTATTTCAAATCCTTTGGCATTCGACTCGATATGTAAAGAAAGCCCTCAGTGAAGGTAGATCCGGCATTGGAGCTATTCTTTATATACACTTAGCTTTTTTCTCCTTTCCAACTTGTCTCATGTGCTGTCTCTTGTACAATGCAGCCTATTCCAGCACATTTAAAGCATATGGCCAAAAGTGTAAGTTTCTTTGTTTGCCATCCTTCAGAGCTTTGGTCAGATAAACCCCCTCGCTTTTGAAACACAGGGCAATCTGTAGCCAGCACGGTTAGAGAATTGTAGGAATTTACCTTTTGAATGCAAGCTTTCGTCACTGCTGCCATTTTCTTTTCTATTACTCCTATGTGCATTGCTCAATCTATACTCTACCTCCTGCACACAATGGAAAGAACACATTGTTGATAAGCTAAAAATACATTGTTCCATACAGTATCTACAAGAAGGTTATAATGGATTATATATATTTTCTTATATTGTTGATAGATTTTGTGTTTGTGGTTTTCTTGCATCCATATCTGTCCCAGAACCAATTGCTGTCGCACAAGTCAGGAGACAAAACATATCGACCGTTCTCTATTGTTACAGTGATGATTACAGAGGCAAGCTTTGACTAAAAGGTCTGGAGGAATAAAAAGAAAGGTCGCTGTCTTCTCACAAAAAACATTCAAATCTGGGCAAGGTGTCTGTAAGAGTGAGTGGCAGCGACCTGTAAGGGCAGCCATACATGAACAGAGCAGGCAAATATTGAACCATTACGCAGTTGTTTAATGTCCTTCCTACTCAAGCTCTCTGTTTGTCTCTCTGCCCATTCCACCAGATGGTATTTCAACCACCTTATGGTTGAGGTTTGTGTGTGTGTGTGTGTGTGTGTGTGTGTGTGTGTGTGTGTGTGTGTGTGTGTGTGTGTGTGTGTGTGTGTGTGTGTGGTGTGTGTGTGTGTGTGTGTGTGAGAGTGTGAGAGAGACAGGCAGCTAGAGAGATTGAAGCCCCTCACAGTTACTAATCACTGCGTTGCCTGCGGCCTCTTTCCAGAGAATATCAAATTGTCCTCTTTAGATTTCTTTCAGAGAACTTCCCAAAACCATTCATGTGACTGCACTTCCATTTAAAACCAGGTCTGCCAGAACAATGGGCACTGATATCATCAACCATTATGTGATTTCTCTTTTTAACAGAACAATGCCATAGATTCGGCACTCAAAGTCATTTTAGACTATTTTCTTGTGCTGATTTTGTTTCTGTGCTGAAGGTTATAGTTTGGTTTTCTGGTGCTTTGAAACCTTTTTAATTTGCTTGTAATTCTTACCAAATATTGGAAAGATTATTTGGTAAGAATTACAAGCAAAGTTAAAACGTTGGACAGTGACTTACTTTTCCAGGGGATCCACTTGTTTTGTTGCTTTTTGTGAGGCTTTTACTGTCATGCGTGACCATTTTAATCACATTAACAAGGGATCTGATAATTGTATGTAGGGTTGGTATTGGGTTGTTGTTGACCATATAGCTTTATTAAGGACTTTTCAACATGGCAACCCATACTGTATATAAATTGGAGAGAGTATCATTCTTATAGGAAGAATACTAATTTATCCAGAGGAATAAGAGCCTATTGGAATTGTTGGCTGTGCATTAAAGGTCACCTATCATGCTATTTCTAGGCAATAGCATAGGTCTCAGATATATAAAAAAAAATAAAAAACATGTCTGTGAAGTGTTTTTGTCAAAAAACCAAACAGATAACCCATTCTAGCCATGCCTCATATCCCTCTATTTCTCTTCCTGTTCCAAAAGTGCTGTCTCTCTTGAGAATGAGACACTGTGTCTCAATGAGATTTTCACCTGTATAAATAAAGGCTACAAAATAAATAAATAATAAAGCTTTTTTTTTTTTTAAACTGAAAAGAAATAAAATAAGAGGGGGTGGAGCTTATGCCGGCTCATGCGGGACCTGGCAGATACTGTCTAAAATGCTGCGGTGATGAAACGCAAGGATTATTAGATCAAGGATTATTTCTGAAACAGTATGGAGCTCAAAGGCTTTCTCTCTTGCCGGTTATACCACAAGGTGAGTTCCTTTTTATATCCTGCCTCTTCACACACATGCTCTCTCCAGTGCAGGTTAGCTCTGAGTGTTAGCGATGCTAATGTAAACACCGACCATATTACGTCCAAAACAGTCGGGCATTGTTTCTGATAGCAAAGTTTTAGTGGGTTTTATTTTCTGACGCTCTGTGAGTTCCCTGACACACCGGGGACACATATTTATGTATAAAATACATCAAAAAGTGCATTTTGCATGATAGGTCCCCTTTAAGTCTAACATTTAAATGGGCCCTTCTTGTTTTTAATGATTGTAATGCATATTGGTTGTTAATAACAATCACCTGTTTTTGTCAATCCTATCCAAACCAAATGTTGTCCTGCATTGACCAAAATAATAATTTAATGTAATGACCAGGAACAAGAAAAAGCACAGTATAACAAACCTGTATGTCTTATTTTTACATATTTAGGCATGGTCAGGCTGTTTGAATGTGATGGATTCAATATTAATATGATTTGTTCAGATTTCCAGCGTCTCTCATGACAAGGCCAGCACAGCTCTGATAATTCTTCACATAGCTACAATATAATGTCCATAAGTAAAGCGACAAGGCCAAGCGATTTCTGATATTACTTCATTTGTTAAGTGGATTGGCTGCTTCCTTTCCAGCAAGAGGCAGGCAAGGTTAAAACATCACTTTATCACAGCGTCTATAATGGGAGTATTTTGCATCTGGAGTTACAGGATCATGAAGGGTTGGTTGGTGGGGAGAGAAATGGAACAGGCAGAAATATCCATCATAGAGATGTAGCAGCCTGGTGCCAGAACATAGCCGCTACTCACTCTCCACCCTAACACGGAGAAGCACGTTTTAAGTCCCACACATGTCCGTGCACCTCTGCCATCTCTGTCTACCACTGGCTATGTGGTTGTCGCTCCGTCAGTCAGCATGAAGGGCAGACCTGAGCGTGGTGGGATCAATCATTCTCCAGGACACACTGGCAGTGTAAACCTTTGATAAAGAGTCTCGTTCACGGCGAAACCCCCGTCAAGGACTTATTAAAGGCCTGACACTGTGTGATTAACGAGAGTGCTGGTGTCGCCAAGCTGGGCCGCTGCGGGGCTTAGAAGTAGGGGGTAAGGTGATGAAAGGGTAGCATAGCACTGAATACGGGACAAGACTGGTCTTATTTTGCCTGGACAACACTCACATAGCCATATACTCGCAAAGTGTCACATTTCAAATGAATGCATACATTAGTACAATGCCGTCCTAGAAAATTAAATAGTGAAAAAATGCATAAAAATGTCGTTGCTGCTCAATTACATTTTGAATAACATAATTTCTCTAGGTCCTTACATCATTCACAATATAGCAGACATGGGAACTTAAAACACATTAAGAGTCACATTGATCCGATTTCAGTTTTCACTCACAGCACATAGCATATTAACTGTTTGCTGAACTTCCACTTAAAGTAAATGACTTGTAACTTTGAATTCATAATATGTTTAATTCAAGTGGAAAGTAATGTCTTACGCTGCCAACCATTTTGTTGCGCTTTGATTCAGAATTAATTATTGAAGGCAGTTCAGTCGGAGCCATCTCAGTTGGCACAATGGGGTTCGACGGGGCAGGGTGGGTGCGCAACAACTCCCGCAAACTCCGGAGAGCATGTTGCATTCTTGTTGCAACTCATGCTCATCTGGCGGCACAAAGGTAAACCAGCGAGCAGAGAACCCACGCAGGGTCTTACGGATGTGACCAGTCAGTGATGCACAAATGCACTGCTGTATTGCTCTGGGTGAATAATAACCATGTCGTCTGTAGCAACAGAAACTGATGACAGCCAGAGGCAATGAGAGAAAAAAATTCTTGCTGCGATATAAGCAAGGCATGCTCAAGGAGGTCAAAAATAGGAAAATATGCCCACCTCCCCATCCCCCCTTTTCATTAGTGAAGTGCACTGCAGTGTGATATTACGTATGATTCCTCACTTTGTCCTCGATGATTGAGATATAGAAATATAGCGTACAGGAATCTGAGAGACAGGATGATTGAGAGAGATGAGAGCCAAATCAAAAGATAAATGAGAAAGTTGATAGAGAGGGGGGGATTAACCAAAATAACGAGTGTCGAGGTGTGGAAGAGAAAGCCCAGAGCAAGAAGCAGATGGACAAATTGATGGTTCAGTGGTCTGCATCACTGAGTAATGTTATCTGTCAGAACAGAGGTGCTCACCCATCATTTACACCTCTTAATATCCACTGTATTTTTGTAGCTACTTCTAGCCAAACCTGTATTTACTTTCAAAATTAGAGTTAACGGTGCATTTTATTCAGCAATGATGCATATTTTGACCCATGAGAGGAATGTGGCCATACACATTTTTGCCAATCTTATGGAAGGGCTCCCATTCAGACCACATTTTTTTCATAAGCCTCTGCTTTGAAATTGAACAGCAGGAACGTAAAATGTGTGTTGTCCATTCACAAAATGTTCACCCGCCTTATCTTTGTAGCCACATTATGAACTGTGAGATGCACCATTGTACACTGACGCGTGGTTCCTTGGTACTTTCAGCTTGTCGTCCCTGTAGGCCGCTCACCTTGATCTTTGTTTGTCTCCCAGTGAAAGCTTCCTTATCAGAATGCATGAAACATGACAGGACATGCATCGTTATCTGGTCCCTTCCCTGTCATGATGTATATTTGTGTGGCTGGAACCTGCAGGGGACTATAGCTCGACTGCCTCCAAAACACACAGTGAGGCAGAATATCCAAATACCCACACTTATAAATGCACATACATGCATTCATGAACACCAACCCCATTGACACACCTGCTTACGTATTCGTGAGCGAGGGCTCCGTCTCTTGAGATGATATATTTTTAACAAGTCCTTCCCAGCGCCTCATTGTTTCACGCCAAGCAGGAAGTGCTTGTAAGGCATGGAGGTTGCTCGCTACTACGGTGAAATGAGCTGTTCTATGAGTTATTGATGAAGCAGCCTTTGCACGAAGCTCCCATTCTGTAGATTAGAAGGCTGGGGAGGGAGCATCCTCGGCACATACAGCTATAACGGCAGCAGTATGGTGATGGTAGCACTGTCAGGTGTCACCATTAGATGTGGTAATTGTCTGCACTAGGTTTCGGTTGTTGTTCAGTCATAGTGGTTTAGATATTCACACTCTGAATGTTATATGAGATGAACTGTGTTCCTCTGTCTATGTTTTATTTATTGAATTGTACTTTTTATTCTTATGCCCAGCAGTAAGTCTTTCTTGCTTCTGTTGATATGTATGTGCAAGTACCATTAACTCAGCACAAGTCTGTATTCTCCTTCTCAACGGAGTATCTTCATACTACACTGGATTATTAATTAATCTAGACCCAAATGTAAAGACTGTTATTCTACGAGAAATAATAACAAAAAAGTAATGATACTCAAGAATCGCAAGTGCATGTGTGACCTTGACACAAAGAAGAAGCAGTGGAGAGATGCTGCATCTCAAAAGGCCCATTATTAATGTTGTAACTTAACTATTGTATTCATTTTCTGGTTGATCTGCTAGAGGAGGATCTTGACAGCCATAATCTACTTCCCATCTGAGCCACACAGGAATGGCATCATATTTCCTGGTGTTCGGATTTAAATTACAATGGCATGTGACCGCAGTGTTTTCTAGAGCTCATCAAAAAGCGTTTTTTTCATGATTACATTAGCAGGTCTCTCAGACTACACAATTACACAGTAGAATGGTTTTGAATTAATAGAATAACATAACAAGATAAGCAGAGGTCAAATAAACAGATTATTCTTTTGCAGATTGCTGAAGTTTGGGTCTTATCATTGGGAAAGAACGAGTGCACACAAACCTATCACAGCTACAGATGTTAACTCTTGCAACATGCTATCAGTTAGCTCCAATACAATACTCAAACAGTAAAAAAGGGACTTAACAATTATTAATTGTATATATTATACCTGAAATTAGTTTCAATTAACATGGTTCAAGTCTAGTTGAGACCACAGTTGAAGCAATGCAAATTCAAATTTTTGCACAGTCCAAAGAAATATTGTCTCCCTAACGTCAATCCAATACTAACGTTAATATGTTAATATTTTTTATTTAAACTGAAAAGATAAAATGTATACAAGTAAGTGAATAAAGGCCCATCTTTTCTTTTCTTAAAGGGGACCTATTATGCAAAATCCACTTTTTAATGTCTTTTATACAAAAAAAGATTAGCTCACTTTTTGTCCTGATCCATTTATATAAAAACCTGTCTGAAAATGAGCTGATCAGATACTGGCCACTTTATGATGTCATAACGATGTTTTGGCTTGTGTAAACATTAGCCAATAACCAACCAAGGTAACCCCCCCCCCCCACCTTATCACCTGAATCTCCTCCTAGAGCAGGAGTCTCAATGACTGCAATTCACACCTCTGTATAATTATTATACCTGTTTATTAAAGAAAAAGACAACTGAAATAAGTATTTTTTGTTTTTTCTATCCAGTCTTATACTCTTTTACAGTTTGATGCTGCAAGAAGTGCAATGATCAGTCATCTCCCTCCTCTCTGGGACAACGGAGAGTGTTTGTGTGTCTAGAACTCTGCTTTGATTGATCTGATCACTATCTCACATGTTCCAAGGTAGTTTTAACCTCGACGCCTGAAGCTCCTTAGAGGGGAGTCGACGCTTAAAAGTCGTTTTTTTTCAGTTTGACTGAGCAGCTGCTCATTCTCGTATCTGAGCAAGCTTAGTTGAATGATTGACAGCTGCTTTGTGGGTGTGTGTTCTCGCCGTGTTCTCCCGTGTCTGTGTGTACGAGCGATGTTGTGTGTATGTTTGGAAGGCGCCCGGCTCAATGCTCAGAAGCGGTGATCCAGGAAGGCAGAAAATGTGCAACAGCACACTGAGCTCTCAGATTCCGGGATTTTCTTCTTGCTCGTTTGTACTCTGTTCTGGAGCTCCGGTTTTGCCGTTATTGAGTGCAATGTTCTGGAGGAGATTGTGCTGGAAAGTCTCGAGTTCCACTGAAGAGGGTGTGCGAGCTAGCTGTGCATGTGTGCGTTTCTTTATGAAGCAGCTGGCTAGTGTCCCAGACAGAAGGGATGACAGCAAATCTATTTTGGCAGATCTTCTGCCCTCTTTCTCTGAGACCGCCTGACCGAGAGACGAAGAGACTGGTCGCCCACAGGTGCGCCCGGACTGAATGGATGCCTTTTCATAACTAAGACACAAGGATTAGCTGAGAAAGCCTTTTCTCTACTGTGTGTTGTCTGAGAAATGGCTGCCCCAATAATGGTTTTCATGTATGTGTCAAAACAAATTGTTTTTCACTGTGCGAGTCAGTTGGGTCTTCTAAGTCTCTAAAACACGCTGTAATCAAAAAGCATACCCTGTTTCTTGTTTAATATTTTGATGTTGCCCTTTTATAATGAATATGGTTGCTTTATTACATTATTATTATAAAAGGGCGTTTGTTACGATGCTTAGAGCTGTGCATAAATGTAGTTCTCATGCACTGTTCGTACTTGTACCGACACAAAGTATTCCACTTTAATTCAGATATCAGCCACCGAACCAAATTTGTATTTAACAAACAGGACTGGGGACATTGTATTAAAGGGGCCTCATTATGCTTTTTTGGGTTTCCCTTTCCTGTAGTATGTTCCTGTTATATAGGACAGGTTGTTGTGCATGTAAATGGTCTGCAAAGGTTAAAATCCCAAAGTTCCCTACAGAGGGAGTTTGTCTCACTGCCCTGCCTGAAACACCTTGATTGGATTTCTTTGTTTACTTCTGTAACATAGTGACATCACTACGTAACAGTCACATTTCTATTGGCTATAGTTTCAACACAGAGGGTGAAAGAGGCTCAGTTAGTATGAAAACAATTAAGCGCTTTTTGAACATTAAAGCTTGTAGACTTGTCACAGAAAAGGCCCAAAATGCAAAAGTGAACTCAGAAAATGAGCACATGAGGCACCTTTAACACAGCTCTTCGGCCCCATAACTTCCACTGCTGGAAATGTTAAGGAAAATGCACAAAATATAACGTAATGTAAAGCCTTCAGTCTTCTTTATTCTCTCTGTTTAAATGTGAGCCAGTCAGTATTCAGATATTCACTTAACATGGCTGGGAAAATAATTACCTGCCCTTTCCCACCCTATTTGTGTTAGATATTGGATACCTTGTTTTGAAATGCCTATAGCAATTTTGTTAATCAAGCCATGCATTATTACATTAATTAGTTCTGATTAAGTGGTTAATTGATGGATGCCACCCTAGTCAAGCACAGCCCCACGAGAAGGTGGAGACGATGTTACACGCACTGATGCAGATGGAGACATCACAACATTTAAATAAATGAGTTTATTTGCGGGGCTGAGGAAGAAAACACAAGGGCAGCCAAGCATTAAATTCAATTGAGTAGAGCCTGTCGATAGCAAGGGATGGCGCCATTTATTCCTGTACCTTTGTATAGGATCCTTGTCATCCACAGAACGTGATGAATGAGAAGCTGAGAGATGTAGACAGAGAGAGCAGGAAAAACAACAAATACAAAGAGAGGAAAATATACTTCAAGAAAAAACAGTAAAAACAGTTATTGATTTTCAAGTTTTTCTTCTTCTTGGAGTTAATAACCACACACTTTTGTTATAAAGCTAAATAACCAAAAAAGGAAGAAGAGCCCCAATACACTTAATTCAGTTGGTGACAAATCTCGACTGCCAATAACAGCTGTTCAGTTGTTTAATGGCCAAAACTGTTGTCTCTGTTATACCTTCACACTGTATCCAAACACCCCACACATGCACCTCAGTTCAAGTTCCTATTAAAAAAACCCTCTTTTTGTTAATATTAATATTACAAATATAACATTTATCAAATTGTCGCAGAGTGTTGTGCATTGCTTAAAATGTAATACTTATAGTATGATAATACATCTGTACATGTGCTCGACTGTCCATACACAGTTTGCAAACCATCATAATCCTTCGACTCCACAGTGTTGTGACAGTATTCAGATGGTTTACCACCAGCTCTAATCCGTCTTAATCTTCTGCTACTTAGCTCATTTTATTCCCAGTTGTCTGAGTGACTGTAGGCCAGGGTCGGTACTGTCAGAGCTGAGGCTGCTATCGAGGGGCGGAGTGTCTGCACATTATGACACTCCTGTATATAGGATTAAATCCCCTCCGGGCCTATTGAAATGTCAAAAACATGATCAGTGATTTCAATAACAAAAATGTGCTTTTGAGAAAGCTTCATCCTGCTCAAACCATTCAACTGAGCTTATGCCTTCTGCAATTAGATGTGGGTATATGAATGCACAAGTTTTGACATTCAAGCTACAGATACAGTTCCCCCTTTTTTTTCCACACCAAACTACACAGTAGCAATAATGAGTTGTGTGCATGCAGGCTGCCATCCAGCACTGTCAGACACAGGTCTTTTTTATGTCTTGTCAGACATAAAGCCTTGTTTTTTTAAACGTGTGTATGCAAATGTGCCCATTAGTGCATTGCCTAGCATATTAACCATTTCAATTCAAGTAATTAATCCAGACAAGGATTCATGGGCTAGCTCACAAAAAGGACTTCGAATTATTCCCAAAAATGCAACAGTCTAACAAATGTCCCATTTAACCAAAAGGGCATTTGTTCTTAATCCTGTTTTCCCAAAAGCAATTCCCATTTAACCCAACATACAGAAAAAGGCGTGACTGGCACTACTCTTTCTAAGACTCAATGCATTTCTTGGTTGCATTAGCAAGGTTGAGGCATGATGAGTTACATTGGTAAGGATAAGGGTAAGCATATCAGGTTAAGACAATTAGAGGCAAAGTCGGGCAGGACTAAGTAGCTACAGGTGCTTCTGTTTGTGGCAGGTTGAGTGTTAGTTTTTGGGGCAATGGGAATTTGTTTTCCAGATTAAAGGTTAGAGGTCCAATTGTTGATTTCTGGGACTCTTGGAGTTTCGCAATTAAGAGCCCTTTGGAAAAATGACGTGGCAGCCTCACAAGGCTGCAGGATCTTTACTTAACCGTGAAATAATTTAGAATCTGCTTATCTGAAATAGAGCAAAACATTTATAAATGACACGACGAAGATAGAACATTTTGCCAAGGACTTATTGCATATTTCTTGGCAGTGTACTTGAAGGTGACCGAAATGTGGCTGTTAAGAACCAATGTTGACACTTATAAAATGACGCGACACAGCCAGTTATGACCTTACTCTAAGAGTCAAAATAACTTGAGTGATAATAAATGTATACATTACATGTTACTTGTTAGACGCTTTTATCCAAAGCGACTTACATACTCAATACTGTGGACAATCCCCACAGGAGCAATTTGGGGTGAAGTGTCTTGCCCAGGGACACAACGACATGCTGACTGCAGTGGGGTTTGAACCTGTGCTCCCTTGATCCGAACACCAACGCTCTATCCACTGCGCCACATGCCACACTATACTGTATACTCCTGTCTGAATGAAAAAGACAGGCAACTATGCAGAGACAGAGAAAGAGATAGAAGCAGTCAGGGACAGAGGTGAAGATGCAGAGAGAGACAGGAACAGAGAAAATACTTTACAAATAAAACTCAGACTTGAAGTCTGCATCAGAGAGGAACCTTTTAGACCAGCAGCCCTCCTGAGACCCAGACAGAGTGTGAGACGGACCAGCAGGAGAGAGACAAAGGTAGAAGGAAATGAACAGTTGTGAGATATGAAGAAAACACGCAGGAGAGGTTGGCAGAATGACGACAGCAGTAAAGTTTCTTGACCGGACTCACCTCTTTCTTAATCCTTGTATGCAATGTCTGCTCCTCCTTGCTCTTCACTTATTTTCTTCTTCCCTGTACTTACTCCTTAAGTGTTCCCCTGAAATATTTACTGACAATGTATACTGTTACTGTCACAATACCACAAGCTTCTCAACTGCACATGGAGTCACCTGTTTTCTTATTCGGCAAGCGATGATCAGGAGAGTGTTCAAACTATCCTCACAGAACCCAACCCCTCTCTCGCCAACGCAGAGTCACTACTGCACCAACTAGGGCATGATCCCTAATGGCTTCCCATTCTCAAACACTACCACTTGCGTCCATTTCAGCCAAGCAAGAGGATCCACTGCTTTTGTGTACCTTCAAGGCTCAAATTTGTAGATGTAAAATAAAAACAGTTTGGTATTTAGTATTTCTTCGATCTGTAATTACCTTCTATCGGCAGAGAGCATATCAACAAGACAACAGCCAAGTGCCCTTTGGTTAAGACACAAGAATAATTACATTATTGCCATTAATTAGCCAACACAAACAAATTAAGTTTGTCATATCCTATTTACAAAAGTGACTGTTTTAGTGCCATCTGAAGAGCCTGCTACATAATCTTTTGGACACTGTTTTTCGGAAATCAAACATTATGAGTGAGATTTGTCCACCCATCGACACCTTGCACCGCTGGGGATTGAACCCAGATCTCAGTTCTCTAAGTGTGTCTTTGCTCGGTTGCCTGAGACTTCCGTTAACGGTTTTCCTGCTCCAACTTCACTCATTTCCTTTTTTTACTCTAAACATAAAGTAGTGTCTGTACACACTTGGGCACACAAAAACATGCACAGTCACTTGGTATTCTCTTTTATGTCTCAGCAACCACGGTTTCCTATCCCCAGTAGACCTTCAACAGGCTTCATTATGTGGCAGTATTGATTGCTAGTTTGCTCATCTACGCAATGCCATTAAACTGTCCTCGTTTTTTCGTAACACAATGTATTAACGGCTTAATGTCCTCTCATGAATTACCTGACAAAGACTCTGACACAAATAACAATGCGGCAGGGTTCTGGGGGAAAATACATTTTGAAGTACAGATGGATCCATCAACAGTGCAGTAATGGGCTGAAAAGTCATTAACATAACATTCATTCCTTTATTAGGGATACTGGAAACAAATAGCTTTTCTGAAAGATTCTGAGCCAATCCACTGCTGTGCGTGAGAGGGAAAATCAACTTAAACCCAAGTAAACTGCTTGTTGAAGGCTTTGAAGTAATGAAGGATCCTTTTTCTTGCCCTCTTCTCTTCTGCTTTGTTTTCCGTGCTCTGCTTTCTTTCCCAGTATGTCCTCCACTTTATTTTCTCTTTGTGTGTGTTGCAGACTTATTCCCCCACTCTTACCCCCCCTCAGTGTTTCTTTCTCTCCCTCCGTCAGAGCTTGATTGTGCTGTGAAGGCTGTGATTGTGTGTAATTAGGTGTTTGAATGAAGGGCAAGTTAATGAGATCAACTTCAGCTGTCCCTACATGGGAATTGCTCTGACACATAGCGGAATTGTTGGACTGTGTGTGTATATTTGTGTGTGTGTGAGCCTGTGTGTGTCATAATTATTGCCAGCTTAACAAGCACATGTGCACCCACAGATTTTCACCGAATGAGAAGCTTTCATCCGAGACACAAACACACATTTTTACCTAGTGAGAATGCTTCTTTGAAATCTTTTCAATTGTTTCTACAGCTTTTTGGCACAAAGTGGAGTCGCTCACTGTTCATGTATTGTATGATGCCGACTCTAAAGCAGTGTACTTTTAGAGCATTTCTAAAAGTATTGAAGGTCTCTTGAAATATCAGTTTGTAAGACTCAAAAATGGTTGTAGTGACCTGAAGTAATGACAATATTTCAGTTTCCCATCAGCCTCTCTATACGTCTCCCTATCTATAAGACTCTGAGTAACGTTTCCGAGGCCTATCACTTCACTGATGGTTAGAAAATCCATTTTAATTTGAAAAGCTATTGCATTTTCACTTTTTGGATTGGTGCCCATTCATAATTCATAATTCATTTACCCATATCTATATTCAATTCAGTCAGCCTGATGTGCTCTGAGGCTTCCCAGGTGAGAGACCTTGATCAGAGGGTAAACTCTCCTAGCAGGTTGTTAAGCAGGATGGCCATGCATGGTTGCCTGCAGCCAGATAGCCCATTTTATGAAATGCCTCACACCTATCATCTCGATATTATATTTATACCAAACAGTTTGCATGAACAGTTGACCTTGAATGCTAATCGAAACTAAATTCAAACTTAAGCACCTATAAGAAAGTACTTTTCTATGTATTTTCTACAGTATGTTGGTACAACTAGTTTAATGAATCACCCTTATAAGTCCAAGTTCTGAGTATCCAATCAAATTGTCTTGCATAAGTGCGCTTCATGTGGAAAAAGTCTACATTTTTAGGAAAAACATTTATTTGCTTTGGGTTCAATAAGAAAACACCGCTCTCTGTGTCTTTGTACTGAATATGAAGCTACTGCCAGCAGATGGCTAATTCAACTTGGCACGAAGACTTGAAAATGCCACATTGCACAGGAATCTATGAGTGCACAATCACAACCAGTACAGCAGGTCAAAGTCAGCGTGTAAACAGTGATTGTCCTTAACTAACCTGGAGGTTGGTTCAAAACCTGTGTGTACATCTGACCACTCCTGTTTCCTGCCGCTTAGACTGCAATAATGGGAGTTATGTTCAACCGGGCTTCCACCTGAGAAGCTGTAAGACCTTATTCCTTAGAGGAGTTGTAATGTACCACACTTTTCCAAAAGGCCTACTAAGGCTTGGCAAGGAGTCAACTCAGGCCTTGGCCAAACATACAAGACTCAGGTTATATGGAAATTGAATTTCCCTTTAACAAAACAGCTGCTCAGTGTGCAGACCACATACATTTAGGCAGAGTTTGAATACTGTTGTGATTTGTACTGTTTGGAGGACAGTTCTGTTCCAATGCATTTCATGTACACTGTTGATGCATGTCCGTCTGTAAAAGAGGCTGTAATCATCATTGTCACTGCAGAGAGTCCTGCTGCGCGGCTGATGTTCTGGGAATGACTTAAAATGGTGACTGAATGAGAGCTCGACAGGGGACTGCGACTGTCCTACTTTTTTCTTTTGCGTCCTCTTTGGTTTCTGTGTTCAGCAAACTGTTTGATCGAACAACATGTCATGCCTCTTTTCAACTTTTCTTTATGATTGCTATTTTTGTTTAACTGGAAAATAGACTTTTTGAGTTTTGTTGTTGTTTAAAGTCGAGCAACATGGTGTCCCATCCCTGCAAAAGCGCCTACTTCAATAAATGTGTGTGTTTGTGTTTGCCCTGCCGTGCCTAGATGAATAGAGGGATAGCTCATGCTGTTCAGATGGTTTAGCCTGTCCAGACCGGTGCCATGGGGCGCTGCCATACTCCAGTTGGCATGTGCATGTACCATAGCAGAAGTTGGACACCAATACTCCCTCTGTTGATTTTTTTGTCACACTCCCCAGCTCACTCAGCATTGAGGGTGTTTAAACACCATCTGTCCTTAGTGCCATCTCCTCCCTATTCCGCATCCCTCGACGTCCCCACTCCACAAATCCACTTTATTGATTTCAAGCATCCTCTGGTTTTTCCTCACACTATAACCTCCAGCTCATCTTTTCCGACAAACTATCCAGTCTAGTTGATATCCTCCTCACCTGACTGAAATCCACTACAAACCACTTCCTGCAACCCTCGGTAAATGTCAAACCATCCACATGATTGCTTCATAGTCATCATCTAACACCAACCCCTTATCATCTCTAAACCACCACTTTACTACACTTTATCTTCTCCCTGAGAGCCCAACTTACTTTTCTTTGCCTCCTTTTCACCTCACTTTATGATGTCGTTTTAAAAATTATTTCCCTGAATTGATATGTTTTGTAACAGTAAAGAGGTACTATAATCATATGTGACACATTTGTATGACATTAACCTGCACTTTTGCACTTGCACAACTTTATTATTTTATGCCTTTTTCACTTTCGGTTAGTATGAACCTCCCACTTCATGTTTCTTTTGTCTTGGTGTCAATCTCTTATGTTCTTTGCTCATTCTTCTTGCCTTTACTTCTTCCATTTCCTTATGTCCTCATATAACATCCCCCCAAAACATAAAAACTACACAACAACTTAAAGGTCTAACACACCATCCCTGAAGTTTGTGTGTTAATGTGAGTGTTGCGTAACTGCATTTGGGCAGTCTCTCTGTTGTGCTGTCTAAATGCCAAAACAGATTAGCCGTTCATGGATTGTTTAGCCTGTGATTTAGACACTTTCTTTCCCTCAAACACATGGTAGTACCTTTTAATGACTACTCTCCTGTAGATCTCTTACTACACAACTGTGTGCAGTTAATGTGTGTGTGTACATGGGAAATGTTTTTGTTGTGTTTGCTACGCCCGTAATTCCCCCTTTGTGGAAAGTAGAATTGTTGATCCATGCTGGCTCCCTCTCAGTAAACAAGGCGCTGAAGTGATTCAATTAATATTAATTAGAAATGTCAAGCTCCTTGCTGTACCAGTTGATTAGCGTTTATTGTCCCTCACCTGAGTGATTTGAAATGTGTCCCCTCTCTCCCAGCGGTGTCTCTTTCTTGGTTGGCCTGCTTTTTCATTTCTCAAGATAGAGTGTCTTTTAATCTGAAGATCTCTTCTCCGACTCTGCTTTCAATCTTTTCAGTCGCCTCACCCTCTTAACACCAGCGATGTAGATTCAACACTCCCCTGGGTCAGGATACAGATAATGGCAGTCACACTTCATAATTCCAAAATAGAACTGCAATAATTGGCCTCACTCGCTTAATCCTGGTCCGGTTCATAAGGGGGTCTAAAGCTTACCGGGCACGCTGCAAGGTCCCTCCCCGGGGTTTCACACATATGGAACCATTTCAGATCTTTCTAACCAACTCATTTTAATTGGTCCAAATGTTGAAAGAGACCTATTTATGGCAATCAATCAGATCAGAAATATGTCTAGACAAGTTTGTAAACAAAGGTAGGACATGCTTTTCTCTAACTTCTGTGAGAGAAAAGAGACAGAAAACCTAGTACTTTAAGAAGTTTCCTGCCAAATATAATGGCAGCATGATTCATGAAAAGCATCTCTTGTCGGGACTAATGTTTTACTCAAATGGATTGATTGAAAATATGACTGGAAATAAGTGCTTTTATTGTAAACAGTAATACGGCAATACGCATTTCTGCAAATATTTAAGGCAGACATTGTGTACCAAAATTGAATTTCAAACCTTTATTTAACCAGGTGAATCCCATTGAGATCATCGATCTCTTTTTCAAGGGAGACCTGCTGCAAGTAGGTTCCACATGAAGACATAAAAACATAAAACAACAGAAAAACGAAAAGGACATCATACAACATAGATACAGGGATTTACAATGTACATACCTCACGACATGTACAGGTACCAACAGTATCAGATTGCATAGCATCTATCCGAGCTTTAAAAACATGTAGTGGAACCAAATTGCTCAGTTTCCATTCTTTCTGCAGACTGTTCCAAGTTAGAGGAGCTGCGCACCTAAAAGCTTTCGTCCCTAAGTCAGTCCTAGCACTTGGCACATTTAACAAAACCACAGCATGAGATCTCAGGCAATAGCTACTTTCAATTCGCCGTGTGATCAGAGAGCATATGTAAGATGGTAGTTTACCTAACATAACTACAATGGCAGTTTGCACTCTGATACGAAATAGCTACAGTACAGCACAGTAAAGTCACACAGACTACTTTTCCTTTGATTAAGGTATTGACTTTTATATTAATGAGTTCAACAAGGGCATCTGAAACTCCACAGTCACAGGTGTATTTCTCACAGGTGCAAATTGTAGTGGATGGATCGGCGCTTGTTAGGCGGAAATATATTACTCACTGCCACCTTGTTAATGCTTTACGGCTGAATGTGAACAGGAGACAAGGGCATACCTGTCCACTGTCAGCCTTTGTTAAATTTGAACATATTGCCCTGTGTGGACTGGGACGAATGGAGAAGTATCGCAGCCTGAGTCAGAGCTTGTGGACTGTGTCACACTCCCACAGCAGAGCAAACAGAGCAGTGCCGTGTTTTTCAAGCAAGTGCATATGGAGGGAGATTCACTTTGTCTGCCAGCAGCTGTGGCTCTATTAAGGCCTTGGCTGAATGGATCTGTGGCCATCTGCTTTGGACCAAGATACAGCGAGCTGAACTCCACAGCGCCAATATCTGTAATGTCTGTCTGGATCAGACTCTACATGCTCACCACGCCAACTACAAACACTCTCCCTCACAGGCATGGGCCCGGGGATGGACACCGAACATTTGCACTATGAGCTTCTCTGTAACACACGTTCTTGACCACATATGTGACCCGCTCTATCGAAATCAGTCGGAAGTCGCAATGGCTCATTTCTAAATAAACGTGGATTTGCGTAAAAAAATAGTTTTTCGGGGTTCGGGTGTTTTGTTTGATTTTAAATAAACAAAGTCTTGGCTTTCAGAATATGAAACTTTTATTTCCAAAATCACACGATAAATACATTTTTGAAGCTTGTAAAGGGAAGATGACAGCTCTCACTCGCCACTCTGCTGTTCCGCATCGCTGCTTTCCCTCCCTCCGGCTGAAATTATGAATGTAAGGCGTATAGTAACACGGCAGGGTTCGTTACAGTTTGTTTTTATCTGATTTCAATTAAACAAAGTCTTGGCTTTCAGAATATTAAACTTGTTTCGGCAAATTCAGATGATAAATACAACTTTGAAGCTTGCAACGGCATAATTACAAGCGGAGAACGGAGTAACTTGACGTCACAGCCGGCATAACAACAGCCGGTGTTTCTCGTGAGTGTTTTCCCCGGGAAACAAACACAATACACACAAACGCAAGCGCGCACTTCAACACGTGTATTTCGGTTTATTCAAGGCATTAATTTTGTTATTCTACAGTATTGTTGTTTTATAGTTATTTGTTAATGTAAATAACCCAATTTGTGTTCTTTGAAATTGAAAAGGATATTGCATTGTGTTTCTTACTTTCGTTGCAGTTGTATATGTCTTAAGTGTAATTTGGCTTGGCTTCCTATTTTGTATGGACATGCTTTTATTTTGAAGGAGAGTTAGCGCTGTTGACAGGAAGT
Source organism: Trematomus bernacchii (assembly GCF_902827165.1). Taxonomy (NCBI): domain Eukaryota; kingdom Metazoa; phylum Chordata; class Actinopteri; order Perciformes; family Nototheniidae; genus Trematomus; species Trematomus bernacchii. Next base: position 12,978,767 of record NW_022987714.1, on the reverse strand, counting down.
TGTTGACGGACAAAATGAGCGGAGATTAACGGAGAAAAGTAATATCTACATATAAAGATGGAGAAAGTAAAGGATAACGTTTATGGTTAAGTATTAGCACCCCCTGAAGAGGCACAAGCTCTTACGTTGATATTGGAGATTTCAATAAATTCAATTTGGCAGCCGCAGTGCAAATATGCCAAAATATTCGGATATTCGGGTACATCCCTACTGTGGGGGTCGCATTACCAACAACCATTATTTTAATCACAAATAATGCATGTGTCAATGTAATGAGTATTATTTACGTTAACGAGGTAAATAGGCTAAAAGAAAAACATGTTTTCCAAAAGAACTACGCATCTCTTGAATGACAATATGCCTGCACTGCACCTCCAAGGTGCGCAGGCCCGGACTGGCCATCAGGAGGACCGGGAGGTGTCCCGATGGCCTGGCCTGTTGGCCTGAGGATTTTTTTTAATGTATTGTGAACGCAACGCTGTGCAAATGTGGGTCTGCCTCACACAGGGGACTGGCTGTCTACATGATGTGGCCTGCCGACATAGCCACTGTCATACCTATCATCATACATCAAAGCCCTCCATTGGTCTTTGTGTGTCATTCAAGCTCGGGAGGGTGTGTGTATGTGTGGCGAGCGCGCGAGAGAGAGAGAGAGCGCGCGCACCGGTTACTTTTATTGTTGTTGTTAGCATCTGGTGCTAGCTAGCTGCGCTAATGGATTTAAGGAGATGTTTCAACAACAAGGTGGAGGGAGAGTCCTCTGCTGTCAGACTGAGAGAGATAACTACAGCTCAGATGAGGTTAAGGACTCTCTGAGTGTTTAGATAGTTAACTTAACGGTTTGGTCACCATTTATGTAAACACATATTTCCATTTGAGGGGGGAGTGATTAGTAAAATATGTTACTAGGTGTTAACTAGGTGAAAAAAGGTAAGATACACTTTTAAAGTCTTTGCTGGTACCTCAAAGAGGAGCATGGGGGAGAGGGGGGAGACAGGAGAGGCTGGTTCAGGAGCCCAGACACACTCGCAACTATAAATGAACCGAAAATAGATAAATAAACAAGTTTCAATGTTTTTTCATATTGGATATGGTATGTTATTGGTTATGTTGCACAGCATTCACACTAATAATAATACAATACTTCAGTTTTAACCTGAGGTGAAGGGAGGTTTTTAGAATGATCCCATACATTCCCAGGATTAAAACATGAGCACTAGCGATGCATAACACATGCCAACTTGGATTAAGACATGCACTGGCACTGAGGTGCTTGCTGGAGCAAGAGGACGCTTTGCTCTGTTAGTCTGAATCTCCTGCAGCTCAGTGCCTACTTATTTATTTTTAACTTTTTTTGGTTTTTAAGGCATTTAACCAATGCTTTTATACAAAGCTCATAATTAGACCAATACCAGGAGCAAGAGACACTCACAAGAGTCTGGAATTGGAAAGGACAGCCCCCCGTAAATGGATGTCAAAACAAACCATGTCACTCTATATGGACATGTGTTGAAAACATTCAGGCATGCACATGAACACACACACATGCACAGCAGTTGGAATAAGCTCTAAGATAACCAAATCCTGGAACAGACGAAAGGAGAGCACAGGAGGTCCAACAGGAACCTTGGAATCCAGAAGCCCCAGAGGCGTTTTTGGCAAACAGATGGGTGGAGTAAAGCCTACACTGTCATTAAGAAGACAGAATTATGTTCCATCATGTTCTACACTTTGTGTATTTTTATTCAACTAATTCTCACTCTCAATTCGTCACCTACAGATGCTTGTTTGGGTGTCAATTTTGTACACATTGGGCTCCTTTAGCGCAATTTTCAATGTATAGTGTTGTCCGATAGACGTTGTGAATTCCTACACTTCTTCATTGATTACATTAATGCAAATTATAAAGAAATCCTGAGTTTCTCATTCATAAAAAAAGAGAGTTTGGTAACATTGTGAAGTAGCATGTAATTATGCTGTTGTTGTTATCATCAAAACTGTCATCAAAATCAGCTTATTTACATTAGGATTCATTCATTGCTCATCATCATTAAGGACTTTTTCTCTGGGAGCCAAATGATAAGAGGTCTCCTCCTCTCCCAAACAAACAGTCCACGTGGTTGAAAGCACTTTCACATAAAAATCTGGATTTTTATAATGCAATTCTGAAGACAGAGTATGTGCCTTATGAACAGCCTGTCACTTGTTATGAACATTTAGATATATGTTTTAGGTATAGTAGCTTTGTGCGGAAATGTTAAGATACTTAAGCTACATAAACATAAATAAGACAATGTGGATCGTGTTATTTTGCTTCACGGGATACAAACAGTATCAAAGTTATTTGTTTTATGCGGCTATTAAAAGTCAAAGCTACATTTAATTTCAATGTATCAACCAATTAAAAAAGTACAGTTAACATGGAGATCAATGGTAGAGGGTGTGTGTGTCTGTGTGGGCGCGCTCCTGCATTTCAGGGTCTAAGACAATATTCTCTATGAGCTCATATGCAGAAAACCCATTTTTGCATGTAATTGAATATGTGCTCTACCATTAGAATGAAGACTGGATCTCACTTATCCCAGCTTCCCTCGACATGCACATACAGCTTTGGGGGGAATTGAGCTGAATAAGATTTTCTTCTGCATTCCTTTGGCCGCATGTTCTGATATTCAGGAGTATCGAGCCAGTCGTTGGATAAAGAAACACTGTACGCATGCAGAGGATATTCTCTGTGTCCCTGTCTCTGCATGCTAAATGCCTATGATTGTACTTACAAGGATTTTGAGTGATTTCTGTATTGTATTTCACATCCTACTCCATTGAGAGGATGACAGATCCAATTCAGTACCACAGAGGAGAGTTTGTGTTTATGCCAATTTCCTGCATGATATGTCTCGTCTGTACAGTAGCAGGCACTTTACCATGCATCCACAAATGTTATTTGAATGCAAACAAAAGTATAATTTCAACTCATTCATCTCTGACTAAGCACTACAATGAGTTGTTTACCATCTTTCATCTTGCAAACGATATGGCAGTTGGTCCATAGGGTGAACTGGATCAGAATTAAGGAATAATGAAGCGTAAAAGGAAGTGTTGCAATATGTCACCTGTCGTTTTTGCCACTGAATGATGGCACCACACCTCTGCTGAAAATGATGCAGAAAGCATGAATACAAACAGGAAACATGACCTCACTCCCCCCAATTACTGCCTTTCTCTTTCTTCCACTGTTTCTCACATTCAAATCCCAACCAGACAAGCTCACTGAAAGCATGACATCCCACACAACCTTCCTTCAGTATTTCATGCGCTATTGATTGTGATGAATGAATAAGAAAAACCCACACACATGATGGATGGATAGAGATCCGTGGGAATGTCCCCTTCCCACATTTTCATTTAATTTTTAGGAAAGAAAACAAGCAATTGCAGCTCCCAGACACGTGTACGGTGTACAAGCTCTCAATCATGGCTTTACAACAACAACTTGGGTGTGTGAGTGTGAGCGTGAGCTTGACGGCACTGTGGTGTGTGTTCTGGGTGCGGCCCATTTGTGTGTGTATCCGGCTCAGTGATGCTCACTGCTTTTCAGACCTTCTGGGCCTGTTACTCCCATGCCACCACACCAACCTGTCAGCTCCCTGTCCCTCCTCCTCCTCCTCCTCCTCCTCCTCCTCCTCCTCCTCACTCCCTCTCATTCAGTCTCTCACTGTGAGCTGATTAATGGTCCCCAGGTCACGAGGTGACAGTAGTTGTAACTGCTCAGTCTCTCTTTCTCTCACAATACATTTGAAAGGTGCTTTATTTTGGCACAGATACAACCCTACAGAGCAGATCTCTTCAGATTGTGGATGGTGACCCTTTTGTCCTATTATCAGACTTTTGTCCTTAATCTCAGTTACATATCAATAGATTTGTTATTGAACTCTGCACATGAGACACAGCGTTGGAAGAAAATGTCTTGCATTCTCGCTCTGACTCAACACTAATGTGATAACAATGGGATTCAATTACAAACCTTTTTTCAGGTGCTGAAATGATGGGCCAATTAATTAACTAATTAACAGAAAATTAATCAACACAAAGTCAATCAATTGTGTATGCTATTTATAAATAAATAATTGGCTTCTTTTCTCTGTTTCATATAATTGTCCTTTAAACATTGATACTAAACATACAGTGACTGCTCTTCAGCCGGGGTATATTCTGCATAGTGTATGGTTCCTCTTGCCACAGATCCAACAGTGTAGGTTGATTGCCTCAAGGGTGACTCTTAAATACAAACTGTGCCAAGTTATTTTGAGATGCGCTCGAGGCAGGATTTGTAACTCCCCTGTCCCATATGAACATGCAGCTGTTGTGACTTTTTATTAAGATCCATAAGAAGCAGATGTAATACATTTCACAGTGACAAATACGTCATATAACATGAAACAGTGCATTCAGCAAGCAGGCTGAAATAGAATGCTGTGTCTGAGGAAACTGAGACTTTTCTCTCCTGCTCTACAGATTTGCCTTTTCTTCTGTTAGTAGACTTAAGTCCAACGTCAATTAGTGGCATTGCATTGGACACAGAGGTACAAACATGCACACATTCCCCTCACACATACTTGCAATGAGCCACTCAGTTCAACATCAGTTATAACCTATGATTACACAGTACTTCATCACGGCAGCGCTTGTTTAATTTCCAATATAGCAATTGCTCTTATATCAGGAATTGCAGAGGAGGGCTGTGGTATAATTATGATTTATGTCAACAATGAGGCTGTGTTTTTCACCATTAGATTGCTTGTTCACTGAAGTGCTAGTACCTAAATGCTCCCTCGCCAGAATAAATAAATATCAGCCCTCTCACTGTTTTTCTCTCTCTCTTTCATTCTTTGTTCCTATCGCTACATCCATCCCTCATTTACAGCATTAGGTTTCACCTGCTGAATGCTAATATGATAGCTCTCATATCTTGCATCTGATTCTACCCTTTGAGTAGTGAAAGATTTATTTTGATGTGATTTACCACATCGTCAAAGGCATACCCTCTCTGATCTGTTTTTTGCAGCCACTGTGAGAAGTTGGTCCGTAATCTTTTTGTAAGAATGGCAGCAGTGTAATTGAATATAACAAGTGATGGTCCTGATTCCAAAAAATCGATATAATAGTATCAAAGCTTGATAGTTGATTGTCACAGAAAATGTTTTCCTTTCCACTCCTGCCTACTTTTACATTACATTTAATTTAACTGACACATTTTTCCAAATCGGCTTACAATAATTGGAATCAACCATGGGGGTACAAATTCAGAACAGCTGGAATCCTGCAAGTACATTAGCTTAAAAAAAAGCCTAAAATCCCAAAGTTCACTCCAGAGGGAGATTCTCTGAAAATGTGCATATACTGTAATGTCCTCTTCAAAATAACTAAATGACAACACAGCCTAGCTTACTGGTAGCTCGCAGCTGCACTTTTACGAGACACCACAACCATTGCAAAAAGAAGGATAACCAAGAGAACTGTATGTCTTCCTGCTTCCCTGAAAACAAATCAAATCCTTAATTTGGAGAATTGTGACATCCGTGAATATTCCATATCTCTACATTGCACTATATTTATGCAATATTCTTTGAATTGCCTAATACGAAGTGGGAGTACAAAGAGGGTCAGGCTTCCTGTCAATTCTCTTCATTTTATGGAACTCGGAGATTTAAATTCAGCTGGCGGCGACCGTGCTTAGTTTGTGTTTTGGAATATATTTTATATAAATACATGACAAGAGCTCATAACTTCTCAGCATTACTGCCTCGGAAAATCTCTGTAATTAACCAATCTCCTAAAAGTATCACTGAAAATAGTCCAACTTGGCTCTTGGCACTCACAAACACTCGATATATTGCCCAGTTGAATGTTTGATTGAGCCTCCCTGGAGGCCCAGATTAATGAGGTCTACACTTCACGTGACTGGAAAGATCAATGAGTCAGAGAAAAATATTTTTCAAATTGACCCATGTCTCATCTGCTTATTTAAGTGTGTATTTACATCCATTTGGTATCGTTTAATGATCACCTTTCACAGAGGGCTCACCTATCTAGAGGAAGCCTTTCAGATGATATCATGGGTCCCCAGGTATAGTTGATTTGTCATTATGAAACCATTAGTCATCTTTTTCGTCATGATAGCTTAACTGTTAATGCACCTTTGAAAGAAATAAAGAATTGATAGTCTATTCGGAGCACTTGTATGAAGTCGATGAGAGCTTTTGGGCACAGGGTGCTGCAATGGAGCTCAAGACTGATGACTCAAGGAGGATGTAGGTGTGCGCTGTCCCTGAATTGTCACTCAGCTTTATTTTAGTGGCTGTGTGTATTTATCACCACCCTTAAGTGCTCTCACAGAGTACCTTAAGGGCTATAACTCTGACTAATGGAAAACAAAGACCTGGCCAAGACAGGCAGGACACTGCACCTATCCCTGTGGATCATCTACCTGCATCCTCTCTACTTCGATGTTCATGAACAGCCAGGCTTGCACAATTCTAGTGATTGACTAGTATCTTGTTTTTGTCTGCAAACATTTAATTGCAAATTAAAGCTCTGCATAATTTGCAATAATCTATCTCATGGCATTGACTTTGTAACATTGGGAACACCCGTTTCTTGAAGTTTCAGCACGACAATCTAGAACGTTCTCTTTTCTGTTAACATCCAAGACAAACGTTGTGCTTATCCGAGTGTGTATTGATTGTCATGTCTTTAAAATGGCTCCGTTGGCTGCGACAGATAATAGATTGGTGGAAGAGAAAGGCAGCGGAGAGAATGATAGGTTGTGAAATGGAGTGATTGAGGAATAGTAAAAAAAGAGGAAAGTAAAGAGGATGCATTGATGCATGAATAAACAAGTGCAGTCGTCTACACTTACTTAGCCTTCACTGTAGAGCAGATACACTCGTTTGACCTTACATGTCCAGATATCATTTCTAAACTCCCATCTTCCCTCTGCTCATCTGAAAAGCTGCATGCTCTTACAACACTATGTTAGAATATGTGTCAGACTGTGACACTATCTAGTTGCATTTAGTCAGCTTTCTGTACCTGCTGTCAAAAAACACTTCAGGTATTAAAGCTTTTTTGTTTCCAAGTGTAAAGATATACAGTACCTCTCTTGCTATTCTTATTTCCTCATCTTCATAGTTGTGCCACAACTTGAACACAGGCGGTAAATTGGTGTTAACCTACATGTATGCACAGATGCTGCGACCTTTACGTTAATACAAACATGACGGGTCAATATATGCTTTTACATAAAGAATGACCTTTTCAGTTACACACCCTCGTAAAAAGGGTGTTATTACTGTGTATAGTGGAGGTTTTCCAAGTGAGCAGCTTCCTCTATCATTTGTATTATTCACTGTGTGGGATTGATTTTTTATTATTTTTAACCTTAGACTACTGGCATTTTCTTCCATCAGAGACCTTTGTGTTATTTCTTTCATTTATTCTTTATCATTTTTTTGGTATCCTGCATTTGCAGCTCTCTCATCTCTCTGTCTGAATTAATCAAGATTTTAAATGCTAATCAAGACAATTTCACACAGATGTCCAATCAGATAAAATGACATTTTGAAAGACATAGATTTAAAACTGCAACTTGAAAAGTTGGCAAAGGCATACAACCGTGTAGCGGTAGTTTAAACATTTGATTGTTTCTCAAATATGTGTGTGTATTGTGTTAGCAATCAGTGTTTCTACAAAACAGCCTTCACCATTAATACCTGTAGTATTGCACTTTAGTGCTGAATGCACCCATTGTTGTGACTGGTATATTGTTCTGGGCTTTGCAGGTGAATAAATCAATCATCCCTCTCTAATGGCGGTGTTAATGTAGCTTGTATTTGTCTGAAGGGCTTTAATGTCTCTGAGTGTCTTGCTGGCATTATATGTTGGTCTAGACAGCGATTATACAGCCTATAAGTCTTTGTGTGTTCGTCTGCTTCTGCTTTGCTTCCGGTCATTGGGTGCATGGTAGAAACAGCAACATAACAAAGTGGGAGACGGTGTAGACAGCACAGAATATATTTAGGGTGCATTCTTCTGCCATCAGATGTCAAATTACTGAAAAAGGTATTTTGGAAAGGCCAAAACTTTGGACCACAACCTCAAACAACACATGCTTACTCCAAGACCCTCAGTCCATGACGGCCAGAGTGTGACCATTTTTTTAACTATGTTTCCAGAGAATGAAGCATTCAGAGCGACCATTTCTGCCTCCATTCTTTATTTACTTGTGCAAGTGAAGAGTTTGAAAGGTTATATGGGGGTAGAGAGCCAGCCCAGCTAGAAATGTTTGGTTCTAAAAACATTCTGATGTACCATTCATTATTCTAGGAATATTTTCAGCGGGAAGTTTTAGTTTGGTTCCCAGAATGTTCTTCTGAAAGGTAGGATAACGTTCTCTAAAAACATTCTTAAAATGTTTTGTGATGACCTTCTTCAAAGGTTTTTGATAACATTGTTCGAACATTATGCCCTAGTATTCTTAAAACGTTTTCAGCTGCAAGTGTTTTTGTTGTTCCCAGAATGTTCTTCAGAAAGGTAGGATAACGTTCTCTAAAACCATTCTTAAAATGCTTGGTAATAACCTTTTTTAAATGTTTTTGATAACATTGTTAGAACATTATGCCCTACTATTCTTAAAACGTTTTCAGCTGCCAGTTAGATTTGTTTATGTTGCCAGAATGTTATTATTTTAGAGTAGGATAATGTGCTTTACTTTTAAAACATTATGCAAATGTTCTGTGGTAACAATGTACTAAAATATTTTAACATTGTTAGAACATTAGGACATAATATTCCTGTAATTCTTCATCTCAAAATTCCTGGGTAACTGGACTGACCACTGTTGTCATTAGGGGGGGGGGGAGAGAGACACACAATAGAAACAAACACATACAAACACTAACAGGGGTTTCAGGGACGGGCATTGACAGTCAGTCTGTTCTTCTATATGTCTGTCGGTCTCAAATCTAAAGGGTGCAATAACGATTTTTATCCAATATGCATAAACAGCGCACACTGTTTATACGCAGCCCTCACAAACCACACACGGCCAGATAGCTTATCTAACAGTTAGAACCTACATACGAGACACAACTTTCATAGTCAGAAAAAAAGTGTGATTATTGGCGACTAAAAGTGTCTTTTGTCATGAAAAAAATAAACCTATTTTGTTATTCTATCAATATGACAATAGAGACATGTGCATAAACAACAAAAACACTTGCAGCTGAAAACGTTTTAAGAATATTAGGGCATACTGTTCGAACAATGTTATCAAAAACATCTTAAGAAGGTTATCAGCAAACATTTTAAGAAGGTTTTTAGAGAACGTTATCCTACCTTTCAGAAGAACATTCTGGGAAACAAACTAGAAATTCCCACTGAAAACGTTAAACGAGTAGTAGGGCATAATGTTCTAACAATGTTATCAAAAACATCTTAAGAAGGTTATCAAAAACATCTTAAGAAAGTTATCACCAAACATTTTAAGAATGTCTTTAGAGAACGTTATCCTATCTTTCAGAAGAACATTCTGGGAACCAAACTAAAACTTCCCGCTGAAAACATTCCTAGAACAATGAATGGTAACATTCTCAGAATGTTTTTAGAACCAAAAATGTCTAGCTGGGAACTCACACATGCCACCGCAAACATGCAATATCTGCTTACAGCTTATCATGAATTACGTACTTGTTTGTTTTTTTCAAAAGGAAAATGTGGTGACATCAGATTTTTTTAAAACATCCTTTTCAAACAAATGCAACAAGTTTGTTTTTTAAAGCGCTAAAGCGGTCATGGACGTTGATCATGACCGTGTTAATATTTCGCATCACAGGAACGTTTTATAAAAAAAGAATAACCTCCTGAAAACATTATCCGAATGTTGCTTTGAAAATGTTCTTCTTTTGTTATCATGTAACATTGAGGGAATGTTTTATAAAAGAACATCTGTAATGTGTTGCCTCAACAACGTCCAAAAAACATCCTTAGAATGTTGCAGGCAAAACTTTCACCTTTGTTAACATATCACA